>NC_134080.1:9041830-9358157 GCF_000715075.1 Nicotiana tabacum
TCATCGGGCCATGCCGGGAAGATTCATCGGGTTATGCCGGAAAGATTCATCGGGTTATGCAGGGAAGATTCATCGGGTTATGCCGGGAAGATTCATCGGGTTATGCCGGAAAGATTCATCGGGTTATGCCGGGAAGATTCATCGGGTTATGCCGGGAAGATTCATCGGGTTATGCCGGGAAGATTCATCGGGTTATGCCGGGAAGATTCATCGGGTTATGCCGGGAAGATTCATCGGGTTATGCCGGGAAGATTCATCGGGTTATGCCGGGAAGATTCATCGGGTTATGCCGGGAAGATTCATCGGGTTATGCCGGGAAGATTCATCGGGTTATGCCGGGAAGATTCATCGGGTTATGCCGGGAAGATTCATCGGGTTATGCCGGGAAGATTCATCGGGTTATGCCGGGAAGATTCATCGGGTTATGCTGAAGAGATTTGGGTAGATAAAGCCCCTTGGGTTATGCCAGGGAGATCCATGGTTTTCAGTCAAAATGCATGAAAATATTATGGGAAACTTACCTTTGGCCGTTTTCTGCTGCAAGGTTGTTTCAATGCTTGCGTGCTTTATCTCTTTTGGGCTACACCTGCTTCTTGCACAGCTGCTTTGTGTCGCACCTGTCTCAATTTTCCTAAACAAAGAAAGATTATTAGTTTGAAAACGGCGGTTGGTTTGGGGGCCTTGACTGTTCCAATTGCTTTGTCTTGGCCCAATTTCTTGTTGAGAAACTCTGCTATTGATTGGATTTCACATGCGAAAACTCTTGGACTACTCAGACTTGCGTTTCCAGATTTTGTGATGATTTGCCTTATAAGGCTTTGGCTTTTCTGTCCCTTTCTGCTTGGGGATTTTGGTGGGGATTTTATCAGGGAGACTCTGTGGGGATTTTTTTTTTTTTTTTGTAGCCACTTTGAGCTGGGGATGTGCTGGGGTGGACTTCTTTGGGGAATTGTACAAGGGATAGCTTGTGGGGATTTGTCGGTTTTGGAAGCAAATCAGCTATCATGGCCAGTCGGGATGGGACTGACGCGCCACCGAGGTTGTACATTTTATTCGACTCTCGCCAAACGGAGTCCTGTAAAACCGGTCCTGTCACCTTTCTTTGCGATTACTACGGAATTAAGAGTTAGATCAAAAATAACTCAAAGAAAACTATGTAAAGGAGAACATATGAGTTTAAAGAGAGACACCCCTTTCCGGGAGAAAAGAGGGACTTATCTGGAGTGTATGCCAGTTTCAAACTAACATAACATGCCTTTTGGACTGGATGCCCGACCTCCGAGAACTTGCATTTCCTCATGAATCAAAACAGATCTATATTTTTTCAAAAACCCGGGAACCTTGCCAGGACTTTCTGAGGTGGAATCATCTTTTTGGTCGACAACGCCCTTTGCGGGTTTTCGCTAGTCGACCTCTCTCATTTCTCTTCTTACTGTCGCCTGCTAGTACTCCTTGCGAGTTTTTACTAAACAAGCTCTCTCATTTCAATTTCTCTTCTCTCGTCGCCTCACGGTGCCCAAAGGTTTTCACCGACAAGACTCTCTCATCTTTATTCTCCTCATTTTGTTGTATCGGACCCAAATAATTCCATCTTCCTATTTTGAAATGCTTTGCTGATTGATCAGAAGGACTTAAAAAGGTTTGGGGTGAAAAGAATTTGGATTGAACTACAACTTTGGAACTTTTGGGTGGGATCATTGCTGAATCGTTATAACTTCTGCCCTAGTTTTATTTTCGGGGGGAATTCCTGGATTTTATTGTTGGTGTGACTGAACCCCAAGGAGAGGTTGCCTACGTATCCTTTCGGAATCAAGTCAAACGTAGTTCAGGCACACTTTTGTTTTTGGATTTTTGTTTTTTTGTTTTTGTTTTTGTTTTTGTTTTTGTTTTTGTTTTTGTTTTTGTTTTTGTTTTTGTTTTTTTTTTCACTTTATTTTCAACAATATTTTCAGGTTCCAAAAAGGGTAATCAAAGAAGAGTAACCAGCTCAAATGGGTTTTGCAAAGGGTTGATAGTATTTGGGTAGCGAGAATGAAAGCCTTCGTCATCTCAAACTGTGCAAAGATATCGCCAGAGTGATTTAGACATATCACTGCACCTACTTTCCAAGCAAGGCTGACGTCGTTTCTTTCGACGTCGCCCAGATACAAATGCTCCATTTGGTAACGTTTTTCGATGACGTATGGACCCTTCTTTTTTGGTACAATTGCTCGTGACAATCGCAGTTATTTAAGGTTATCATTCTGTACGGGTCTAAACCATTTACTACTCTCAAACTCTGCTTTAGTGACGGACATTTTCCAAACCATGAACCAATTTTCTTTAGTTGTTCCTATTTTTCAAATTCTTTATATCTCAAATTTTGACTCATTATTTGAAATCTGATCGGAGTTCTCGTGATCCGGGCATGAAGTCCGCAAACATGTCATGTTATTTAAAGCTGCATTTATCAGAATTGAAGAGAACACAAAAGAAAAAATAGAAGAAGAAAGTGAGTAATCAAGCATGACTTCATTTCTTGGCATTTTGGGGAAGATAAGGAAAAAGGTTGACATTCAAGAAATTAAAAAAAACATGAAACTGAAGAAAAACATCTGAGTCACCCTCTGGGGTTACTCGTGATGCAGAGAAAGTGGCAAGACAGGTTCATTAGGACTTCCGTTTGATCAAGAATGGCGTAGCCTTCTAGTTTTGAAACTAGGTGCTTGGTCCCATGTACGATACTTCAACGGTGCTAGTGCCCTCTCCTGGCTGGACCATGTGTATTTCGCATAGCTTTTCCCTTGTCGCCTCACATATTTCCTCGCTCTCGTCGAGCGGGGACACCTTATCATCTCCCTCTTTGTTGTATTTTGGTTCCTGTGGTATGCGTCCGACAAACACTGGCTCGTTCGGCCGAGGTTGTTTGATCGTCCCCCATACCATGGAGGCCTGCTTGAATACATCACTTATTCCTTTTTCTTGCTCCGGAGTTACCCTGGGTCCTTTTTCTGTATCAGCAATAGCAATTATGGCTTTAAGTGCCGGATCAACTTCCTCGTCTTCACAAATCATCCCAACTATCGGCCCGTTGTTGTGGGCGGGCAACGGATTATTGGTCACATTTGGGATATCCTCGTCTCTCAACACAATCTTCCCTTGGTCTAACAGATTCTCCACAGCTTGTTTCAATGTCCAACAGTCGTTGGTGTCGTGCCCTTCTACCCCTGAATGGTACGCACATCTGACACCCCGCTGATATGATGGTGATCCCGGGTTCTGCCCGTTCGGTGGTATGGGCTGCAACAAATTCATTTGGACAAGCTTAGGGAATAGGGTGGAATAGGGTTCACCGATTGGTGTGTAGTTGGGTCTCCTGGGTGGTTCCCAAGGACGGAAATTATTTTGAGGAGGTTGAGGATTGTAGTGGTTTCGGTGAGGAGGCTGATTCCTAGGATGTGGGGCCTGCCCCCGATTGACTGGTTGTGTCCACTGGATATAAGGCTGGGTGCTCATGACCATGTAAGGCTGAGGAGCGTAGGTCGCATTTTGGTGGGGGAAATAATGTTGCGAGGTTCTTTCCGAGGAACAAAGCCCGGGATTATGATATTCTCCCACCTCTGACACTGCCATGGATGTTTCCTCTTTTTCTTCCCTCTTGCCATTCCTCCAGACCCGCTTTGGACGGCTTGGGAGGTTGCCCTTATGGCTGCCTGACTCGAAATTCTTCCCGTTTTCAAACCGTTCTCCACCATCTCTCCAATCTTAATCGCTTCTGTGAAAGGCTTTCCCATGGCCGACATCATGTTTTGGAAATAGTCGGACTCTTGAGCCTAGAGAAAAGTATTGACCATCTCTATCTCGTCCATGGAAGGTTTTACCCTTGACGCTTGCTCACGCCACTTGATGGCGTATTCTCTGAAACTTTCCGAGGGTATCTTCTTTAAGTTTGACAAAGCATTTCTGTCTGGTGCGATGTCGATATTATATTGAAACTGCCCTACGAAGTCTCTGGCAAGATCATCCCATATATGCCAGCGAGATATGTCCTGGTCCATATACCATTCCGAAGCGACTCCCACCAAACTTTCTCCAAAATATGCCATTAGCAGTTCTTCTTTTCCGCCGGCTCCCCGCAATTTATTGTTGTATTTTTTAAGATGTGCAATGGGGTCACCGTGCCCATCGTATTTCTCGAACTTTGGGGTCTTGAAACCTGCTGGCAGGTGCACGTGAGGGAACATGCATAGGTCGGCGTAAGAGACGCTCTTCTGTCCGCTCAACCCTTGCATATTTTTCAAACTTTGTTCAAGGCTTCTCATTCTCTTGGCAATCTCATTTTGTTCTGCAATTCTGGAATTCTGATCCTTCCCGGGTGCAATCTCGCACTGAGGCGGTAGAGGATTAGTGCTGGTAGCGACCCTAGTTGGTTCCATTGGGAACGATGGCGCTTGGAAGGTAAAAGAGGATGAGTCAAAGCTTGGCTTGTACGTAGCAGGCTGTGCCGTAATCGGGCAAGGTGATGTAGTAAAGATGTTCATGCTTGCATCAGTGGCCGACATTCGGGGATGAGGCTCAGAAGGCGATCCAGCAGAGAAGGCTGAGGTGGCTGGGTACCCGAATGGGATAGCAGGATAATTTATGGGGACATTAGAAGTCCCGCTTGACCTGGAGAATAATTCAGGGAATCCGGGGACGAAACTTGGCGGCTCTTTCCCATTGTTCCAATCATCCAGCATTTCCAACATGCGGAGCCGTAGGATTCTATTTTCCTCCGCAGTTGCGGATTCAGGTGTGAGGACGGCTGAGATTGAGCTCTCCTCAGAAACAGGGATCGTTTGCAATGGAATTTCTGAAGACATTTCCACACTTCCTTTTGACCTGGTGAAGTAAGTGTGAGTACTGCTTCTGGCCCTAACAACAGGTAGTTGAACACTTCTCCTTGACCTCGTGAAATATGAGTGCGAGGCCAGACTTTCACCAAACCAACCGTCCTTTCAAAAACCCTGGAAAAATGCTCAATGACAAACGCACGGTTACTTTGTAGCAAATAACAGATAGTTAATATCACGTTGGGCATGATGCACCTATACAGTTAAGTGGATTACTATATGTTTGCTACAAGAGCATGCGTTATTCCGGCATTTTTCCTCTTTATTAGTTTTTTCCCTTTTTTTTATTATTATATATTTTTTATTTTGCAGTAAAAGAAATGCGACCGGATCCGATGAGGATTGCCTACGTATCACGATGCCTACGTGAATCAGATCATTACGTAGTTCGAAACTAACAAGTATAAAAATAAAGAAGCAAGTGCTCATTTAGCATAGGGCTCAAAAGATTTGACTATTCTTTGTTTATTTACTGATTCCATTTTTTTGGAATTTTTGAAAGAAATACTTTAAAGAAGAAAGAAAATTTCGTTTATTTTGACTTTTGTTTTATTTTTAAAGAAAGACTTCTAAAAATTTATTTGCTTCTGACTTGAATTCTGGAAATTTATAAAAGAAAGAAAATATGTTTGGTTGATTTTTTTTCGTTTGTTTTATCTTTTCTACGGAAGAAAGAACGTATGTGATGTTGCCTCTTAAATCTTGAAAGAGGGACTTTTAAGAAAATGATGCGGAATTATGAGTTTTATTTATTTACAAAAGCACTTCTAAAGAAAAATCCTAATATTTTGAAATTCAACTTTTCAAATATATATATTTTTTGGACATTTTACAAAAAGAGACTAGAAAGCAAAGAGTATTATTTTTTTTGATTTTTGTTGCTGCTTATTTCATTTTTCATATGAAAGACTTCAGAAAGAAGAAGACTATTTATTTTATTTTTATTTTTATTTTATTTGACTTTAAAGAAAACTTCTATATTTTTATTTCTTTTTTTTTTCTAAAGAAAAATATATTTTTTTTGGATTTTAAAAATTGGGGCCGGAACCGATGAGGTTTGCCTACGTATCTCACATCCGGTGAGAATCAGACCCGCGTAGTTCGGTCCTATCGTAAAATAGGAAAAAATCGAATAAACCTAGAAATCAGGGACGCGTATTTTTTACATTTTTTTTTTGAAAAGAGATAAAGATTAAAGAAACTATTTATTTTTTTTATATTATTTTTTTAGGAAAAATTTGGACTATTAGTCTGAATTCATAAAAGGGGTACTACGAAAGAAACAACACATTTTTTTTGAATTATGAATTTTCGATTTTTTTTTTTACTTTTAAAATAAATACCTTTTCTTTTTTTTTTGATTTTGAAAGTGATAAAAGAAAATTTTTATATTTTTTTTAATAACTCTCAATAAACAAGACAGTTTTTTTTTTTAAAAATTCCGGCGAGGTTTTGACACTTCTTGGACATTGGTTTTATTTTCCAAAAATAAGTAATTATCTCCCCTACGCTGCTATTTTCCCTTTTTTTTTTTAGGAACCGGTCGACATGCGGAACCGAAGCAAATAAATGCACAACACAGATAGGAATGCAGCATGATGGTCTTTTCCATTTCAGGTTGCCTGTCCTAGACGGACCCAACCCCTGTGTTGAGTCCCCTAAGTCAAATGCAATATGATGCAAATAAGCGTTCCTACTAGGGATCCGGCATGAAGTTTCGTTATACTAGGTTTAAACCCTGGTATTTGTTCTAGACTGTGTACCTGAGCGGACAACTCGAGTCGAGGAGGGGGCTACGTACCGGGGACCCGCGAGATTGTCCGGCTTTGTAACTTGTCCGACCTCTTTCTTATTTCAGGTATTGACACTAACAGAATAGGGAGTCTCGACCAGCGAGCTTCTCCCCGGAGGTAAGAAGAGAAGGGTTTCGGCACAGTTTATATACAGTTCAGATAATATCAAAGCGGTAAAAGACAACATTTAGCACGTTATGCCAAAACATGTAATAAAGATCAGATAATAAAGCCAAATATAACAATTATTCTAAGCTCGAATTCTTGAACCCTGAACCAGTGGTTCTGGGTTTACATCCCCAGCAGAGTCGCCAGAGCTGTCACACCTCCTTTTTGCGTGCCCGGCCCCGAAGGGTTAAATGCGCGGGTGGAGTTTTTCCAATTTAAGTGACAATATTCGAAAATGGGATTATTTATTTAATTCAGAGTCGCCACTTGGGAAAGGTTTGGCTTTTGGTGTCCCAAGTCACCGGTTTATCTTGAATTCCAAATCGAGGAAATTTTAGACTTTTCCAAATGAAGTCTGCGAACCAGAAATTCTAAATAAGGAATTCTGTTGACCCGAGGGAAGGTGTTAGGCACCCTCGAATCCCGTGGTTCTAGCACGGTCCCTTAAATTGTTATAATGGCTAAATATCTGATTTAAATACATGTTGTGACTTATGTGCTTTTATTAAGTTTAAACCGCTTTTATTATTATCATTTATTTTTATAGAATTGCAACGTCGTGAAAATGCATCTCGAACCACGTCACAATCAATGCACCCGTGGTCGTCGACACATTTTGACTCCGTTGAGATTTGGATTTGGGTCACATCAATGTGCACCCGAATTTAAGAATATAATTTACTTGAACCGCGCCTTAAGAGTCTAACGCGTTATTATTTTTGAGAAAGGCCATGAGATTCACTAAACGGCCTAGCCTGAGTTTCTAAATATTTATTATGATTGTTCATCGAGGGCCCCGCAATTCTGCATTTTATTTGGCGAGGCTCGTCCCTATTTTAGAAAGGATATCCTAGAGTGGCTACATTTTTAATACGTTTGTCCCTAAAACTAAAAGAAAAGGAACATGCTAAATTAACTATATGCTTTTGTCTAGTCCGGATTCTTATCAATTTCTGATTGATTATTTACAAAGTGGAGGGATGTCATAACTTATGAAACATACTTTAATTGGACAAAGAAATTACATTTGAGATTGACCCAATATTATACTTGTGTCCAAACGTTTCTTGAATTGACTTTTACTAGACTTATTGGGGCTGAATTAAAGGAATTAACTACTAGGCGTTGTTACTAATGGGATTTGAATATGATATTATGTACTGCCTAACGAGTTATGATAAAAGAAAACTAAAATGAACAAGGAACATTTGTGTAAGGTGGAAATATTCTATTCTATGCATGTCATTCAGCTAAACGGGAATCCAGTCAAAAATCTATACTAATTCTCCATACCCTCTATGTATTATATCATTACATTTTGTACTAGCAAACAACTATACACTAAGATGCAAGAGGCTAAACTTGATTGATTATTATCTAACTAATCTTTCATCACTGAATCGCACTAATCAATTTATACAACTGAAGTCAGTATATCACAAGCATTACAGAACAGACATCTAAATCTTCTTCAAGAACTCCTTTCATTTCATGCTTTTGAATTGTTACAGTTAACACCAAAGTTGGATTTGAAATGTGTACCTGGAAACACTGAAAATGCAAAGGAGAAGAAGAAAAAGATGGGGAAATCAGCAGCAGCAAGAAACAGAACTAGCAGTAGCAGCAGGGCAGAAATGCAGCAGCAATGGTGAGCAAGATAGCAGCAGTAATCAGAACAGCACAACAAGAAAGGATTCTGTTGCGAGATGGAACTAGAGTTGAAGAAAAGAACAGCCGAATGAAACAGCACACAATGTGATACTCCAGAAAATCCAATCCCGGACTATATCAAATGCAACAAACACTAACAATAATCTCAATTGAAATTTAGAAGAAGGAACACTGCCTAACGTATTGACAATAGATGAACTTCAGACAAACAAGACCAAGTTTCTGATTTCTTAATCTGTTTTTATCTCTTTCTTGCTCTCTTTCTATTCCTGCCAACTCTTTCTTTTTCTTTTCTATCCTCACAATGTATGTATTTCAAGCTTTCTCTTTTAAAACTCCTCACAGTGTATTTTTCCCTCTCCCTGTATTTTTCAGATCCCTCCTTTAATTCTGTATCCCCTATCTCCTAATTCTCTCTGTATATCTCTGTCCCTCTCCCTGTGTCCCCAGGTCCTCCTCTTATAAGCCTTCACCTTCCCCTTTTAACAGCCTGTTTAGAGTATATCAAACACCCCTCCCATGTGCCTTTTTCTTTTCAGTTCCACTTTAGCTAATTAAGTATAAAACCCCATCATTCCCCTGGCAGCCTTAAACTTTCCCATTTTATTAACCAAAAGCAAATATGGGCAGTAGAATATATCTGACAGCATATGCTGTCAAACCATTTTTAAAATCAAAAGCCTTTTTATGCAGGAAAACAGGCTGTGCACAATGCACATGCTGTGCACAAGTGCACATGCCATCAACTCAGATTTCAGTTACAGACCAAGCCTTAGGTTTTTGAAATCATATTAACGACTATAAGTAACAGGACTTGGTTCTTAATTGATTCAGGCAAATGTTCAACAGAAGCAACTCGATTTGTTATTGTTCGGACAGTTGAAACTAATTGACGACACATGTCGACTCGACTATATTAGCATTAACATACACAATCGTAGCCAAAAATCAGACATTTAAACAGTATCGATACATGGTTCGAATTATACTGACTAAGCAGAAATACACTCGAGGAGTCAACTAGTCAGTCCAAACTCGAAAATCAGCTACTTGCACAAACAAATACATAATGCCTTATCAGAATAGGAGGGGGGATTTAGACAAACAAACAGAGGTTCAGGCAAAGTGGTTGAAGCACAGTTGATAGAGGTCAAGGACATAAACAGAAAACGAACAGACCCTTACAACAATCAAACGAACCAAAACCAACTAAGAAAAGAAAGAAAACTCACCTTAAAACGCAAAAGATCAAAACCTTAACTCGGACTTGGTCAGGCCTTTCTTAAGGCTGAACGGACTTTAAACGAAGAAACACTTTGATTAAAGTCCATTAGACCTTAATCTCTTCGGTTGAACCAGTGACGGAGGAACACAAAATTTCCAAAACTCAGATCTGGGATTCATGCCTCCCTGATCAGATTCGGACCAAACCAAGTATGGTTTGGTCACGAGGGGGTCTGGGGAGTGTCTGGTATGAAACTGGGGTTAAACTGAGTAGATCGAGTTTTGACTCGAATCTTCAAATGAAGATTCGAGAAGGTGGGGAGGGATTCGAACTACATGGTTGATAGATTTGGGTTCAGGATGGCAAGGGCGTTCTAGGGTGTTAAGGGGAAGGTCACCGGCGTTCATGCCGCCGGCTTCCATGGTGAAGGATACAAGGGCGGCTCTAGGGTTTGATGGGGGATGAGGTTGAAGACGGAGGCTGGGGTATTGGATAGGGGGGTAGGGTATGTTAAGGGCTTATATATGGAATGAGTAGGCGGATCTCGACCGTTAGATCAATTTAGATCTATGGTCTGGCTCTGATGGCTTAAGTGGAACGGTGTCGTTTCGAGGGTAAGGGGTTTGGGTTGGTCCGGGTGGAAACGGGTCGGGTTCTTCAGTGGGTTGTGGGGAAGTGATCTTGGCCGTTGATCAATCTGAGATCAACGGCCCAGACCACACTGGATTAAAACGGTGTCGTTTAGACACCCTGGGCATCCACTGGTGTTGGACCGGGCAGGCCTGGGTTTTGGGCTGTTTGTTTGGGCTTGTTTTGTTTTAAAGACCGGACTGGCCCAAGTCCGAAACTCCCTCTTTTCTTTTTTTTTCTTTTTTAATTCCTTAAAATAATTTGCCAAATAATACCATGTAAACATTGGACAACAATTATCACACAATTAACATTTAATTATACTAAACACTTAATGACAAAATACAATGAAGGACGCACATATTTTATTTTTCTTTTAATAAACAGATTACGGTTCAAACGACATATAGACATATATTTTTTTTTATATTTATTTTTTTTTTGAATAAAACAACCATGGGCAAAATCAACAAATAACTATCAAACAAAATGCCACGTAAAAATCCAGCAAATGTACAGCAGAACCAATTGCTATTATTTTGTTTCTTTTGGAGTGATTGTCGCGTAAAACAAAAATCACGTGCTCACAAGTCCTACCTCGGGCACAACAAGGTTCCCCAAATTAGGACATGAATTTACATTCCCGCAATATGTGTTTAAATGCTGCAAACATTTCAGGATCCTCAGTGACTTGCTACCTTTTTGTTTTTGCTTATTGTTTTATTGTTATTTCCATCCCCTTATGCTGGTTCACTCATACTGGCCTCATCAGTGTATCACAGCAAATCTAGAGGCCCTCCACCTCCTCCTCCTCCAAACAACACAAAAGGCAGAGGAAAAGCAAAGATGGATGACTTAAGTAGAATCCGAAAGGAAAATGTTGAGAACCCAGAGACTTCAGATGGCCATAGTACTCCGGCCCCAAATTATCCAGTCTTGAGACTGGAAAAAAGATACTGGAATTGCAAGGAGAACTTGAGCAGGTTCGCAACTTGGAAAACTTGTCACTCACCCTCAATGTCCCCGATATCCACCAACAAAACACAAATAACCCAAGACCCCCTCAGAACACAAAAAACCAACAGCCACAAAATCCTACCGCACCAAATCAATACGCGACTCCGCCCCAAAATATCAATCCGTTGCCAATACCAACTCTACCGCGACATCATCATCAACCAATCAAGTACCCACCACCACCACTTACGACACTCCCCAAAACACACCACAACCCATTCCCGATACACAAAACTCCACCAATGACCATCACTACACCCAAGTTCCTGGCACCCATCAAAGCATCCCTATATATGTGGAAACTATACCTCATTCTACCTAACAAATCTCCTGTACACCGAAATCTTCCGAGAAGGACTTGCTCATAAAAACATGGCTGAAGAACTCAAGAAGTTAACAAGCCGAGTTCAAGGTGTTGAGGGCGATAGAGGAATAGAAGGTCTGAACTATGAAGATTTGTGCATACAGCTGGATGTCGAACTGCCAGAGGGGTACAAACCTCCCAAGTTCGAAATGTTCGATGGTACAAGTGATCTTAGGGTTTATCTAAGGACCTATTGTGACAAGCTTGTCTGGGTCCGGAAAGATGAAAAGATCCGGATAAAGCTCTTTATGAGGAGCCTTACTAGGGACACTTTGTCTTGGTATATCAGCCAGAATCCCAAGAAATGGTCCAATTAGTTAAGCATAACGCCGGATTTCATGGATCGATTCAGGTTCAACACAGAGAATGCACCGGATGCCTTCTACATTCAGAATCTTAAGAAGAAACCTACTGAGACTTTCTGTGAATACGCTACTCGTTGGAGGTCGGAAGCAGCAAAGGTCAGGCCCTCTTTGGACGAAGAACAGATGAATACATTCTTCGTCACGGCACAGGATCCACAATATTATGAGAGGTTGATGGTTATCAAAAATCACAAATTTTCTGACATCATCAAACTCGAAGAAAGAATCGAAGAAGGAATCAAGAGCGGGATGGTAACAAACTTCGAGGCCTTGCAAGCCACGAATAAGGCACTACAATCATGTGGCATATTGAAGAAGAGAGATGTTGGGGCGGTAATTGTGGCCCAGGGCCCAAAATCTTCACTTACCTATCAGACACCTCCACCCACATATCAGACACCTCCACCCACATATTAAACACCTCCACCCACATACCAAGCATCACCGCCTATATATCAACCTTCATCTCCCAGATATTCCCAACCAGCCACTGTCCATCACACCTATAACTCCCAACCATCCCACTTTTAATCACCACCAGCTCGCCAAAATTATCCAAGACCAAGACCCAACTTCAACCGCAAGCTACCCAGATAATACACCACCATTGCTGAGCCCATCGACCAACTGCATGAAAGGTTGAAAGCCGTAGGTTACGTCACTCATGTTCCCACTGTGGCATTAGAAAATCCATCCCAATGGGTCAATCCTAACAAAACTTGTGCGTACCATTCCGGTATGAAAGGGCACACAATTGATAAGTGCCAAACGTTGAAGGATATGATCCAGGCACTAATTGACAACAAGGTCATACAAGCAAAGGAAGCCACACCTAACATCCGCAACCATCCCCTCCTTGATCAAAGAGGTGATGGTGTACATGTGATAGAGACAAATGAAGAATGGGACCCTGAGGGGTCAATCGGGCTTATTTGAGAAGGCGATGACTTTAAGCTTGTAGTCACACTTACTCGTATTGTGGTTTAGACTCAAGCACCAATCGAGGTTGAGGTAACTGCATCAGTTCCATTCGAGGTGGAAGTGGCTCCGCCCGCAGCCACCCCGCTCCATTTGAAGTAGAAGTGGTCACACCTACTGTGACAGTATCAACCATACCCCCATTCAACTCAAAAGCAATACCCTGGGATTATGTCACCGAGGCTCGGCGAAAAGGGAAGACTAAGATATAGGAATCTGACGTTGCACAAGGAATGACTAGAATCGAAAGAGTCTATACACCTGAACACCTGTGAGGTTCAAGTAAGGAGGCCACTACTAGGTAGCCTATCATTGAGACCGGGCCAGATGACCTGTGGAGGAAAGTGCAGGCAAAGGAGTACTCTGTTGTTGACCATCTAAACAAAGTCCCTGCTCAGATATTTATTCTGTCACTATTGCAGAATTCAGAGGCACACAAGAACGCTTTAATAAAAGTGTTAAGCGAGGATTATGTACCCAATTACATCACTGGTGGAGAAATGGATAACATGGTTGGGCAAGTACTAGAAAGTCATAAGATCATCTTCTATGAGGATGAGCTACCACCTGAGGGGCTGAATCACAATTGAGTATTACATATTACGGTGCAATTTGAAGACAAGTTCATTGTCAGGGTCTTGGTTGATGGAGGTTCGAGCCTAAATATTTGTCCATTGGACACTCTGAAAAGGTTGGACAAAGGTTAACATGAGATACGGGTAGGAAGCATGAATGTGAAGGCTTTCGATAGGTCCCGGAGGGCCACGATCGGGGAAATCAACATTTGCTTGCAGATGGGGCCAACTTGGTTCGACGTTGAATTTCACGTGCTTGACATACCAACCTTATATAATCTTCTGTTAGGCCGGCCATGGATCCATGCCGCTGGAGCTGTGCCTTCCACACTACATCAAGTCAGGAAGTTTGACTGGCTGCCAGGAGGTAATCATTCACGGAGATGGAAATAACCCCATCTACCATAGTCAAACCATCCCGACCATTGGACATAGAAGGAGGCTAGGAGAGGAAACCTATCATCACATTGAACGGGTAAATGCCATCGAGAAGGATAAGTGATGGAGTAACAAAATAGAAAGCATACTAGCATGGTCCGGATATGAACCCGACAAAGGATTAGGAAAAAACCTCCAAGGTATCACCAAACCAATACAGCTGAAAAATCATGGTACCACTTTTGGGCTCGGATACCAGTAAACATGGCAAGAGTACAGGGATTGGCAAGAGGAAGAAGGCCTCACTATTCAAACCATAAAGAAGGGAGTTGTTCTCAGAAACCGGACCGCCACACCATCCCGAGCCCGCCGAGTCCCTAGGTAGCTTGGCAGAATTTATTCTATAGCCATTCTAGGCATTTAAGATTTCCCGTAATTTTGTTTTAAGCTTTACTTGTTTCAAAACAAATGCTCGATTCATCGAGCCGTACTTTGTCCGGACGATTTTTCAATTTTAATCAAATGTATTTTCTCTTTATTATTCACTACTATCTTTACATTTTTCCTTTCTACAACGTTATTATTACTTTTTCTGATGAACCAATGACTGTGACATGTAATGAGGCAACGCAACATGAGAATAGTGATTCAGAGGAAGAAGATGAGATACCCGAGGAAATTGTCAGAGAGGTTGAAAATTTTAAGAATAAGCCTAAGTCCAATCTGGACAAGACCAAAGCAGTAAATTTGGGAGACATCGAGACCGTCAAGGAGACTTGCATCAGCATCTACTTGTCATCGACGGAGAAGGAAGAGTACATTCGGTTCCTAAAAGAGTATGAGGATATTTTCGCATGGTCATATGATGACATGACCGGCCTGAACACGTCCGTAGTGGCTCACAAACTGCCTATTAATCATATATGTCAACCAGTCAAGCAGAAACTTAGAAAGTTCAAACCAAACATGATCCTGAAAATCAAGGAGGAAGTTACCAAGTGGATCAAAGCCAAAGTTCTCAGGGTGGTTGAGTACCTAACCTGGTTAGCTAACATTGTGCCAGTTCTGAAGAAGGATAGGAAGGTCAAAGTATGTATTGACTATCGAGATTTAAATAGAGCAAGTCCCAAGGACAACTTACCACACCAAATATACACATCCTGATCGATAATTGAGCCAAGCATGAACTCCAATCCTTTGTAGATTGCTTCACGGGTTATCACCAGATTTGGATGGATGAAGAAGATGCAGAGAAGATAGATTTCATCACACCGTAGGGTGTATACTGTTACAATATAATGCCATTCAGTCTGAAGAATGCTGAGGCCACTTACATGAGAGACATGACAACTATCTTCCATGATATGATACACAAAGAAATAGAGGTGTATGTGGACGATGTCATTATCAAATCCAAGAGGGCCACAAATCACATAGCGGACTTGAGAAGGTTCTTTGACATACAACTTGAAACTAAACCCCACAAAGTGTGCATTCGGGGTCCCCGTAGGAAAGTTACTGGGATTCTTTGTTATCGTCAAGGGATTGAGCTGGACCCGTCTAAAGTCAAGGCTATTCAGGAGTTACCACCACCTAAGAGCAAAAAAGACGTGATGAGCTTCCTAGGATGTCTCAACTACATCAATCGCTTCATAACACAATCCACAGTCATATGTGAACCCATCTTCAAGATGCCGAGGAAGGATGCCGAAACAAGCTGGACAAAGGATTGTCAGAAAGCTTTTGACAAGATCAAGGAGTACCTATCCACACCACCGGTCTTGGTCCCGCCAGAGCCAGGATGGCCTTTGATACTCTATCTATCTATATTAGATGGAGCCTTCGGATGTGTTTTAGAACCACATGATGAGACAGGAAGAAAGGAGCAAGTCATATATTACTTGAGTAAGAAGTTCACACCTTATGAAGCACAGTACTCTCTGCTGAAATGCACTTGTTGTGCTTTGACCTGGATAGCTCAGAAATTGAGGGACTACTTTTGCGCCTACACC
Organism: Nicotiana tabacum; assembly: GCF_000715075.1. NCBI lineage: Eukaryota > Viridiplantae > Streptophyta > Magnoliopsida > Solanales > Solanaceae > Nicotiana > Nicotiana tabacum. The sequence goes on from NC_134080.1 coordinate 9,057,878, forward strand.
ACATATCTTATATCCAGGATGGACCCTCTAAAGTACATATCCAGGAAACCCATGCCGATTGGAAAGTTGGCCAAATGGCAGATATACTAAGTGAGTTCGATATCATCTACGTAACTCAAAAGGCAGTCAAGGGACAAGCATTGGCAGATCACCTTGCTAAAAATTCAGTAGGAGGAGTATACGAACCGTTGAAAACATATTTTCCTGATGAAGAAGTGCTATTCGTAGGAGAAGACATTACCGAAGTATATGACGGTAGGAGGATGTTCTTCGATGGAGCTGCAAATTTCAAAAGAGTAGGCATTGGAGTAGTTTTGGCATCAGAAACGGGTCAGCATTATCCAGTATCTTCTAAACTTAGATTTCCCAGCACCAACAACATAGCAGAATATGAAGCCTGCATACAAGGACTCAACATGGCAGTCGACATGAACATTCTAGAGCTGCTGGTGATCGGTGATTTAGATTTGCTTGTGCACCAGGTACAAAGAGAATGGGACACCAAGAATTCCATGATATTTCCATACCTACACCATGTGCGGGAATTGAGAACGAGGTTCACAAAGATAGAATTCCGACATGTGCCTAGAATTTAGAATGAGTTTGCCGATGCATTAGCCATTTTGTCATCTATGATACAACATCCAGATAAGAATTATATTGATCCCATTCCGGTAAAGATCCATAATCAGTCGGCATATTGTGCTCATATTGAAGAAGAAACGGATGGAAAGCCTCGGTTCCATGACATCAAGAAGTACTTATCGAAAGGAGAATACCCGGAGCATGCTAATCACATTCAGAAACGCACATTCCGGAGATTGTCAAATCACTTCTTCCACAGCGGAGGGAACTTGTACAGAAGAACTCTTGATTTGGGTTTACTAAGATGTGTTGACGCAAATAAAGCTTTTAAGCTACTTGAGGATGTGCATGCTGGGACCTATGGTCCACACATGAATGGTTTTTTCTTGTCTAAGAAGATACTCAGGGCAGGTTACTTTTGGATGACCATGGAAACAGATTGCATCCAATATGTCCACAAATGCTTTCAATGCTAGGTGCATGTCGATCTGATAAAAGTACCACTAAACTAGCTCAATTGCAACGAGCTCACTTTGGCCATTCGCCGCCTGGGGAATGGATATTATTGGTCTGATTGAGCCCACTGCTTCAAACGGACATAGGTTTATTCTGGAATAAATTGATTACTTAACAAAATGGGTAGAAGCTGCATCTTACAAAGCTGTAACCAAGAAAGTTATCACAGATTTTGTCAAGGATCATATCGTTTGCCGATTAAGGGTTCCTGAGTCCATTATTACTGATAATGCCGCTAATATCAACAATGATTTGATGAAGGCCATATGTGAAACTTTCAAAATCAAGTACAAGAATTCCACAGCCTACAGACCTCAGATGAATGGAGCAGTAAAAGCCGCCAATAAAAACATTAAGAAGATACTAAGGAAAATGGTAGAGAACTACAAACAGTGGCATGAGAAGTTACCATTCACTTTGTTGGGATACCGCACTGTAGTTTGCACATCAACCGGAGCAACTTTTTACATGCTGGTTTATGGTACCGAGGCTGTCATCCCAACCGAGGTAGAGATTCCTTCTTTAAAAATCATACAGGAAGTTGAACTCAGCGATGCAGAGTGGATAAGGATCCGCTATAAGCAATTGGCCCTTATAGATGGAAAGAGGATGAACGCAGTGTGTCACGACCAACTTTATCATAACAGAATGTCCAGAGTTTTCAACAAAAGGGTCAAACCAAGGCAGTTTGCACCAGGTCAGTTGGTGCTGAAGAAGATCTTCCCACATCAAGATGAAGCCAAAGGAAAATTCTCACCCAATTGTCAAGGTCCGTACATGGTCCATAAGGTGTTAACAGGAGGATCACTCATACTTGCAGAAATAGATGGAGAAATCTGGCCAAAACCAATCAATTCAGACGCAATCAAGAGATACTATGCCTAGATTACTTTATATTTCTCTTCTAATGTAATTGAACTACGCTTGACGTAATTCCCGCTTAAGAGGGGATACATAGGCAGCATTATGGGTTCGGTCATATCATAATAAATTTTTCATTTTCGCCAAGATCAAAAACTGGGGTAGAATTTTGAGGAGGGTCCTCAAAATTTTCGAGCAAGTCCAGCCAATGCCAATATATGTCAGACAATCAGTAACCAGTTAAGAGACTGGGGCAGAATTTTGAGAAGGATTCTCAAAATTCCGAGAAGTTTCGGCAAGATCCATTATCTGCAAATGGTCAAAGATCATCTACCAAACTGGGGTAGAATTTTGAGGAGGACCCTCAAAATTCCAATATGAGAGAGGTGCAATGCCTTCGAGATGTGTTACAGTCACCAGTTCATCAAAAATTACTTGATATATGAGGCTAATCCTTGTCTCCATACTTACATGAGTCTAATCCTTGACTCTATGAGGCTAATCCCTGCCTCCATACTTGCATGAGGCTAATCCTTGACTCCCTATTTGCATGAATCTAATCCTTGACTCCATGAGGCTAATCCATGTCTCCCTACTTGCATGAGGCTAATCCTTGCCTTCCCATATGCATGAGGCTAATCCTTACCTCCATAATTGCATAAGGCTAATCCTTGCCTCTCCATTTGCATGAGGCTAATCCCTGCCTCCCTATTTGCATAAGTCTAATCCCTGACTCCATACTTGCATGAGGCTAATCCTTGCCTCTCTATTTGCATGAGTCTAATCCCTGACTCCATACTAGTATGAGGCTAATCCTTGCCTCCCCATTTGCATAAGGTTAATCCATGCCTCCCTATTTGCATGAGTCTAATCCCTGACTCCATACTTGCATGAGGCTAATCCTTGCCTCCCCATTTGCATGAGGCTAATCATTGCCTCCCTATCTGCATGAGTTTAATCCTTGACTCCATGAGGCTAATCCCTACCTCCACACTTGCATGAGGCTAATCCTTGCCTCCATATTTGCATGAGTCTAATCCTTAACTCCATGAGGCTAATCCCTGCCTCCCTACTTGCATGAGGCTAATCATCACCTCCCCATCTGCATGAGGCTAATCTTTGCCTCCCTATTTGTATGAGTCTAATCACTGACTCCATACTTGCATGAGTCTAATCCTTGCCTCCCCATTTGCATAAGGCTAATCCCTGCCTCTCTAGTTGCATGAGTCTAATCCCTGACTCCATACTTGCATGAGGCTAATCCTTGTCTCCCCATTTGCATGAGGCTAATCCTTGCCTCCCTATCTGCATTAGTCTAATCCTTGACTCCATGAGGCTAATCCCTGCCTCCATACTTGCATGAGGCAAATCCTTGCCTTCCTATTTGCGTGAGTCTAATCCTTGACTCCATGAGGCTAATCTCTGCCTCCCTACTTGCATGAGGCTAATCCTCGCCTCCCCATCTGCATAAGGCTAATCCTTGTCTCCCCATTTGCATGAGGCTAATCCCTGCCTCCCTATTGGCATGAGTCTAATCCCTAACTCCATACTTGCATGAGGCTAATCCTTACCTCTTTATTTGCATGAGTCTAATCCCTGACTCCATACCTGCATGAGGCTAATCCTTGCCTCCCCATTTGCATGAGGCTAATTCTTGCCTCTCTATTTGCATGAGTCTAATCCCTGACTCCATACTTGCATGAGGCTAATCCGTGTCTCCCTATTTGCATGAGTCTAATCCCTGACTCCATGTTTGCATGAGTATAATCCCTGACTCCACACTTGCATGAGCCTAATCCCTGCCTCCCTATTTGCATGAGTCTAATCCCTGACTCCATACTTGCATGAGTCTAATCCCTGACTCCCTATTTGCATGAGTCTAATCTTTGACTCCTAATTGCATGAGTTTAATCCTTGACTCCATGAGGCTAATCCCTGCCTCTATATTTTCATGAGGCTAATCTCTGCCTTCCTATTTGCATAAGTCTAATCCTTGACTCCATGAGGCTAATCCCTGCCTCCATACTTGCATGAGGCTAACCCCTGCCTTCCTATTTGCATGAGTCTAATCCTTGACTCCATATTTGCATGAGTCTAATCCCTGACTCCATACTTGCATGAGGCTAATTCTTGCCTCCATACTTGAATGGGGCTAATACTTGCCTCTCCGTCTGTGTGGGATTAAGCAATGTCCCTCTTTGCACGAATATTGCTCTATTTCTAAGTACTCTTTATTCGTTTTTCAATCGGGCTAAGCTCTGCCCTCCATTTCAAAAGACTAAACATTGTATTGATAACATCATGAAAATTCCATATCATGGGCTGAAATATCGGCAAACTATCCAAAGACGTCATAGTCTAAAGGCATCATCCTCGTAGTCGGAAGACACCATGCCATGGCCTGAGGATCTCTCAAACTTGCATATCATTATTCAAAGGCGTCATGGTTCGGAGGCACCATCTTCATGGACCGAGAACATCATTTCATGTCCTATGAATCCCTCACTAAATAATTCATGGCCCAGGACGTCATGGTCTGAGGACGTCATCTTCAATCGTCCGAAGACAACCTTCATGATCCAAGGGGAATTTGCATCATGTTTGATTTTTTGCAAATACATGCTTGTAGCATCTTCTATCTGCAAATAACCAGTGAGCAACCGCTATCATAGCAGGAGAGATCTCACTCCAGTTCCCTCCAACCATCCCGATCTTTAACCGCTCACCATAGCCGCTTCGACATCGCGTGTCCGTTCTTGCAATAATTTCATCAGCATATTCCGCAGATGAACCCAGAACTACACATGGCCTGATTCCTGTAAACTAGGGATATATAGGAAGCTCGAAGACCGGAGTCAGGCCCCTGTCTTCCAAATCATCCCGACCGGTCAAAATTAGCCATTATTTCTTTACCCGAAAACTCTTTCATCCTTCTCGGGTAAAGAGGGACAGCTGTTGATACCCAATTTTCCCTACATATTTTTAATATGCATAAATACTTTTAAAATAGCATATATATATATAATGCATATATAAGCATGCACAAAGTTTTCTTTTATAATTTTTCTATAATTTTAAAGATTTTAAATTGATTTATTTCTCCCCCTTTACTCATAAAATCCCTGATAATTACCCCTAAAATTATTATTGTGGTAATTTAGTCATTTAAATTCTATATTTATGCCAAAATATTGCTAAAATAGTTTTAGTGCATTTTTATAATTGCATTTTGCATTTTTAAAGCGAATTTCCATATAATTGTAATATTAGTCCTATTAATGTACAATTACATTTATATGCATAAAATTGATCTTCTATATTTTTAAAATGTTATATATCTATTTTAAAGAATTTTAGTACACGAAATTATTTTTTAGAAATTATTTATTATAAATTAAATGGGATTAAATTGGCTATTTAAAATATAGCCAGATTGTATTTCAATTTTAGCCTTAACTGAACCCAACACCCCAACTCAATTTCGTATTAAATAACCTGACCCAGGCCCTAATTACCCCTACCCGACCCAAAACCTATCAAATCTTTAGATCAACGACCCTCATTCGTTCTTGCCTTTTTTATTCCAAACGACCCCCCAACCCTAGCCATTTTTCCAAATCCGTCGCCCTAAGATCTTCTCTTCTCTTAATAACTCTCAACCAAACCCTAGCCTTTCAACCACCGACCTCTCCTCTCCGGTCATCTCCGGTGACCTTTCATCGTCTCCTAAGCCTCCAATGGCTTCTCTCATGCCATGTCTACCTCCTCTATGATCTTCAAAGGCTCAGGTCCATGCCGACTTGCATCCATGGTTCGTTAATTGTCTGTTCTTGGCTATTCCAGTGTGATTTTGAGCAAAATCATGTTGTATCTATTACGATCCTTGGGATTCTAGATAGGTTCTTTCCTCTCTAAGGGTTTCTTCTGAACCCCTAGTTTCTTCCTATATCTCTTAGATCTGTACAGATCTAAGACGATTTGAGTTTGTTTCTTTAATGTTTTACACTGTCCTTGGAACTCTTTTGCAAGAATCGTTGACTTCAAGTGTTTTTCACCTTCTTCTAAAATTAGGGTTTCGGAACTTCTTTTAAAATTTTGTTTAACTGATTCTTTGTGTTTAAACTTCTATTTCTTGCATATTTTTGACTGATTTAATGATTTTACTACATCTTCAAGTGTTTGATGTGTTTATTTATATTTGACCGCAGCGCATGTATGATTCATGAGCAGGTAATAGATGCATCTATAGTTTACGTCATTCGACCCTCTGGCAGTGCACAGTTTAAATATTTGTTGGATCGGATCGTAGGACCTCGACATGATTTGCGCTGCTTGTATTGCTTGACTTGCAAATTTATAAATGATGATGTTGCCTCCCTGACTTGAGATAAATGTATAAATGATGAAAATGAATTTAGAAATTTCATATTAATGAAAGAATTGTTTACTTGTTTCATGCTATTGAGTTACAACCGTTTTTATAAAAATCCTCGATTTACTATATTATCGGTATATTATTGGACCACTAGTGTCACGACCTTGAATTTCCACCCTCGGAAGTCGTGATGGCGCCTACTAATGTGAGCTAGGCAAGCCAGTTACTGAACAGATTACATTTATCCATTTTTATACCTTTTTAGCATTTATAAAGCAATAATGTGAAAAATAACGGAAATTTTTTATAAGCGGAAGAAATGTAGTAAATGTTTATAAGTCTAATATAACTGTTTAAGCCTTAATCACCCAGAACTAGTGTCACAGTACCACAGACGATCTAAGAGTGTTAAATACAAAGTCTGAAAATAAAAGATACACTATCTCTGAACTAAAGAAATGAAATAAGAAGTAAAGGATAGAGGAGACGCCAGGACCTGCGGACGCCTACAGGTCTACCTTGGATCTCAACGTGGACTAAAAGAAGCCACCCAATCTATGGTCCAAAAGCTGCTCCGGGATCTGCATACAGTGCAGTGTGTAGTATCAGCACAACCGACCCCATGTGCTGGTAAGTGCCTAGCCTAACCTCGGCAAAGTAGTGACGAGGCTAGGACCAGACTACCAAATGAACCTGTGCAATTCAACTATATACAGCGGAAACGAAGAACAGTAATAACAGTCAAATATGGGAGGGGTAGCATGTTTTGGGGGAGATACCAATTCGGAATAGAAAGACAATAGGTATTTGACAGAACAATATATCTCGAATATCAACAGAGAACCAGAAATCAATAAATGCACGGCATCACCCTTCGTGCTTTTACTCTCGTCCTCACTAAGCAAGCAAGTAATGAAAATGTACACGACATCACCCTTCATTCTTTTACTCTCGTCCTCACCATATAATCAATATAATCGGCATGGAATGGTACATCGTGCGGCACGGCATCACCCTTCGTACTTTACACTCTTCCCTTACAAATCATACACGGCATCACCCTTCGTGTTTTAACACTCTCTTACCAAAACAATGCACGGCATCACCCTTCATGCTTTAACTCTCTTCCTTACCCAAATAACAATCACAAACAATAGGGAAAGGAAATAAATGAAGTTACAAGAAGAATCCCAGCAAGGGAATAATAATTTAACAATAAGTCCTGGCATGGGACAACATCAAAACAACAACAATATCCTGGCAAGGGAGTCAATATAGTGATTCTTTTATCCTTTCCACTTTTACTTTCACAACTCGTTATACAACTTGAGCCAACGCTCCTCAATGTTCATAGGTCACAATTCCTTTCACAAACTTTGCACCACAAAGAGAAATCATCACCAAGGCATGAAAAATACAACGAAGTCATGATAATCGCAATATAAGACTCATGGTCATGCTAGACACCAAGGTATAGATACTCGTCACCATGAATATACGTCGTACTCAACAATTATCACATAGCAAGTAGGACTCGACTCCTAATCCCTCAAGTTAAGGTTAGATCAAACACTTACCTCAAACTTCCACGGCCAACTCAAGCCTCAAACACCGCTTTTCCTTTTGAATTTGGCTCCAAATCAATTGTATCTAGACATAATCGACTTAAGAACATCAATAAATGCTAAACAATTCAATTCCAAGGCTTAAATATAGCTTTCCAATAATTCTTCCCAAAAAGTCAAAAATTGCCCCCGGGCCCGCTTGGTCAAAATACGAGGTTCGGACTAAAACCCGATCACCCATTCACCCACGAGCCCGAATATATAATTAGTTCCAAAATTCGACCCTAAAACGAAGTCTAAATCCCAAATATACAAAAAGCCCTAACTCTATCCAAATCCCTAATTTCCTACCCTTAATCTCATGTTTTAGGCCTAGAAATCTAGTGGGTGTTGATAAAAATGGAAGAAAACGAGCTTAGGATTACATACCTATGAAGCTATGGTGAAGTTCCTCTTCAAAAATTGCCCAAGAGGTATGGAGAAGAAGAAGTTTATGAAAAATAGTGAAACTCCCGTAATACATTCTATTTCTGAACTTAAAATAACTGCGCGGATTTAGGTCTATGCGTTCGCGATAGGCTTATCTCGTTCGCGATGAATTAAGCCTGAGTGGCCTTTGCGTTCGCATCTAGATGGTCGCGTTCGCGTAGGGTATAATTCCTCTCCCCCTGCCCAGCTTATAAGCCTTCGCGTTCGCGATACTAGACCCATGTTCGCGAAGGGAAGACCCCCCCAAAGCTTCGCGTTCGCGACCTAGGTCTCGCGTTCGCATAGAAGGAAATTTCCTTCGGCCTTAATAACTCATCGCGTTCGCGAGGGTCCTCCCGCGAACGCGAAGAAGAAAATACCAGAATACCAGAACCTGAAAAACCTGCAACATTCGAAACTCACCCGAGCCCTCGGGGCTCCAACCCAAACATACGTACTAACTTAAAAACACCATGTGAACTTATCCGTGCGATCAAGTCGCCAAAATAACCCCTTAAACGATGAATTAAACCTCAAAATCAATGAAATATTTCAAAACTTCTTAAAACATCAAATTTTGCATTTAAGCTCCGAATCACGTCAAATGACATCAATTTCTTATCAAATTTCACAGACTTATCTTATTTCACATATAAGACCTATACCGGGCTCCGGAACCAGAATACGGGTCCGATACTATCAAATTCTAAATACATTTCGTTTCCAAAACTCATAGAAATTTCCAGAAGACAATTTTCTTTAAAAATTCATTTCTCGGGCTTGGGACCTCGAAATTCGTTTACGGACATACGCCCAAGTCCCATATTTTTCCACGGACCCTCCGGGACCGTCAAATCACAGGTCCGGGTCCGTTTACCCAAAATGTTGATCGAAATCAACTTAAATGCATTTTAAGTCAAAATTTTAACATTTTCACAGATTTTCGTATAATAGCTTTTTGGCTACGCATCCAGACTGCGCACGCAAATCGAGGTGATGCTAAAAGAGGTTTTTAAGGCCTCAGAACACAGAATTCATTTTAAAAATAAGTAATGACCTTCTGGGTCATCACAACTAGTAAGTGTCGAAGTCGACCTCGCGTCACTACTTCTTTGAGATTAGACGGGATACTTATTGGGTACATGTTATTTTTGTACTCATACTACACTTGCTGTGTATTTTTGTTGCACAAGCACATGTATGTCAAGTGGCCTAGTTTGGCGCAGTGGCATGGTTGATACGGAGACTTAGGTGAGTTGCACTTCTCGAGATGGCCCGCAGCCAGCAGAGTCACCTTCAAAGTACTGTATTGTATTTACTCTACTATTCAATTTATATTTTGGATGGTTATTGTATTACATTGTTTCCTAAAAATTGTTCTTGCACTTGTGACACCAGGTTCTAGGATGACTATGAGATTATTCAATATTAAGTTTGTTAATGACATCATTATTTATTCAGTGAATTTCATTATTTATTGTTTAATGTATAAAAATAATTTCAATAAATGCTAAAATAAGAATTTAATTAACTTCTTGGTGTTGGCTTGCTTGGTAGTGGTGTCCGGAGCCATCACGACCCTTAGTGAATTTTGGGTCGTGACACATAAAGCTAGATCTCAAACCGGGTACGTGTTTACATGTGGAGGTACTGTCATATCATGGCGCTCCACAAATCAATCTATTATTGCTACTTCTTCAAATCATGTTGAGATAATAGCTATTCATGAAGCAAGTAGGGAATGTGTATGGTTGAGATCAATAATTTATTTTATTCGAGAAAAATATGGTTTGAAATGTTAGAAAAGACCCATAATTTTATACGAAGACAATGTTGCATGCATTGCCCATTTGAAGGGAGGATTTATAAAAGGAGAAAGAACAAAGCACATTTTACCAAAATTATTCTACACACACGATCTTTAGAAAAATGGTGACATTGATGTGCAACAAATCCGTTCAAGTGACAATCCAGCAGATTTATTCACTAAATCTCCGCCAACTTCAACTTTTGAAAAGATGATATACAAGATTGAAATGCGGAGACTTAATTATTTGAAATAATTTTTTTATCAGGGGAAGTAAAATACGCAAGCACTCATTTTTCCTTACTAAGATTTTTTTCCACGGGGTTTTTCTTATAAGGTTTTTAATGAGGTACCTAGCAATGCGTATTACTAAATATGTGTACTCTTTTTCCTTTACTAGAATTTTTTTCCACGGGATTTTTCCTAGTAAGATTTTAATGAGGCACATTATCTTTTAATGAATATCCAAGGGGGAGTGTTATAAATATATAGTATATTATGGATGTTCATTTATTACTCCGTTGTAAATAAGCTTCCTGAAGAACCTTATCCATATGGGACTCCGCCGTAAATATGTTTATCTATTTAGTACTCTATTAGAAATAAGCCTCCTGAAGAAGCTTATCATTTCGGTACTCCGTTATGGATAAATATTACCCCCGATAGAAGATTATCTATATCTGGTACAGTAGTAGCTTACCAACAACTTACACAACAGCTTACAAGCAGCAGCTTACACAGTAGCTTGCAGTAGCAACTTACACAGCAGCTTGCAGTAGCAGCTTACACAGCAGCTTGCGATAGCAGCTTACACATCAACTTGCATTACCAGCTTACAAGCAGCTTGCAGTAGCAACTTATATAAATAAAGGAGATTTCAGTTCATTATGTATATCAGTTTGAAAGTTGAATAATATATCAGTTTCTCTCTATATTGTCGTTAGTTTATTTACTTTACAGTCGTTATTTTATAACACTCTATAATTATTGCTCACATTATTTTAAGGCAGGTACGAGTACACTTTATTATCTTTGCTTTTGATATTATATATAATAATAAAAAATAATAAACTATACATTTTTATACTAAATCGAAAACCATTTTCACATAAAAGGAAAAAAACACTAAGGCTTCTCCAATCTTAAACACTATTTTTACACTTATGACAATTAACTCCAACCTATTATACTATTTGTTACACACACACACAAAAAAAAAATATATCCCTTTTACATTCTTCTCTTTCTTCTATATTATATTTTATTTTATTTAAATTGTATTTTTTTATTTCATAAAATAAATCCTTTTTTACATAATCATCCCATATAATTCATATTCTTTTATTATATAACCATCTAATATATAACTATTTTATACCATAAATTTTTAAATAACATAAATTGTAAGCAAACATTATACATTATACATCTTAATGGATAATTCAAATAAAAGTGAAATCATCTATAAAATATAATCATATAAATACTATATTAGTGTAAAATAATTCAAATAAAAGTGAGTATTTATTTTATAGTTACTTATACTTTATTTGTATATATTTACTTACAGTTTTCGTTCAATTTTTTTAAAAAATATTATAGATTAATCAAGCAAAATATTTACTTATGCAAGACCCGGACTACAAAAAAAGTTTTAAAATCATGTATGGGATATGTTGAAGGATTTTGAGAAGCTTAAAGATGTCAATGCTGGAAGAAAAAAAGTTCGAAAGCAAGCTCATCTTTTATATCATCGAAGTTTGAGACTTCTACTCCCGATTCACCTCCATCTCCTAACTTATCATTATTTTCACTAAATTTGAATGAGGATGTTGTATGTGATTCCACATCACTAGAACGCCCTATCGGGATGAAGAAAGCAAAAATGAAGAGAAAAATCGGTGAAAGTTTTTCATCTGCTATGAAATTGGTCCTATCAAAAAATAATCAGCTTGTTGAGTTGTTGGAAAAGTCAAGTGCAGTCAGGCAGCGAGATATGGAGATAAAAGGTAGAGCTTTGAAACTAAAAGAATTTAAATAAAATTTTATTGTCGAATTTAAGTTCTATTAAAGATCCAAATATTCATGAATTTATTTGACAAGAACAAAAATGAATAATGGATAAAAGGAGTCAATAATTTCAATAGCCACAATCACATCAATCATATGCCCTGTACCTTCAATATTTTAATGATATTGGTAGATATGGAGTCGACCTACCAGTGTACTAAATTATTTTTATAATTTTTTAAATTATTATGCTATTTAATGTATTTTCAATTTTAATCTATGTCAGTCGCTAATTTATTAAATATTTATTTTTGTGCTATTTAATTAACTTTGTGTTAATTAAATAAAGTTTAATTAACTGGTAGTTAATTAAACACATGACTGGTAACACCACAGACTTTCTTCCACTAAAAGCCCTGCAAGGAGGGAGTGTATCCTTTGGCAATGGCAAAAAGGGATACATTCTTGGAGTTGGAAAAGTTGGGAAGTCACTCACTCATTCTATTGAAAATGTGTACTATGTCAATAGGCTTAAGTACAGTCTCCTGAGTGTATCTCAAATCAGAGATAAAGGAAACAAGGTGGAATTCTTGTCCAAAATATGTATAGTCACTGACCTTGTGACTAGTGAAATAGTACTGTGGCCAAAAGATACAATAACATCTATGTTGCTGATTTCGAATCTTTACAGAGTAGTGATCTGAGTTGTCTGAAAGTTGTTGATGATGTTGAACTATGGCACAGAAGACTGGGCCATGCAAGTTTTTCCCTTCTGAACAAACTAATTCAGAAGGACCTGGTCCATGGTCTGTCTATGTCACAATTTAAGATGCAAAAAAACTGTAATGCTTGTGCTAGAGGAAAACATGTGAAGTCCTCCTTTAAGTCTAACAGAGATGTGAGCACCTCAAAGCCACTTGAGCTTCTGCATATGGATCTGTGTGGACCTACGAGGGTGCAAAGCAGAGGAGGAAAAAGATACATTTTCGTAATTGTGGATGACTATTCCAGATTCACATGGACTCTGTTTCTTAGAACAAAAGATGAAACTGTTGAAGTGTTTGTGGCCTTTGTGAAGAAGATCCAGGTGAAAATGGAGTCTAGAGTTGTATGCATTAGATCAGATCATAGGACAGAATTTGACATTATCAAATTTGATAAATTCTGTAATGAAAATGGCATCACTCACAACTTCTCAACTCCCAGAACTCCCTAGCAAAATAGAGTAGTAGAAAGGAAGAACAGAACTCTGGAAGAAATGGCAAGAACAATGCTGATTGACAGTGGAATTGCAAAGAACTTCTGGGCTGAAGCTGTCAACACTACCTGCTACTTAGTGAACAGGTGCATGATCAGATCACTTCTGAACAAGACCCCATATGAATTGTTGAATGGAAGAAAACCCAAGCTAACTCACCTGAGAACATTTAGATGCAAATGTTTTGTTCTCAACAATGGAAAGGATCAGCTTGGTAAGTTCGATGCCAAGAGTGACGAAGGAATATTTCTTGGTTACTCTTCTCAAAGCAAGGCCTACAAGATATATAACAAATGGACTCAATGTGTTGAGGAAAGTGTCCATGTTATTTTTGATGAATCGCATCCATCACTTGAGAAGAGTACTGAGGAAGATCAAGATGGAGAACGCTTACTCGTTCCTGGTGAAGTCATTAACATGACAAATGGAAAGGCAGATATGATAAGTCAAGTAAAGTAGCCAAATGAAGACAACGCTACCTCATCATCAACAGAACCAAGCACTTCAATTACAACCACTGAAGCTGAAGAAAGAGTGGTTGATGCAGTTCAGGGAACTCTACTAGCACCTGCGAGAAGGATAGAGGAAAATTAGTCAAACATACATTCCTCCTCTCAGAATAAACCTCAGGCGTCCAACTGGAGACATCAAAGCGCTCACCTTATAGACAACATAATCACTCCTCTAAATTTCGGAGTTCAAACCAGGTCAAGAGCCAGAAATTCACTTGCCTTCTCAGCCTTTCTCTCCCAGATAGAACCCAAAAATATCAAGGAAGTCTTGAAAGATGCAGATTGGATTACAGCCATGCAAGATGAGTTGCATCAGTTTGAGAGAAACAGTGTGTGGCACCTGGTACCTAGACCCCCAGATCGAACCATTATATGAACCAGGTGGGTTTTCACAAATAAGCTCGATGAACATGGAATTACCACAAGGAACAAAGCCAGTCTAGTGGTCCAACGCAACAACCAGGAGGAAGGGATTGATTATAATGAAACGTTTTCTCCAGTGGCTCATATGGAAGCTATCGGAATTCTAATCACTTTTGCATCTCATATGGAATTCACCTTGTTCCAAATGTATGGACCTTTCCAATTCTAGAACCAATTTTCTTTCAATTGTTCCAACTCTTTGTTTTATTTCCTTAAACTATATCTTCACTGCGATCTAATCCTTGATTTATTTGGTCTGACAGCTTTTTAGGATCTAGGCATAAAGTCCGCAAGCATGTCATGTTATTAAAATCTGCATTTAACATAACTAAAAAGAGAATAAGGAAAACGACAAGATTAAGAAAAGAAACATTCCTGGACAATGAAATATTAAGTTCATTTGATTTTTGATTTTTGATTTTTTTTTCAATTTTTTGAAGATAGAAGGATTTCCATCGGAAAGTAAGACAATAAAGTAAAACATCTGGATCAAACTCTGAGATAATTCGGACGCAGAAAGGATAGCAAAACTGTCTACCGAGACTCCCATCTGATGGGAAACTTTCATGCTTGGCGACCATTTTTTGGCTTTTCTTCTATCTCGACAATGGATGCAATGGCCTTCAGTGCCGGATGAAATTCCTCATCTTCACAAATCATTCCGACTATTGGCCCGCTTTTGTGTGCAGGTAACAGATTTTTCATCACATCAAGAGCTTTTTCATCCTGAAAAATAATTCTTTCAGCTTCAATCAAATCTTCAGCTGCCCTTTTGAGGGTCCAACAGTCCTCTGTTCTGTGTCCCACTGCTCCATAGTGGTATTCACATCTAGCGTCAGCTCGGTGCGAGGGGGACTCGGGGTTCGGCCAGTTCGGGGCCACTGGTTGCAATAGATCTAGCCTGATTAGTTTTTGGAACAAGCTTGAATACGATTCACCAATAGGGGTGAACTGATTCTTTTTGAAAGGCTCTCTTGGGCGAGAATTGTATTAGGGATCATTTTGTTGAGGATTATATAGAGACTGGTAAGGATGGGCATTTCTGGGAGGTGGAGCTTGTTTTTGTGTATAATGTTGGGGCTGTGTGTAAGATTATGTGTTCATCACCGCATAGGGAAGCGGTGCCATGACATAAGTATCATCTTGAAGGGGATAATAGTGCGGTGGGACCATAGGAGGCACATGTGACTGGCTGAATGACCTGCGGGCCCCCCTCGAGCTTGAAACCATCATGGCTCCCTCCTCACTCCCATTTCTGTTCATCAAACCCTCCGAACCATTTTGAACATCTGGTGATGTGGCTTTAAAAGCATCATGACTCAAGATTCGGCCCGTATTTAGACCGTTTTCAACCATTTCCCCAATTTTGATAGCCTCAGCAAACGGTTTACCCACAACAGACATCATGTTCTGGAAGTAGTCAGCCTCTTGGGCCTATAAAAAAATTGTGACCATTTCAGTTTCGTCCATTGGAGGCTTTACCCTGGCAGCTTGCTCATGCCATCTGACTGCATATTCGCGGAAGCTTTCCATAGTTTTCTTTTCAAATTGGACAAGTAGTTTCTGTCGGGAGCGATATCCACATTATATTGGAATTGGTGGACAAAATCTCGAGCCATATCGTCCCACACATGCCAATGAGTAATTTCTTGATCCGTATACCACTCAGAAGCGATTCCGGTGAGGCTTTCCCCAAAATAGGCCATTAGCAGCTCCTCTATTCCACCACCTCCCATTAACTAGTTACAGTATCGTTTCAGATGAGCGACCGGGTCTCCGTGCCCGTTGTACTTTTCAAATTTTGGAATCTTGAAGCCAACAGGAAAGTGTACATGGGGAAACATACAGATGTCAGAGTATGAGACACTCTTTTGGCCACTCAGACCTTACATATTTTTCAGGCTTTATTCTAGGCTCTTCATCTTCCGAGCCATTTCCTCTTGTTCGGGATTTTTAACAACCTTTTCTTGCTCCCCTGAGAGATCATATTGTGGAGGTTGAGTTAAAGAGTACATGGTCACATATGTTATTTCTGATTGAAGTTGTGAACCCTAAAAGGTGAATATTGGAGGCTCAACATACAATCGTGATAAAGTTGGTTGTGTTCTGGTGCAGACTGGTGCTGTAGAGAATAATAATGGAGGTGCCCAGGAAACTGGCACCTGGGGGCGAACCACAGAAGGCATACTAGGATCATTGAACGGTATTGGAGGGTGCCTGCATGGGACAAACGGGTTGGGCATAGGGGCGTTGGTAACCTCACTTAACCTGGGGATCAACTTAGGGAACCCAGGGATTGCACTTGGCGGTTCCCTACCATTACACCAGGCGTCCCACATTTCCAATATGCGGAGACGCAACATCTTATTCTCTTCAGCAGCTGCTGATTCTAGCTGCAGAATAGTCGATGCCGGGCTATCCTCAGGACTGATGATTGATAGATTGCTTGTGGAGGCCATCTGTGCCTTTGGATCTTGTGAAGGAGGGGAAACTAGACTACCAACAAAACCAACCACCAAAACTTCTGATAGTTTGCACATCCAACAACCTTGTTAGTTTTGAAACATTTAACATATAGGAAATCGCACGTTGGGATGCAATGTACCTAACAGTTAAACGCTTTTACCGTGTGTTTGAACGGTTGCATGTTGCATCCCAGCCTTAACTAGCCTTTCAGTATATACCTCTATTCTTTTATTTCTGTCTCTCTTTAGTCACTCTTGATTTTTTTCATTTCGTTTCTGTCGCTCTTTTATTTTTGGCACTCTCTTTTTCTCTTTTTGTTTGACACTTTTTATTTCTTGTCGCTCCCCTTTTTTCGCTCGTATCTTTCTTTTTCACTCAATCAAAAAAATTTCTTTCTCTTTTTTTTCAAATTATTTTTCACTCAGTTTTATTTTATAGCTATGATCGAATCTGATGGGGATTGCCTACGTATCATGACGCCGCATGAATCAGATTTTACGTAGTTCAGGAAGATTGTGAATGGAGTAAATAAACTCTCTTTTCTTTCTTTTTTTATATATAACATTCAGACCATGAAAGCTTTGAGGCAAAACAAAAATATTGTTTTTTCAATTCTTTGTTTTTTTTGAATTTTTGGAAAAATACTTCAAAATAAAGAAAACACGTAATTTATATTTTGATTTTTTATTGATTTTGTTTTTTTTCTTTTTATTTCTTTTTTCCGTATGAGACTTTAGAAAGAAGAAAACTACTTTTTTTTTAGTTTAAAAAACTTTTTTTTTTGAATTTTCTAAAAAAAAGATTTCTAAAGAAGGAACTTAAAGGAAAATATTTTTGAATTTTTGAAAACTGGGGTCGGAACCGATGAGGTTTGCCTACGTATCTCATATCCGGTGAGAATCAGACTCGCGTATTCAGTCAGTTTTGACATAATTGGGAAAAACATGATATTGACTCACTTTTTTTTAAATACATTTTCCTTTTTTCCCCTTTTTTCAAAAATTTTGGCAGAGTTTCGAGACATTTTCAAATATCGAAATTTTTAGAACCGGGTAAATTCTCTATCCTACCTCACTCTTTGTTTTTTTTTCTCTTGATTTTCTTTTCCTAGCCGGTCAACATGCAAGCCGAAACAAATAAATATTCATATAGCATGTAGGATGCATCAGGATGGTATGTTATTTTGGTTACACCTGTCCTAGATCCTATGTTGAGTCCCCAAGGTCAAATGCACGTGATGCAAACTAACGTTCCTACTAGGGATCCAACATGAGGTTGCATTATTCTAGGTTTAAACTTGGGGTTGTATTCTAAACCTGGCTTACCCGAGCGGACAAATTCGAGTCGAGGAGGGGGCAACGTACCGGGAGCACAAAAGTTTGCTCGGCCTTGTTGCTTGCCAAGCCCTGTTCTATTTGGTATAACTTCTAACAGAAAAAGTGGGTCACGCGAATGTGTGCACCGTATTTTTAGAAGACATTTAAATACAGTTCAAGTAATATCAAAGCGGTAAATAAATGGCAATTAGGACATTAAGTCCACAAAATACAGTAATATCGACAATAAAGCCAAATAAGAAATCACATTAATAAGCTCGAATTCTTGAACCCTGAACCGGAGATTCTCGGTTCTTTTCTCCAGCAGAGTCGCCAGAGCTGTCACACCTCCTTTTTACACCTCGAGGGTATAAGGAAGTTTTTCTAATTAAAGTGACATTATTCGAAATGGGATTATTTAATTTATCAGAGTCGCCACTTGGGATAATTTATTATGGTGTCCCAAGTCACTGGTTTATTTTTAAATCCCAAATCGAGGAAATTTTCGATTTTATTCTAAAAGTCTGTGAACTAGAAATTCTAGATAAGGAATTTTGTTAACCCGGGAGAAGGTGTTAGGCACTCCCGAATTTCGTGGTTCGAGCACGGTCTCTTAGTGATTCATACTTGGCTTAAATTATCTAATTACTCATTTTTAGGACCTATGTGTATTTTACTTTTTACAGGTTCTAATTACTCAATTATTCGTAGTGGTGATATTATTTGAAACAAGTCACGCGAACGTGTACTTTGATTTTATTTTGAAAATCGGCGCTTAAATCATGTCACGCGTACGTGTACACAATTTGTCACGCTTAATTATTTAAGAAAAAACTGGCCAAAGTCGCGCGAACGAGTACCTTGATTTTATTTTAAAAATCCGAATTATGTCATGCGAACATGTACACAATCACAATAATTGTTTAAGTCGTGCCTAAAGCATTTTTACGAAATTCAGAAAATCATTCTAACTCCTAGATTCGAGATAGTTGTAAGGTCTATGAGTTAAGTAGTTTATTGTGGAAGAAATGAACTACAATAACATAATTAATGGGAACTGAAATACTAAACTTGCATAGCATTGACATAACTACTCAATTCTTGTACAAATAGGAAAGTTCAGCAGAATCTCCGTAAAAAAAATCAAATACATAACAACAAATAGACATAACCATTGTATAATCCAAATAAAATCCAAATAAAGGTTTGAAATAGAGAGTAAGTAGTACATATATAAAATGTGAATAGGATTATATAAAAAAATGCAGATCTGTGATTATGCATGACAAAACTTTTAACACCCAACAATTTAACACCCAACACTTAACTTTCAATTAACAGAAGGCAAAAACGATAGCAAGAGCTAGCAACACAGTAAGAAGAGAAAAATAGGATCTTTGTATTGATGAATCTGAGCTCAAAACTACAACAAATGGACAATTTCTTGACAAAACATTCAGCAGCGAACTCAACCGGAACCGACGATTGGAGTTTTCAAATGACGCCTTCGATCTCAACTCTTTGACGCTACTTTTGATAAAAATGGACTGTTTCGAACATATTTTTCAGTTGTGTTAGGTGACGTTCTATTTTGTTGTTGGTGTTTTGGGTGGAGTATCAGCAGCTGCGTTTTCTCTCATTTTTTTTGGATGAGAGCTCTCTTTTTCTTTTTAGTTCAATGTTTTAGTTGCTGGTTCCTTTCTTCTTCTTTTTTTGTATTTTTGTGTATTTTTCTTTTTAATTGAAAAATCAAAAGAACATGAACTCGGAGGATGGTGAGGAAAACGGCTTTCCCTACTTCCTTAGCTTGTTTCCATTGCTGATTTTCAGTTTTTCATGCCTGAAAATGGGCTCGAACGGGGTGGCTTCTACAGCTGCATTTAAAGCTAAATTTTGGGGGGTTTGTTTGCGACTGGTTTGAGCTAATATTTGGAGAAGGGAAAGGGTCGATTTCCAGTGGGCTTGATGGTGAGAAGAAGAAGAAACAACAATGGGGAGTTCTGGTCGCTAAGTGTGCTATAGGAAAAAGGGGTCGTTGGTTTCATGGGTGTGGGGTTCGAAGAAAATGAAATACAGGGGGTGGGGTCTCCTATGAAAACGGCGAATTTGTAGTCCCTATAGGTCTAAGGTCTTTTATTTTATTTTAGAAGTTAAGTGTTATTTTATAGGGGTAGGAATTAGGTTAGGTCAAATGGGGAATGTATATGGGCTCAATGTTTTGGGCTTTTAGGGATTTAAGTCATGAATTTGGGCTAATTAACTTTGGGGTAGGAAGACTAAATCAAAACCTTTTCTTTCATTTTTCTTTTTCTTTGATTTTAAAATCTAATAAAATCCTAAATTATTCTAATTTGTAAAAATTAAAATTGTTTATCTATTAAAATAACTAATTAACTTAAAACTAAATAAAAATACTATTTCTAAAGACTAAAAGCTAAATATGTAAAAATGACCATTTTTGTAATTTTTCCTAATAACATAATATGACATGAAATTAAAATGTGATATTTTTAATCATTTTTCTATGATTTTAAAATATTAAAAATGCATGAAATGCAACTAAATAAAGAAAAACTTCTAAAATCCCTTAAAATTATTTTTAATTTATTTTTAAGAGTCATTTTCATGTAGGGCAAAAATTAGGTGCTCACAGTGGCTATCCAAAACCTTTATTGTTGTGATGGTTGAATGACTCTTGCTTGTGCCCATGTTCATCATGCTACTTCAACTAATTTAGTGATGTTTATGAAGCCATTCTATACCCTTATCTTGAGAAATTATGTGCTTGGATTACTATGTTGCCTGCTAAGATTTATACTTCCAGTCACATGCAGTCTTGACTCTCCATAGTGTTATGTTGTACTCAAATGAACAATTCTCATTAATGGACTTGCTCTTGTTTTCTCATGTTAATCTACTTTGTTTAAGTGATCCAGACTTGATCATGTTGCTATGAGATTACTTATCATGACAATCGGTGTATATGAAGACCATGAATTGAATTATGTTTGTGTAACTTGTTAATGAATTCACTTACCTGTTTAAAAATGAACTTATTGTGATATGTTTGTCTTGTCCTAGCCAAGTAAATAATAGGCACTATGTCTGTCTAATACCTAATATGTATAGAAGAACCTGACCATGAGTTGGAGTGCTATTTGGTCCTGATAGTTTGAAAAACCTATTAACCATCTGTTGTTACTACTAGATATCATGTGATTAGAAAAAAATAATTTACATATTTACATTGATGTCTCTTTCACTTGCTATCATCTCTAGGAAGTTTGAACAAACTTGTTAGTGTAGGTGTTTAGTGAAATAAGGTTTCAACTATGTGTATATCTGTTTTAGACTAATTTGAGGATCACTAAAATGTGTGTTGACATGTCCTAAGTATTACGAACCTTGTTTAATGAACTTGAATGTGCTAACATTCACTAGAATTAATAAAGTTAATGTACATATCTTACCTATCACCTATGCTTACATCACTTAACTAAGTCTCTTTGAACTTGAATTGATAGCACTTACCTACTGATAATATGCAATTAGCCTTCTACATCTTAATAATAATCCTCCTAAATATTCTGATATATGTTAAGATTAACCTTAAAGTCATTGATGTTACTGGAGTCCATTAGTCTACTTGCTATAATTTATCTTTGTATTTTAGTGTTCTGATAAGGGATTTTAAGGTCAATATTGATGTTGGTTCTGAATTGTTCATATCTTGGTATTTTGATGATAATGAAACATCTTCTATAGTTCTTTGTATCAATGAAGTGTACTTTCTGTGCATTCTGAGTTTTTAAGAAGCTTATTATGAACCTTGTGCTTATTTCTAACAATGCATGAAATTGCTAAGTTGAAACTTTACTTGGACTTTGAGGAAGAGTAAGAGAAAATGGATAAGGTATTTAGGTGTGAAATTGGATTATGGCTAAGGTACCCCTCCTGACACAAGCACTGCTCTGGGTCCATGACCTTGTGAACTCTAAAGTGCCACAGGTCCACATGGGAATTTTATCCATGAATAAAATTTCACTCTAAGTCTTTGGTCAATAACTTTTATTAATCCTCATAGGGTTAATGTAGGTAAAATTGGCCCCACTATACCCCTCAGCCCTTTAACTGTCACGACCCTAAAATTGACCTGGCCGTGATGGCATCTATCGTGAAACTAGGCCAGCCAGCACAATTCTGAATTAACCATTATTTAATAAAAGTCATTTTTAAGCCTTTAATTAATCAAATATCTCATAATGTAAGTCTAAATGAACAGTGCGAAATAAATACACAAGCCCGATATCGGGGTGTCACAAGTCACGAGCATCTACTAAGGTCTGAATACAACAAAAAGTCTAAAATATACTAAAAACAGTCTAAGGAAAATAAGAGAGAGAAGAGCAGGAGCTGCAAACATCAGGCAGCTACCTTGCTAACTCTGATGAACCTGCCACTGAGCAATCAACACCTGCTACCAGGTTCAGAAATACCTGAATCTGCACATAAGGTGCATGGAGTAATGTGAGTACGCCAATTCAGTATGTAATAAAAGTAATGAAAGTTGAGCAGTAAGAAAATACTTAAACCACGTCATAGCGCTACAGAAAATACAGTACATTTCCAAAACAGTACATAAACTATTTACTTCGTAAATCAAGCTCAGTTTCAGTAAAACCTTTCAAAAACAACTTTCAATAGTTTCAAACGAGTGATAAAACAGTAGGTAAAAATGATAGAAATGTAAACAGACCCTCGGGCAAAACATGTACCATACACCGCCCCTCGGGCAAAATATCAACAGAACCAGCCCCTTGGACTACCTCACAATCACTCGTAATCAGCCCCTCAGGTATAATATGAATCAAGAACCGCCCCTCGGGCAAAACATGGATCAAGGACAGCCCCACGGGCAACAACATGAAACAACAACAGCCCCTCGGGCAATATCACATTTCACACTGGGTGCAGACTCCAAAGGGGCTCCTACAGCCCAAACGCTATAACAAGCCATCTCATGGCATAATCAAAATGGCCCTCGGCCTCATAGCAAGCCACCTCGTGATGTAACAAATCAAGTCATCGGCCTCATAATCATAAATCAGTAACAACTTGCTGCGGCGCGCAGCCCTTTCCCATAGTATCCTCACAACACAGGCCCTCGGCCTCACTCAGTCAGAAATCTCTCAAGCCACTCGGGCAACAGTAAAACATGATGCTCAGCCCAAATATCATTTAAATATCGAAACGGAGTAAATATGGCTGAGTTATAAAAACAATAGAATATAGCATGACTAAGTACAAATATGAAGTCAAAACAGTGAGGACTAGCAGTAAAAAGCCCATAAGGGTCCAAAACAGTTGGCACGAGGCCCAAATATGGCATTCAGCCCAAAACATGGTAATAATTTTCAAAACACAATGATATCAAACACGTTTTAATCAGATACGCGACTTAACAGCCGTACGGGATAGACCAATCACAATCCCCAACGGTGCACGGCCACACGCTCGTCATCTAGCATGCGCAACATCTCAAAGTAGCACAATGATGTGAAATCCGAGGCTTCATACCCTCAGGATAATATTTACAATCATTACTTGTCTCAAACCGGATAAAACTCTAACCCGCGATGCCTTTGCCTCTCGACTCGGCCTTCGAATCTCTAAATCTAAACAAAAATAGATTCATACCATCAAAATATGCTAAGGGAACAAAGCCCACTTGAAAATAACCAATATACACCAAGAATCCCAAAATTGGCCAAACCCGACCTCCGGGCCCACGTATCGGAATCCGATGAAAATTACATCAATAGAATCCTTATCCTCCCACGAGTCCATACATACCAAGAACATCAAAATTTGACCTCAAATGGCCCCTAAAATCCCCAATTTACATTTTCCAATTTCAAGCCCTAATTCCCCAATTTTAACCTTTACATCCCACTAATGTCATGTTTAAACAAGTAAGAATCAACATAGGATCGAGTATTGAGTTCAAAAATCTTACCTCCGAGTGTTTCCCTTCGATTCCTTCTTCAATCCTTCTCAAAAAGCTCCAAAATCGCTCAACAGTGGAGGAAATAGACCAAAAATCGTGAAAACCACTTTTAAAACATTCTGCCCAGGGATTATTTTCCTTATTCGCGAACGCGGTCCAATCCTCGCGTTCGCGAATCACAAAAAATCTTTGACCAATTATTCCTCTTTCGCGAACGCGACTTCCTACATGTGAACGCGAAGCCGCCGCTCACCAAGCCATTACGAACACGACCATTTCTACGCGAACGCGTGCACAAACCCCTTGGATCCCAGCTGCTCCACTTTACCCTACGCGAACGCGACTCCTCCATTCGTTCGCGATTCATTGGAAATCAAAACTACGCAAACGCGACCCTAGACTCACGAACGCGAATAACATATTTCCCTCTATACCTAGCTCCTCTTCGTGAACGCGGGACAATCTTCGTGAACGCGAAGAACAAATTCTTCTGCAACAAAAACCAACAAAATCTGCAACTTTCCAAACCAAGAATTGGCCCGTTAACCACCCAAAACTCACCCGAGGCCCTCGGGACCTCAACCAAACATGCCAACATATCCCATGTCATCATTCAAACTTGTTCCAACCTTCGGAACCCTCAAAATAACATCAAAACATCACATCAACCACGGATTCAAGCTTAAGAACTCTAAAAACTTCCAAATTCCGATTTTCATCAAAAGTCTAACCAACCTCGCCTGAATGACCTGAAATTTTGCACACACGTCCCAAATGACACCATGGACCTACTCCAATTTTCAGAACTCCATTTTGACCCCTATATCAAAATCTCCTCTACCAACCGGAAAATGCCAAAATTCTAATTTCACCAATTCAAACCTAAATCTACCACATACCTCCAAAATACATCCGGACGCACTCCCAAGTCCAAAATTACCTAGCAAAGATAATCAAATCATAAAAATTCAAATCCGAGATCGAATACTAAAAAGTCAAAATTTGGTCAAACCTTTCAAATTTTAAGCTTCAAACTGAGAACTGTTCTTCCAAATCCATTTTGATTACCCTGAAACCCAAAACCGACAATTTACATAAGTTATAATACATCACACGGGTCTAGTCATGCTCTAGAACTGGAAAGCGAAGTGCAAAAGCTCAAAATGACCGGTCAGGTCGTTACATCCTCTCCCACTTAGACATACGTTCGTCCTCGAACGTGCCTAGAGTTGTCCCGAAAATCATCAAATCACTGTGTAACCTTACCATGCACATACCCGTGGGTGATCCCATGTCACCCTATCTCATATAGGTCCGATAACACAATGTAACTGAAATTTCACAATCCAACCTAACCCATAAACCTTAGAACCACATTTCCACTTCTGAAATCATCTACAAGATCAGAATCTCACATTTATACTCTGAATAAACCCGAACAAACTGTAACAAACCATACTTGCAGCCTCAAATGCAATTACATGATATACCACATAGCTCAAACTCTCATATCGATAACTTCTAATCACAACAGTTGCTCAGAACAACCGAATATCGATAATAAATCTCTTATTAAATAAAGCCTCATTCCAACACTTCCGTATACTGCCAATGATAAATGAAACACGTAGAAAGTCATAACCATTCCTCAGATCAACCATTCGTGAAGTTGTTTCTCCTTTGGCAAGGACCATAGCAAATTTTAAGTCGAACATCGATATTATCCTTCCAACACACTGAAATCGAATCTGTTTGTATTCATTCTAGATCCCAACGATCTCATCTAATCCAAACAACTACTTTAGTGACATGACATATCAATACAATCTAAAGCCACAACTCGTGCAATCCGCGCACCAATAAGCAACAATCCAAACGTACTCAAATCATGAAAAATGACTCAAATGAGAGAGTTGTACCGCAAGCTGACCAATACCACCACACACAATACTGAGAACCCGTCACATATCGTAGAAATAGAACACACAAATCTAACATGAAGGGTCATACCTCCATATAACTTCGTTGCAATGCGTGACCCTATCCAAACACTGGTCCACATGAAACACCTCAAGTCACTATGCTTAAAATCGACAACCACGCGCAATTTGATGTCTAGAACCAAAGCAAATCATCATAACCACTACGAAGCAATTGACATAACATTACACAAACCTGAAAAGACACAACCGATATGCCATCCACCGAGCAATACCCAATACTCTTCCCGCTCGAATTCCACTGAGATACCCCAATAAAACCGCACCACATGTGCCTATAACCAACAAATCCTAATGCCTCGCAACACGGAAAGGTAACTTATAGATCTCCCCAGATCACTAATAAGCTCAATAATAATCGAATCAATACATCCCTCAACAATACAACTCGGAGTCAACCAAGCCGACTCGATGTAGAAAACACATCCATATTGGCCTACCAATGAACCCCTTATCAAGGAGTTCCTGAAGCTGCTCCTTCAACTCCTTTAACTCTGCCGGTGCTATACGACACGGTGCTCGGCACCAAATGAATAACCTTATTCGGCGACATGCCCGGCAGTAGGAAATACATCCGTAAAATCCCTCATTGAATCAATAGTAGGAGTCTCTACACTGACATCCATCACGAAGGCCAAAGAAGAAACACAACCCTTCCCAGCCATCTGCTGGGTCTTCAAAAATAAAACCACCATACTGGGAACATAATCCGTCAAACCTCGCCACTGAATCCGTGGCATTCTCGGCATAGCCAATGTTGTCGTCCTAGCGTAATAACCCAGAATAACATGACACGGAGACAACCAGTCCATACCCAATATTACATCCAAAATCTAACATACTAAGCAACAAAGGATCCACTCATGTCTCCAAACCTCGATAGTCACCACAGAAGACCGATACATGCGACTCACAACCATAACATAACCTATTTATGAGAACTCCCAGTCTTCAAATCCATATAGCACACGAATCACCATATCCGATCCCAATTCCACCATCCGAATATATAACACGGCTCTAATACCTAATCATTCCACGAGGGATACTCCTAAAATTCTTTTGTGCCACCAAGCAAACTCGAATATTAGCAGTCGATCCAACAAGAGAGTGTCGCGATACTAATGAAGTATCCTCAACTCAAACACATCGCCCTTTCTAAAATGTATACCCTCATCAAGCCACACCAATCAGTGATCTCATTTATCTAGTCATCTGAAACTGTCCATGCTACCTAAGAATTTGTGACCTTCCTTTCAAAACTAAATCGTGCCCTTAAACATGCAAATCTCAATTTGCACAAAACTAAACCGTTAGGACTGAATTCCTTTAACTCAACCAAGCTACACAGGCCACTAAAACCCAAGAGGATTGCCGCGAAATACCTGTAAAAACTCATTACCTCGTAAGCACCCAAAGAACTAATGCCGATCCGGCCTACTACCAAGCTATCCCATCTATCCAAGTTCCTTCTAATATACCTTCAACTTGACACTTCTTCTCGCTATAACACCACAATCCTCGACCCAAACTTGCCACACAAGACCCAAGCATAAAGTCATACGGTTCATAAACCGCTGACTACTCTCTCAAATATACCCAAAAGCACCACATTCGAAATACTCTTCCTGAAGAGACTTCCTGCGAATCTAAAGCCATTACCTTCACCTTCCTAATACTGATGTATAGAATCCATAATGATATAGAAATACCACAAGTCTTGACACCCTCCAATGCAAACCTCATTTTCTAGCTAAATATACAACCTAAAAATCTCCAATTATTACATGTAAAATCTTGAACTCATTAGAACTATTCTCGAGAGTCATCCACTCTACTCAAACCGCAATTAGATCGATCAAACGGACCGGATGACCTGTGCTCCATATGCACTCCGACATCGTAGAATGTAACCTCACCTTAATGCAACCAAGTAACTTCCTGTTCTATGCACCGTACATCCTTTACCAATAACAACTCAAGTCATTCCGTGATTCTCATACACCCATAAAGCATAACATAACCTTTATTGAAATTTTCTTTACTCGAGTCATCCTCGGTCTCAACCTCCGTAAGCCATAACTGATTCACCAGTATGCCTCAAACTAGAACCAACATAGCACATAACCGTGCAATCAACTAATCAATAGCAGACTCCCCCACTTGGCTCAAAGCCATAAATCAAAACACACAATAACTCATAATGCATATACTCTATTATTGCCATAATACCATAGTAAGATTAAACTCAATCTTTCATAAGCTCGTGCAACACAGACCATCTAGTACTTCAAATCTTCTGCAATTCTCGCATTCACCCTCGTAACAGTCGAGACCACTCTCTTAAGCGACCCAAATTTAAATTGCAGCACATATATTTCACTGGTAAAAGAGATCTTCCAACAAACAACATAAGGATCACACAAGCTTCAGAATACTCTGCAGGAGATAACCCACATGCTTCGCCTCAAACTAACATCTCTTTATACCCTTCCACCGTCATAAACATTACGCAGTCACTTAATCTTCCTGAGTCTGAACTCATATCAGAACGTGAAATCTACTTCACTTCCCAACTAGGCAACATGAAAAGATCCTTCAACATACCCATAACTGGGGGCTATACATCAAATCACAATAGAAATTAAGCATCAAATAGCTCTTACTACCCCTAAGTAGAACCTTCTCGTCTCATTCAATTCATATGAACAAATCTCGCAGTCACATCACACTCATCACGTAACTATCCAGTCATCACTTCCCTTAATAGGGACACTATCAAACATATAAATCCAGAAACACACGCTCACGCAATCAACAGCTCAGGGCTCAAGCTACAGGCAAGGCCTGCCTCAAGTCCTCCAGACTGGCCCAACATCAACACATAGAGATCACATCTCGCCCCTCGATCAAGGAATCACAAGTCGTTGATGCACAGCTGAAATCAAGCGCTCATGCGCGCATACGAACGCGTGGAAGGAATTCAAAGAGTTACATTTCAAGCTGAATCAAGGACGCACGATAAGAATTCAAGAATGTGAAGTTTTTCTTAAAGGTTCTACAGCCTCCCGATGATAAGTACAGACGTCTCCGTTCCATTTCAAACATGCGACATCAACACATTTTGTGTGTGTTCTTGGAATCAAGCATATCTTTTGGTAAGTTTAATAATCAGTCTAATTATGCATATTTGGTTTATCAACCATTCAAATTCCATATTAATTAACCTCTGATTTGGAAGGTTCAAGATTAAGCCTATTTTGAGCTAACTATATCTTGAAGGACATTTTTTGTTTGATTACAGCTTCTGTGATATTTCGAGAAATCTAAATTACTTTTATTTGTTGATTTTGTTATAGACTGATTATTAATCAAAGAGAAGTTTAATTTAAAGAAGTCAGATCGCTGACGTATGTATTGGGTCATGAGCAATAGGCCAATAACAACTTAATAAGTAAATAAAAAAAGTTTATTGCCAAACGCCCACACTAAGATAATGCTAAGATGATGTAAAGAAATGCCAATATTGGTCCACATTTTACTCTTTTAGGGGTGATAGGAATCGTGTCAATGAATCTATGTCATAGCTGTATATTTTCCTTAAAAGTAATAAACTTTTTAGACATTTTTCTCATGTGTTTGGACTTACTTCTTTGTTTTATTTGAGGGTAAATAAAATTATATAGACAATCTTTTCTGGAGGTCGTTTGCATTAAATTTTTAGTATATTCATATAATTGTTAGCATCAGCTTATTAGAAAACAAGAATTAGCATTTCTCCGAATGAATTAGTTCTACGACGCATAATTATATTGCAGTAACAACGTCTTTGCTTTTAAAGACACTGTTCTATATATCTCCTCAAAAGGAGCGTGACTCAGACACTTGGTTTCTATCTATGTTGTCTCTTTCTAGCTTATCTTTATATCATGATATATTTCAAATTCATGGTGTTGGACTTGTAGTAGTAGTTAATATATTTTATACTAAAAGAATATTTTTTTATTTCTTAGAATGGGAGCAAGAAGCTCTCATGATAGAGATCAGGATGAATACAAAGTAGCAGATATTTCCAGCAATGCATAAATCCAAGCTGATGGCAATATGGTTAATCATGTGGATGATAAGTAGTAGTCATATGCTCGAGTTTGATTTAGTAAATTATTTTAAAAGAAAGGCACAATAAAATGAAATATTTGCCCAGTTCTACATACGCTGGGCCTTGGGGATGTATATTTGGTTTTCCTTTTCTATGTCTCACTATTTACTAAGATAAGAACTGTTCTTTTTTGTTTGTGAAAGCTTATTCTAAACAATTTATTGCTGTTTAGAGTTGCAATCACATAAAAATATGCATTCATACACGGTCAAAATCATATCAGAACTCAAATTATTGGACTATAATTGTTGGGCTCATCTAGTATTAGGAGAACTCTTAAATAAAGTAAAACTTGAAGGACTTGATTGCAAAGTATCCTCCTTTATATAGTGGAAGTGGACTAGTCTTCTTTCCTCGTCTGATTTTGTTTTTGCTTATAGTGCAGAACAAGTCCAAATTTAAATTGTCCTCTTCCTCCAAACTTTCAGAAAAAAGCTCAAAAGCAATAGTACACACCTACTGTTTCACCTTTCTTCAGTAAATCAGAGCAAAATCAGAGAGAAATGAGTTTCTTGTCATCTTCCTCTCATTAAATAAACACCCCCCACAATTTTACTTTTTTGTACATTTTAGTCCTCTTTCAATAACTTTGTGTATTACTATTATAGCCACACTACAAGGAACAAGAAAAGGGAGAGTTTATTTTTATCAGAGAGTTTTGAAACTATTTCCAAGATTTCAATTTCAATGTCTTCTGAATTATTTGTATTTGACAACACTTTCTTTTCTGACCCTTTTTCTCCATCTTTTATTGATACTAATAATATCTTCCAAAATAATATCCAAGATAACAACTTTACTATAATTCAAGAAACCCCAATTGATGACACAAATTCTTTTGATCAAATTTCCTCAGTTCTTCTCTCATCTTCACCACCAAGTCATCAACTTGAAAATCTTTCACTTTGCCAAACAATTCCATTAAATGGATTTGGTGATTATTCTGTTAAATCAGAGGAATTTCAAGTTCATTTTGAGTCTGATTTTATTGGTTCTGGTTCTAGTTCTTGTATCAGTAATCCTTTAATGGTACCTCAAAACTGTGCTGAAAATGCTGTGAAGTTGATGCAGAGGAGTTTTAGTAGCCATTCTTTTGATAATAAACCAAGTTTCTCCATTTTTACACCTCAGTTTGATAGTTTAATTGAGTCCTCAAATTATCAAACACCTGCACTTAGCTCCCCTGAAAATAGCTTTTCTTCTGGTCAAATGAGAAGGGTGTGCAGCACTGGTGATTTGCAAGTTAGTCCTCTTTCTAAATTCCCATTTTTTTTAGTAATCTTTTAATTCCAATATTCTATTTATTTTTTTTGACATGTTTAAATGATATGAAAACTTTTTAGTAATTTTGAACTTTTCATATTACTAATAAAGTCGGAATCAGAATTTCAATCTTATTGGTTCTTGATTTTAGAACGAAGACTTCAATGGTTAATGGTTGGGTTCTAACTTTAATATTCTTATATATTTAATAAATTTTAAATACCAAATACATCGTCAAAGCAAAAATTATTGTGTTTGGGCGATTATCTCAGTATTAGTAACCAAACAAGGGACTAGGCGATACTAAATTTTTATCCTAAAATTATTTTTTCTTATCCATCGTACCAAACAACCCATCGTTTGTTCTATTTTTCAAAACTTGCGTTCAGTCAAATGGTGTCACGTAAAATGAAATGAGATAGTATATTTTTTTTTTTAAATTAACAAAAAAAAAACCTCCGGAGCAAGGAAAAGTAACTCTGTCTGGTATCAATAACGATTAACATATTTATTTTTTTTGAGAGAGAAATTAACAAAAAAGGAAGAAAATAAAAAAATTCTTGATCATTTACTCTTTTTTTTTTTTTTGTGGTTTAACAGAAGATGAAGACAAGTCAAACAAGGAACACTTTATCTTCAAGTCCATTATCAGGAGAAAGAGCATTTATAGAGGAAGCAGCAAATATCAAAGTGGGACGTTATAGTGCTGAAGAAAGAAAAGAGAGAATTCATAGGTACAGAGCAAAGAGAACACAGAGAAATTTTAACAAGACTATTAAGGTAATTAATATGCACAAATATTTCTCCAAATTATTTTAGAATTTATTATTTGACTGAATATTAGCATTAATTGGTTATACCATGGTCCAACAACAGTATGCATGTAGGAAAACACTAGCCGACAACCGTCCAAGAATACGTGGCAGATTTGCACGTAATGATGAAGCTTTTGGAGAGATTCCCAAAACTACAATGTTTAATAGATTTGAAGATGAAGATGAACTTTGGGTAATTAATATTCTCTCCCTCATCTTTATTTTATCAACCATAAAGCTTTATTCTTATTTAAATTTGAGTTTTTAATTGTATTATTATTGGCGGATTCAATAATGAGTTCGCAGGTTGAATCTTATATAATATATATACATACTACTATGTTTTGCAAAAAAAAAAAAAAAAAACAAATATATATAGAGTTGAGTGTACATTTCAAGTACGCGAAGCTAGGAATTTTTTCAAGGGTGTTCAAATTTGAAAGAAATGAAAAAAATTCTCTGATAAAGATTGTTCAATATATATGTTATATATATACACCTCTAAAACTTAATATTTTACTTATATACATAATGTGATTTTTGGCGAAGGATGGTCAGTTGACCACACTTGATAGGTTGTAGCTTCGCCCCTGATTTCAAGACTAGTCTCTCAACTCATCATTACTCACAACGTTTAAATTTTGGATCCATCATTGTGCATTATTGAAGTATTGGTTAATTAGTAAAATTGAGCCCTTAATCTTATAATTTTTCTTTTTGTTTTACTTTGGTTGTAGATTGAAGGAGTTCATGAAGAGGAACAAGATCAAGGCTCAATAGGGAGAGGAGGACTACCATTCTATCACAACTTTGGTTCAATGACACAGTATCATCAACAATATTCAAGCTATTAAATTGGGTCATTAAAATTAATTTATGACAGTGCAAAAATTAAGGATAATATTAGCCTCTAGGAGCAAAAGAAGAGGCAGATGGTAGCTTGGTTTAATGAATAAATTAGGTGCACTTGTAGTTGCTACATTTAAATGTCTATGGAGGGAGTAGACTAGCAAGGAAAAATTGTTTTTTCCACTTTTTGTATTTTAATTTTATTTAGAAACTTAGTTAACAGGCCATGTGCAACTCATTCCTCTATTTTATTAAATATAGATTACTATCCATTGAATCTGTAAATAATATCGCTGTTTCATTTGTGTCTAATAATAGTATTGACTATTGAGTACTATGAGGTGATTATGACTTTGCTTGTGCAAATTTACTATGTTAATTATGCATGTTTCGAAATACTAATCGTTTTAGGAGAATCCAAAATATTTAGAATGCGTGCAATATGCATGGAACGCGTATTTAAACCATGCATATTACGAAGACCAACCAAAAGAAAAAAAGAATTTTCTTCTAGCTTAATTTTCGTATAGTAACAGTGTAAAATAATTTTTAAACTACCTGGCAATAAAAAAGAATAAGTAAAAATAACGGCTAATTACCTGGAAAATAAGATAAATAACCTTTTACGATAAAATTAAATTACGCTAATAGTGTAAAAATTATTTATATTATCAGCTTATATAAGTTCGATCCATTTTGGGAAAATTCTTCTTTGTCTTCTTATTGTCGAAAAGGAGGGAAGGCAAAGGTTCGTAGGAGAACAACCATCCCGCGAAGGAGAGGAACCATAAATGTAAGGAACTTAGGTTTTTCAGCCGGTTTAGTATAGTAGCCTTCATTCATGATACTCGGCTAGGATCTGCCATGTTTCAGTAGGCCCTAAGCACTGATGTGAGGTTAAATTAAGTTTCAACCAATGCAACATATTATCCATAAGCATTGTGCTCTCATAATATAATAAGGCAAGAAAGCGAAAAATTTCAAAAAAGTAAAATGGAAAAAGTTTCTAATATTTGAAGTTGATCCTTTTATACGCAATTCATGTCTTGTAACTAAATATTATTAAAAGAAGTGTTTGACATGTTGATTACTTTTGAATGCAACTAATCAAACCAGGAGAGAATGAACTTATGGTTCACTGAAGTTCCATTATTACAACCTACCCTAAAGATTTTTTTAGTATAGGCTATATGCTTTTTTTAAAAGAAAAAAATTAAATCAAATATGTAGGTGGATCTCTGCACAACTTGTGCGAATCTTGCAAATTAAATTCCCTAAACCAATTTAAAATGCCTAGAAAACCATTCTACTTTTTTTTTTCCCCGAAAGAGATTGCAAAAGCGTAAATTTTCCACGTCAAATTGCAAAAAGTTACAGCAATATCAATGTGACCGGCTAGTCATTTCATTAGTTACCGCTCCGTTTTTCATATTTCTGCTTCTTTATGTTTTGTTTATCCGTGTTATGTGGTATCGAATTGGTCGGATCAAATCCGGAATGATTTTGGTAAGGTTTGAGACACTTAGTCTCTTTTGAGAAAGTTTGAGTTGGAAAAGTCAATTGGATGTTGACTTATGTGTTAGAGGGCTCGAATGTGAGTTCCGACGGTTTGGATAGCTTCGGGAGGTGATTTGGGACTTAGGAGCGTGATTGGAATGAGTTTTGGAGGTTCGGAGTAGATTTAGGCTTGAATTGGCGAAGTTGATATTTTGGCGATTTCCGCTTGGTAGGCGAGATTTTGGTATGGGGGTCGAAAAAGAATTCCGAGAGTTGCAGTAGTTCCGTTGTGTCATGTGATGACTCAAAATGTCATCTTTAAATTAAATAATCATCTCGGTATTTTTAAGACCTTGAAAAGCTGTATCAAAAATTCCTCAACTTGCGTGTGCAGTCCGTATAATTTTTTGGAAGATTTTTATGTGAAAAATGGATTAAATTGTGAACTAGAGCTTCAAAACTCAATTGAGTTGACTTCGGTCAATATTTTGGGTAAACGGACCCGTACCCGTAAACTGACGGTCCCGGGAGATCCGTAGGAAAATATGGGACTTGGGCATATGCCCGGAATCGAATTCCGAGGTCCCAGGCCCGAGAAATGAATTTTTGAGTAAAATTATTTTCTGAAAATATTTAAGGAAAATGGAAATGAAATTTGATTAGAAAGTGATGGTATCAGGACCGTATTTTGGTTCCGGCGCCCGGTACATGTCTTATATATGGTTTACGCACTTTCTGTAAAGTTTGGTTGCAAACGGACGTCGTTTGACGTGTTTCGGACTCAAAAATGAAAAATTTGATGTTTTATGAAATTTGAAAGAATTCTTGGATTTTAAAGCTTAATTCGTGGTATATGACGTTATTTTGGCGATTTGATCGTACGATTAAGTTCGTAGGATGTTTTTGAGTTAGTGTATGTGTTTGGTTAGGAGCCCCAAGGGCTCGGGAGTGTTTCGGAGGTGTCTCGGAGTGTTTCGGAGGTGTCTCGGAGTGATTTTGGACTTAGAAAATTGCAGAAACAGTACTTGTGAATAGTACCCATGAATAGTACCCCGTGAACAGTAGCCATGAACAGTCCTCCGTGAACAGTAAAAAACACGTGAACAGTACTCCCGAAAACATTCTGGACAGAATGTAACTTCTGAAAATGGGACTTCATCCCATTTTCCATTTTTAGCAAAATGGAGCTCGGGGAGAGGCGATTTTTGGGATATTTTCAGAGAAAACAATGGGGTAAGTGTTCTTAACTTAATTTTGGTTAGATTACCCGAATCTATTACTAGTTTTGGCACTTAATTGGTGATTTTAGTTGGGAAAATCTTGAAAACTCTCTTAGTTTAATTTGAAGATTTGAGGGTCGAGTTGATGTCGGATTTTAGTAAAATTGGTATGGTTGGACTCGTGGTTGGATGAGGTTTCATATTCCATAATTTTTGTCGGGTTCCGAGACGTGGGCCCCACGGGCGAATTTTTAGTGCAATTTCGGATTTTTAATGGAAATTGTAGAATTTCATATGGAATTAATTCCTATAATTTTTATTGACTGAATCGAATTGTTTATGACTAGATTTGAGAATTTCGGGCACGAATTCGCGAGACAAAGGCTTGTTGGAATTTTGAATTGGTTGCAAAGCGAGGTAAATGTTTGGTCTAACCTTAGCTTGAGGGATTAGGAGTTGTGTCTTATTTGCTACATGTTAATTGTGGAGTACGACGTATAGGCATGGTGACGAGTATCTATACGTTGGTGTCAAGCATGCCCGTGATCTTGTATTATAATTGTTATGACTTTGTTGTGGTTTATTGCGCTTCATATGTTATCATCACCATTGTTCCCTTGCCGGGATGTTTGTTTGATATTATTGTTCCCTTGCCGGGATGTTTGTTTTGATAGTATTGTTCCCTTTCCGGGATGTTGTTGAAATATCATTGTTCCCTTGCCGGGATGCTTGTTTTGATAGTATTGTTCCCTTTCGGGATTCCTTGTGGTTATTGTTGGCTTGCTGGGAGCGGGTGGTACGCCTACCACAAGATATAATGGAATGGGAGCGGGTGGTACGCCTACCACAAGATATAATGAAATGGGAGTGGGTGGTACGCCTACCACGAGATACATGAAATGGGAGCGGGTGGCACGCCTGCCACGAGATACATGAAATGGGATCGGGTGGCACGCCTGCAACGAGATGTGAAAAGAAAGTGAAATCTGCCTTTGTTTTCCTTACTCTTGTTAGTGGTTGGATTTTGATTCCTTTATAATTCTCTTAATATTCTGTTTTTACCCTTTTTTCTATGGTCAATACTCCAAATTTCAACAATTGTTATATTTTTAACTCATTTGATTTCTCAACTAAATTTTCCTTAAACCGTTTGAGGTTGTGCTTTACCTAAAAGGGAATTTCTACTATGTTTTGATTTTATTGATTTCTCGTATTAAAGGTAATGATTCATTTGATATTGTACTGTAATTGAAAAGGGTATCTTCTTTATCAAATTATTACTAAAAATAACTTCATCTTATCTTGTTGATTTCCTAATTGGGTTGGAAGTTGTACTCTACTTTATGTTAAGTGAATGAGGCGTCACAAGGTGACCTTTACTAGAAAGAATTATATTCGAAAGATGCTTATTTGAAAGATATTTATTTAAAGGAAAGATATTTATTTAAAGGAAATATATTCATTGAAAAGCATATTATCTTAGAGATTATTACTTGAAGGATTTATAGGCGAAAGATTTATATTTGAAGGACTTGATAAATTGATTGCACTTGTATCTATTATTTGTTGAGAAACATTTATGGTGTTCTTGTTGCATGCTCTTTATATTACTCGTTGATCATTGTTGTCATCATTGTTATCTGCTTCCTATTATTTTTGTATGCTATATTGCACAGGTTTATTTGGTAGTGTGATTCTAGCCTCGTCACTACTTCACCTAGGTTAGGCTAGGCATTTACCAGCACATGGGGTCGGTTGTGCTGATACTATACTCTGCACTGTGTGCAGATACTGATACCGAAGTGCTTGGACCGCAGTGAGGGTGTTGTCTTCAGCCCACACAGGCGACACGAGATAGTCATGCAGACGTCCGCGGGCCTTTGCGTCACCTCCTATTCTTTCCTTTATCCTGTTTCCTTTATTCATTTCAGAAACAGTGTTCATTTTATCTTTCAGACTTTGTATGTAGTATTCTTAGACCGTCTGTGAAGCTGTGACACCAAATTCTGGGTAGAGTTGTATTTAGACTTCCGCAGTTTTGTATTAAAATAAGTTGTCAGATTTTGTCTTTCGCTTAATTATTTTCACTATTTGCATGATATCTACTCATCACTGATAATAGTTTAAACTGGAAAAGGTTAAGTAATTAGGATAATTTGGCTTGCCTAGCTTTTACCAGTAGGCGCCATCACGGCTCTCGAGGGTGTGAAATCCGGGTCGTGACAAGTTGGTATTAGAGCTCTAGGTTACATAGGTCTCACAATTCATATACAAGCTTAGTAGAGTCTGAGGGATCGGTACGAAGATGTCTGTATTTATCCCCCAGAGGCTACAGAGTTAGGAAAAGTTTCACTTCCATTCTTCTTTATCGTGCGATTTTGTTCTCTCATTGCTAAATTGAAACCTCTACTCTTGTCCTTTCACGAATGTCAAAGTCATGTACCGCTTCTTGAGCTGAACAACAACACAAATCGGATAGATTAACTACGTCTTCGGAGGCTTTGCGGATGTTGGATAGGTTTTACCAAGCTCTTCGCTACCACTTTCAGTGGTGCATCTTTTGAGGACCCACGGGATTATCTTGACCGCTGCTATGAAATATTGCAGAATGTGAGAATAGTCGAAAGCGATGGGGTTGATTGTGCTGTGTTTCAGATGACAAGTAGAGGTAGTGGAAAGATAATGTATTTACTAGACCATTTGTGGCTCCGACGGAAGATGTAGACGTATCAAGAGATCACCTAATGAATCATGTTGGGGTTCAATGCACCTTGACGTCTGCTTGACTTATTTGAGTTGTGAAGGTCAAATATTGTGGATTATCGGATATTGTGACCTATGGCTTCGTGCCAAGTGAGGGGAGTCCACTATCAACGAACAAATTGTGGGGTCATGTGTTATACCAATTTTGGCCTGAGATGTATTTATGTGGTATTTAAAGGTTTTCCAAAACTTGTATATGATCAAGAGCTGAGATTTGAATGGGATGATGATGAGACTTGAGATATTCCCACGTCCTTAATAATTCTACATTTCAGTATCAGCGGGGTCATGAAAACATATTCGGTATACTCGTAGTGCTTAAGTTAATCACAACACTCGCGTGGGGAAATCATCTTTTAATGTACCAGTGGTAAGAAATTTCCTGCAATGGTTATTTAAGTTATCCGGTACAGACTTAGTATGAGCAGTTGAACTGCGGATGGGTTGTTATGAAAATGGTGATACTAGGAACATCTTGAGAAATTATCCTAGACTTGGGAGAGACATATTTCGTCAAAGCACTCAGGCTACGTGCCCCATTGCAGTTACTACTCCACTTACATGACCAACCATAGGTAGAGGTCAGGATATTAGAGGTGGAGGTGAGACTCCTAGAGGTGGAGACCCAATCCGTTGATATATTTTCTATGGTATGGTTGAGGTTGCTACACCAGACGGTATCGTTATAAGTATTGTCTCGAATTATTATAAAGTCAAAATTTCCTTAACTTGATTCGGTTTAGAGCATCGAGGAAAGTTCTCCTATTGTGCTCCACTTATGAGTGAGCTTCGTAATTCTTAAAATCTACATATGTGAATACTCCTGTTGGGAGATTATATGGAGATAGCTATGTCTATCATTATGTGTTGGTCACTAAAAATAGTTGTGAGGCTAAAAGTGACTCTTGTTAATCAATTCGATGAGTTTGATTTAATTTCTAAATAATTGATTTCCATTGTAAATTATATGCCCTACCGGTAAGAGGGATCATTGTATGTTGTGATTTTGTTTAACCGAAATTATTTGAAAGAAGGAAGAAAGGAAATGGAAAATTTTAGTTGGCACAATGTGCAAAATACTTGTGATTCAGAGTTGAGGATGAGATCCTCACATTTTTATATGATATGAAATATTTAAACCGGGCTACAAGCTGCGGTGGATGTTATATAAAGACGAGGTCCTAGTGGTAAAAATTTTATGTGTTTAAATTCTCCTTTTGTGAAATTAAAATTTGTGTTGTAGCACTTGTAGGGAGTCATGCCTATTAGGCTTATTTGAAAATTCTTGTATGAATATTTCTGTGCATAATTTGCCAAAATTCTATTGTAACTATTGAGTTTTAGCCTATAAGGTGAGAGCCCAGGTGGCGTTAAATTGTGACTCGTTACTTCGGGTAAGTAATTATAAGATCCCCATGCCTTGTTGTTAGTAATGTGGAAGTTTGAAACGAAATTTTGTTAACATGAGGTTAATTGGTGATGTTGTAATCTATTATGAACAACCATTAAGACCAGAGATGTGGTTATGGTCATACATATGATGTGTTTTATGTCAAGATATCATTGTGATAATGGCGTGCTTGTAATGCGGAGATTAGTGTTATTGATATATACTTTGTGGTGCATTGTTGGGTTGTGGACATGTTGTTAGGAGTTGTTTTGGTGTTATTCTGACAGGTGGATAGGCCCAATTACAGGGGAACTCTGCCGAAATTTCAGCAAAATTTGGGAGTTAGAAATTTTTTTTGGGATATTGAGATGTGCAAAGAAAGAGATAAGTTACATTATGTGTTGGATGACAGACTCTACTTCTCATTTGAGGACGAATGACCCGAAGTCGGGGAGAATGTAATACCCCGTATTTGATGGGTGCATAGGCACGAGTTGCTATAGCCAGTCGGGACTAATATCGTGTGTTGACGTGAAAATCGGACCTTTCTGGAAATAATTGGAGTGTAAGAAATTTATTTCAAAGTTTATAAATATGGATAAAGGAAATAATCTCAATTGAAATGGTATTGTCGGATTTATGTCGAATGCGGTAATGTGGGATCAACCGCGAGTATATGTGTAAAAGTAAAATCATTAATTTGGAAACCTCAGAATAATTGTTAGTACGTTCGAGGACGAACGTTTGTTTTAGAGGTGGAGAATGTGTTGACCCAAAATGTCATCTTTAAATTAAATAATCATTTCGGTATTTTGAAGACCTTGAAAAGCGGTTTAAAAAATTCCTCGACTTGCGTGTGCAGTCCGTATAATTTTTCGGAAGGTTTTTATGTGAAAAATGGATTAAATTGTGAACTAGAGATTTAAAACTCAATTGAGTTGACTTCGATCAACATTTTGGGTAAACGAATCCGGACCCGTGATTTGACGATCCCGGGAGATCCGTAGGAAAATATGGGACTTGGGCGTATGCCCAAAATCGAATTCCGAGGTCCCAGGCCCGAGAAATGAATTTTTGAGTAAAATTATTTTCTGAAAATATTTAAGGAAAATGGAAATGAAATTTGATTAGAAAGTGATGGTATCGGGACCGTATTTTGGT
Organism: Nicotiana tabacum; assembly: GCF_000715075.1. Taxonomy (NCBI): domain Eukaryota; kingdom Viridiplantae; phylum Streptophyta; class Magnoliopsida; order Solanales; family Solanaceae; genus Nicotiana; species Nicotiana tabacum. The sequence continues at coordinate 9,099,164 of NC_134080.1, forward strand.
TCCGGCACCCGGTACAGGTCCTATATATGGTTTAAGCACTTTCTATAAAGTTTGGTTGCAAACAGACGTCATTTGACGTGTTTCGGACTCAAAAATGGAAAATTTGATGTTTTATGAAATTTGAAAGAATTCTTGGATTTTAAAGCTTAATTCGTGGTATATGACGTTATTTTGGCGATTTGATCGCACGGTTAAGTTCGTAGGATGTTTTTGAGTTAGTGTATGTGTTTGGTTAGGAGCCCCGAGGGCTCGGGAGTGTTTCGGAGGTGTCTCGGAGTGATTTCGGACTTAGGAAATTGCAGAAATAGTACATGTGAACAGTACCCATGAACAGTACCCCGTGAACAGTAGCCATGAACAGTCCCACGTGAACAGTAAAAAACACGTGAACAGTACCCCCGAAAACATTCTGGACAGAATGTAACTTCTGAAATCCATTTTTCATTTTTAGCAAAATGGAGCTCGGGGAGAGGCGATTTTTGGGATATTTTCAGAGAAAATAACGGGGTAATGTTCTTAACTTAATTTTGGTTAGATTACCCGAATCTATTACTAGTTTTGGCACTTAATTGGTGATTTTAGTTGGGAAAATCTTGAAAACCCTCTTAGTTTAATTTGAAGATTTGAGGGTCGAGTTGATGTCGGATTTTAGTAAAATTGGTATGGTTGGACTCGTGGTTGGATGAGGTTTCATATTCCATAATTTTTGTCGGGTTCCGAGACGTGGTCCCCACGGGCAAATTTTTAGTGCAATTTCGGATTTTTAATGGAAAATGTAGAATTTCATATGGAATTAATTCCTATAATTTTTATTGACTGAATCGAATTGTTTATGACTAGATTTGAGAATTTCGGGCATGAATTCGCGAGGCAAAGGCTTGTTGGAATTTTGAATTGGTTGCAAAGCGAGGTAAGTGTTTGGTCTAACCTTAGCTTGAGGGATTAGGAGTTGTGTCTTATTTGCTACATGTTAATTGTGGAGTACGACGTATAGGCATGGTGACGAGTATCTATACGTTGGTGTCAAGCATGCCCGTGAGTCTTGTATTATAATTGTTATGACTCTGTTGTGGTTTATTGCGCTTCATATGTTATCATCACCATTGTTCCCTTTCCGGGATGTTTGTTTGATATTATTGTTCCCTTGCCGGGATGTTTGTTTTGATAGTATTGTTCTCTTGCCGAGATGTTGTTGAAATATCATTGTTCCCTTGCCGGGAAGTTATTATAGTGCTATTGTTCCCTTGCCGGGATTCCTTGTGGTTATTGTTGGCTTGTAACTGGGAGCGGGTGGTACGCCTACCACAAGATATAATGGAATGGGAGCGGGTGGTATGCCTACCACAAGATATAATGAAATGGGAGCGGGTGGTACGCCTACCACAAGATATAATGAAATGGGAGCGGGTGGTACGCCTACCACAATATATAATAAAATGGGAGCGAGTGGTACGCCTACCACAAGATATAATGAAATGGGAGTGGGTGGTACGCCTACCACGAGATACATGAAATGGGAGCGGGTGGCACGCCTGCCACGAGATACATGAAATGGGATCGGGTTGCACGCCTGCAATAAGATGTGAAAAGAAAGTGAAATCTGCCTTTGTTTTCCTTACTCTTGTTAGTGGTTGGATTTTGATTCCTTTATAATTCTCTTAATATTCAGTTTTTACCCTTTTTTCTATGGTCAATACTCCAAATTTCAACAATTGTTACATTTTTAACTCATTTGATTTCTCAACTAAATTTTCCTTAAACCGTTTGAGGTTGTACTTTACCTAAAAAGGAATTTCTACTATGTTTTGATTTATTGATTTCTCGTATTAAAGGTAATGATTCATTTGATATTGTACTGTAATTGAAAAGGGTATCTTCTTTATCAAATTATTTCTAAAAATAACTTCATCTTTTCTTGTTGATTTCCTAATTGGGTTGGAAGTTGTACTCTACTTTATGTTAAGTGAATGAGGCGTCACAAGGTGACCTTTACTAGAAAGAATTATATTCGAAAGATGCTTATTTGAAAGATATTTATTTAAAGGAAAGATATTTATTTAAAGGAAATATATTCATTGAAAAGCATATTATCTTAGAGATTATTACTTGAAGGATTTATAGGCGAAAGATTTATATTTGAAGGACTTGATAAATTGATTGCACTTGTATCTATTATTTGTTGAGAAACATTTATGGTGTTCTTGTTGCATGCTCTTTATATTACTGGTTGATCATTGTTGTCATCATTGTTATCTGTTTCCTATTATTTTGTATGTTATATTGCACAGGTTTATTTGGTAGTCTGGTCCTAGACTCGTCACTACTTCGCCGAGGTTAGGCTAGACACTTACCAGCACATGGGGTCGGTTGTGCTGATAATACACTCTGCACTATGTGCAGATACTGATACCGGAGTGCTTGGACCGCAGTGAGGGTGTTGTCTTCAGCCCACACAGGCGACACGAGGTAGTCCTGCAGACGTCCGCGGACCTTTGCGTCACCTCCTATTCTTTCCTTTATCCTGTTTCCTTTATTCATTTCAGAAACAGTGTTCATTTTATCTTTCAAACTTTGTATGTAGTATTCTTAGACTGTCTGTGAAGCTGTGACACCAAATTCTGGGTAGAGTTGTATTTAGACTTCCGCAGTTTTGTATTAAGATAAGTTGTCAGATTTTGTCTTCCGCTTAATTATTTTCGCTATTTGCATGATATCTACTCTTCATTGATAATAGTTTAAACTGGAAAAGGTTATGTAATTAGGATAATTTGGCTTGCCTAGCTTTCACCAGTAGGCGTCATCACGGCTCTCGAGGGTGTGAAATCCGGGTCGTGACATGTCATTTGGGATGTGTGTGCAAAATTTCAGGTTAATCGGATGTGGTTTGGTTGGGGTTTTCATCAAAAGCGGAATTCGGAAGATTTTGGGAAACTTAGGCTTGAATCCGGTGTGTTTTGGTTGATTTGATGTTGTTTGAGATGTTTTGAAGATTGGTACAAGTTTGAATAAGGTTTTGGGATATGTTGGTGCTTTTGGTTGAGGTCCCGGGCAGGGTGATTTCAGACGGTTGACGGGGAGTTTGAGGAATTGTTTCAGCGGCAGATTTTGTTGTTTCTGGTATTTCCGCACCTGCGGATTGGGGACCGCAGGTGCGACACCTCATATGCGGGAAAAAGGTCGCAGAAGCGGAAGTTGGGATGTAGGCAGGAAACTGCAGAAGCGGTGAGGAGGACCTCATCTGCGATGTCGCAGATGCGGATAAGGGATCGTAGATGCAGAATAGAGGAACATATGTGAAAATCGCAAAAGCGGTTGATTTGCTGCAAATGCGGTACCGCAGAAGCGGTTATAGGGTCGCAGATGCGAAATGTTTGGCAGAAGGTATAAACTGTCTCCTCCGCGATTTTGAGTTATTTTCACAATTTCTAATTCGGTTTGGGAGCTTTTTGGACGATTTTGAAGAAGGATTTCAAGGGAACTTCATTGAGGTAAGGAATTTTGACCTAAAACTCGTTCCTATGCTATTATTTTACGGATTAGAGCTATAATTAATGGAATTCAAGGGTTAAAATTGGGGAAACTAGGGCTTAGAAATTTAGACCTTTGCTTGATGATTTGAAGGACCATTTGAGGTCGGATTTCAGAACTTTTGATATGTACGAACTCGTGCGGAGATAAGGAATCTACTGAGATATAAATTATCGAATTCCGAGACGTGGGCATGGGGGTGGGATTTTGGTAATTTAGGGATTTATGTCGTATATTGATTATTTTTGCTTGGGCTTCGTTCCCTTAGCATATTTTGACGCCGTGATTCTGATTTTGGATAGATTCGACGCGATTAGAGGCCGATTCAAGTGGCAAAGGCGTTGCGAGCTAGAGATTTAACCGGTTCGAGGTGAGTAATGATTGTAAATGATGTTCTGAGGGTATGAAACCTCGGATTGCATATCGTTGTGCTATATTGAAGTGACGCACACGCTAAATGACGAGCGTGGGGTCGTGCACTGTTGGGGATTATGACTTAATCCGTCCTGAATGACTATTTTACCTCGTATTTGACTGAAATCTATTTGCTATCATCATTATTTGGGCTAAATGCCTTATTTGGGCTTCGTGCCAACTATTTGAACCATTAGGGGACTTTTATTGATATTTTCTCACTATTTTGACTTTATACTTGAACTCGGTCATGTTATATTTCATTGTTTTCGTACTCAGCCATGTTTACTCTGTTTTAACACTTAAATGATCTTTTAAATGATATTTTGGGCTGAGAATCATGTTTTACTATTGCCCGAGTGGCTTGTGAGGATTTTGACTGAGTAAGGCCGAGGGCCTATGTTGTGAGAAAATATTTGATATTGATTATGAGGTCGAGAGCCTAGTGATGATGCCGCGAGATGGCTTGATATTGCGCTTGGGCCGTAAGGGGCTCCTCCAAGAGTCTACACACCCCCAGTGAGCGCGAGTACCCATTGTGATATGAGATTGATTCCGAGGGGCTGGTATTATTTTGAGATGTTGCCCAAGGGGCGGATTTGTTGACACGGTGCCCGAGGAGCGAACCTTTATGTGTTTATCTTTTCTTAATTGCCTGTCAAATTACCTGCTTAATTGTTGAAAAGGGCTTTTCATGAAGTTAAATTTGAGTTAACGGATTTTTACCTATCTTTCATTGGATTACTGTTTTTACGGATTTTACTGCTTCATTATAGCATGCCTTATGCCTTACGTGATTTCCTGCTTTCAGTCTTTATTTATGATTATTACTCACTGAGTTGGAGTACTCACTTTACTCCCTGCACCCTGTGTGCAGATGCAGGCGTATCTGGTCCCGCTCCCGAGTGCTGATCATTTCCAGCTCAGGCGGATCCGAGGAGTCTCTAGGTAGTTGTTGGCATTCGCATCCTGGAGCTCTTCCCTATCTTACTTCTTCATGTTCTTGGTTTTCTATATTAAACTCTGTAGTTTGATTTGGAGTATTCCGTTTTGCTAGATGCTCATGACTAGTGACATTCTGGTATCGGGCTGTGTTGGGTTATTTTCCGCGAATTATGCTATTAACTGCTTAAACCTTAGTTTATTTGATCATGCTTAGATTGTTTCTTAATGTTTAACTATTAAATACTGAAATAAGTAGTGTCGGCTGATCTTGTCTTCACGAGAGGCGTCATCACAATCGGATCCGAATTTAGGGTCATGACAATCAACTTGTAACATTACCTACCACTTGCAAAATTCAGCAGTAACTTTGTACTACTTGTCCATATTCAACGTACTTGTTATCTTGGCAACTAACCTTAATAGTTAATCAATTTGTTAACCTTTTCACTGCTCATCTTGTTTTATTTCATCTTGTCCTGTTTTTAATCGGCAAAGGGCTAAAGATATCCCTATATTATGAGAAAAAGGTTTAAATATAACCTCTGTTATATGTTGGATCCAAAAACATACGCGTGTCGTAATACTATTGATTTAGATCTTACCTTCTTATGTTAAGTTTGTCCAAGGTGGACATTTAATCATATGTGATACTAATATTTGATGAGGTAGATGTCACATGCATGCCACCTTAGCTCCCCTAATCCATATATAAAAGACTAAAATTTGAAATACAATATTTTCATGGTAGCGGTAATGGTGGCAATAGTGACGAAGGGGAAGAAAATTTTAATGGCGGAAAAAGATAGAAGGGGTTAAAATGGGTTAGGGACGTTGAGGTGGCAAGCTATGTGGCATCCACTTCATCAAATGTCAATGTCACGTAGGATTAGATGTTCACTTTGGATAAACTTAACGGAAAAGAGGTATATTTGAACCAATAATATAACGATCATGGTATATATGAACTCAAAGTATAACGAGGGGTACATTTAAACCTTTTCTCATACTACAGGAATATATTTTACCCTTTTCCGTTTTTAAATTGATGGAACTCATTTATTTTAATACTTACAAGAATAAATTATATGAAATAATTTATGAAACATGCAAAGTTTGCAGTATGCTGAGCAAACTTAAGTCATCAAATTTAATGCCTAATAACCTTTTAATAAATGTAAATACATATTTTTTTTTCTCTCAACTGCAGGGATTTTGTTTGTTTTTTAAAAGATTGCAAGCTGATAATTAGGTTTCTCTAGGACTGCATCTGTAAAGCAATATAAGCAACAAATGTTATGCTGCACTAACAAAAGAGATGTTAGCGTAATCATAATTGTAATTAGCTTCATCGCCGCTATAATTAAGTTATGAACTACTAGTGTGATAGTATTATTTAACCCTTTGTTGAATAAATTCTCTCAGTTGGAAAAGAAAAGCAACAAATAATAATGTTTTACTCTTAGAGCACAAATTGTTTTTGAATTCTTTAAGGGAAAGTTATAGAAGAACATGGGACCTTTTTATTTTATTATTTGTCAAAAGTTAAGTCAAGGAATTTCAAACCCTAGAGTCTAGGAGGAGTAATTAAATAGTATAGTATTTAAAAAGTAAAAAGATCCTTAATAAATTATAGTATTTGATTAACCCCTTTCTGTGCTGTCAAATCAAATGCTCTATACAATCATAACTTTGCTCGAGTCCTCGTCTCCTCGATAGAATGTGATAGTCGGCTGAATGTTTTTAGTTGACATTTTAATGTAATCTCATTATGATTTTGCTTACTCATAATAGAAATTTTAGGTTGCTTTCATATCTTAAATTTTGCGGGGAAAAAAAGGAAATCAAAAATATGCATGTCTCCACATATATTAGGATTTTGCTAATCTAATGATATTCCTTTAATAAATTAGCGTCGTTCTATTTTTCTTTCTGTAATTGTTCCTATAATATTTCTTAAGTAGTTTTTAAATATATAAAATTTATTTCAAAAAATTTTAAAACTTTTATGTCCAAATACAAGATTAATATTAAGAAGTTGGAATCGCAAAAAGCGAAAAATATCACATAAATTAAGAAATAGAGAGTATATTTTTAGTTATCTTTACTACATAACTAAATACGTATTTGAGAAGGCAAAGACATGCTTTTGAATGTACAGCTCGAAATACAAGTTATAACCACCCCCCCTCCCCCCAACACACACCAAAAAAACAAGTAAAAACACCACTTTTAAGAAGCATTTATTCATTTCTAAATATTCCCATACATAAGGCAAAGACATGCTTTCTAGGCAGTAGGCACAGCTTAATCAAATTATTAATTAAATATCTTCAAATAAGAAAAAAAACACTTTCCAAATCTTGATTAGCATCTTTTTTAGAAGCCAACTTTATTTTATTAATAGTTGCCAGTTGCCACCATCAATTATATATTGAAATGACAAGCTATATATCTCCTTTACTATAAAGTTTATGAGAGTTCTATTTCTTAGAAATGCCCCAAAGAAAACCTTTTCTTTGACTAGCTAACACTTCGAATCCATCTTTAATTTCTTATCAGGTTAAGAAAAGTTGTAACTCAATTATTTTTATTAAAACAGGGTAGTTGGTATAGAAAGTATTTCGCGTTCCCGTGAGCTTTGGAGAAAGGCCATATTCCAAGGGTGTAAATTGTAATATAAGGAGACTACCCCGGTGCAAGGGTCAGCAATTTACGACTCGAATATGTGACCTATAAATCACATACAGACAAGTTTATCGTTACTCCAGGCTCCTAGTTCGACTCAATTACCTTTTTATTAATGATAATAAAAAGAATACAGTCTTCTTTGCTTCGTGTGACACCTATCAGGGATGAAATTAAGATAAATATAATTGTGAACCCCAAAAAGAAGCAATAAGCATCTCCAAAGTATCAGAATTGCGAATGCAAAGACCGAATCTCATTTTTTTTTTCTCACAGCAATTTGTGTTTGCCATTAATGGTCTTTAATATTATCTTGATTCGGAACAGTTCATTTGAGATGAGGTATACCGCGTTTGTAAAAAATAGTGACGTCGTTATTTGAACTTTAAGGGCTTGTTTGGTACGAGGGATAAGGGACAATTAATTTAGAGATTAAATTTGAGATGAGGTATATCACGTTTGTTTGGGATAAAATCGTGATATATATAACTAATCCCGGGATTAATTATTGCGGAATTGTAGTGTTTTCTTATCCCCATGGGAGGGTGAGATAACTAATTTCGGGATAATTAATCATGTGATAACTTCTTTCCAATCAAACGACCCCTAAGGGCTCGTTTGGTCCGAGAGATAAGAGATAATTAATCCCAGAATTAAATTTGAAATGAGTTTATCCCATGTTTGGTTGGGATAAAATTACGGTATAACTAATTCCGGAATTAGTTATTCCGAAATTGTAGTGTTTATTTGTCCCTATGAAAAGGTGAAATAACTAATTCCGAGATAATTAATCCTGAAATAACTTATTTCCAACCAAACGGTCCCTAAAATTGAAATGGAAGTCTTACACAATCAGATCACTAATGATGTAAAATTCAATTATTTCAGTGAAATTACATTGGGTAGTATCGTAGCTAAATTTGTCGCAACAACCTTCATACACTTGGTCTTTAGATCAAGATATATGTTAAACAAAAAGAAAACGATTTTGTTTCGGTTCAAATTATTTTATTGAAAGCGAAGCCATGATTTGAAATTTATGAATTCTAAACTTATTGCTGAACTCATAACTCATCTTAGTTATTGGATTCTTCGCAAGTTATATATTTATATATATTTAATAATTAATTCCTTCACTAAAATACAAGATCTAAGTAAAAATTACTTGATTCGTTCGAATCTATACTTAATACTCTAACTCCGGCCCCAACCCAAACACGTTATATCGTTAATAACCATGTTACATAACTCTAATACAGTCATACCTCTTTATAACAATATCCTTATATAATAGTTATTCATTATAAAAGTCAAATTTTTTTTTGGAACCGATTTTATATTACGTTATAATATGTGTCCTTTATAACAACATTTCATTATATATAGCAGCCAATTTTTTTTAGAACAAATAAGGCTGTTACAGAGAAGTTTGACGGTAGTACCATGTAATTGAACTCCTTCAAGTTAGATATTACTGTAAAGAACTTTTGAGCAAAAGATCTTTTTGCAATATATTAAATTTTTCCTGTTAATTTTATAAAGTTTGCACCATATAAAAAAGAGTAGGATTTTTCTGGCTTTATCGTACCATCTTGGTGTCAAACCGAATCCCAAGAAGAATTTAACACGGTAACATTTTACTAACTTTAATTAATTCTTGAGAGAAAGAATATTCTAAATAGCGAACCAACTATAGTTAATGGAATGAGCAAAATACAAAAGAATTGATATTTAAATTGATCAACTAACACCCCAATTATAAACCAAAGATTCCAATAAGAATATCACTTTTGACCAAGACACTCTTCTCATGAAAGAATAATTCACCTACATTAAATATAAATAAGTTTCAATTTCAATTTTCAATACCCTATCATTGCATTGCTATAGATTAGGAGTTGATTGCTCTAAAAATAATAAATTGTAAGATACCTGAGAAAATTATAAAACTCAATGCTTTTTGCTGGGGCGGATGTAGCTCTATAATACAGGGTTAAATTAAATTCATAATTTTTTACGCGAATCACAAATTTATATATAAAAAGTTAATAAAATCGTAACAAATAATAGATATGAACTCATAACTTTACGATATAATTAGTTCAACACTAAAAATATTAAAAGTTGAATCCATAAAATTTAAATTGTGAATCCGCCTATACTTTTTGGGAGGCATGAGAAGACAGCGAACTAAAATGTATTAAAACAAAAAAGATTTTTTTGGACTGGCTTTTGATTATTCTGAAGAAGATTCTTCAATTATTCTTGTCAAATTTTTCATCATCTTCTTCTTGTTCTTCAACCCTTTTTTAAACTAAGATCTGTTTTTCAATTATGACAGAAGATAATCATAGCATATGTGCACGAATGGCATTAATTAATTAACCATAACGAGTGGAATCTTTATATTTTGCAAAACTCCATATAAACTATAAAGGAAAAAAGATATTGTATAGTGTGTGTGTGTGTGTGTGTGTGTGTGTGTGTGTGTGTATATATATATATATATATATATATATATATATATATATATATATATATATATACATGTTATATATAAAAATTATACAAATTTTATACACTTTTTCGGCTACCGAATATAAATAGTTTATGACGCGAGCTAAAAGTTGAAAAAGAACCCAACTATAAACCCTCCGTATGTCACCGTGATGAAATTTCTCGTTCTACTCAAGAATCAAAATGAAAAAGTAAAAAAAAAAAAAAAAAAAATTACTTCTTCTTCTCTTTTTCTTTTGATTTTTCACTCGGTATTCGGTATCCGTATTAAAGCTCGATTAAATTCGGATTCGCGCCAAAAAATCCTACATTTGGGAGTAAATCACTCCCTAATAAAGGCAACTCTATACCCAAAGCTCGAACTTCTGGTTAAAAATAAAGAAGTACTTACCACCCCACCACAACCCTTATTGTTCATAATTTTTAGTTGTTTCTTCTCCACCCACCCACTCCCTCAAATCAAGTTGAAGCCTAACTAGTATTTATGATAAAATGTAACTTCTAGACACTATCAGTACAAAAGAATTTTTATCTTGTCATCGCTGTTATGTCGAGGAAGAAGCAAACCCGAAAATAAAAAAGATAAAGAACATCAAATTTTAATGTGGAAAACCTTTCAAATCGAAGGTAAAAACCACGGGATCACAAAGATCCAAAAAAGTTCCACTATAACAATAAGATGGTTACAAAAGTTCTCCAAATTGGCTACACAACAAGTGCCAACTTGGAGCAATAATAGCAACGAGCAACAACTAATCAATTAAAGAACGAGTATAATCCACAAAAATGAAGCTGTTGTTCGAGGCTCGAAATCAAATGCTACGAGCCTCAAAATCCGATCTCCACCGTTCAAATCCAAGATCAAGATGTTACGAATATTCAGTCAAAATTTCAGCCCGATCCAACAGTTAACGAATCGGTTAACCTGATTTGAAGTTGGCTGGTCGGAATAAAAATCTACAGCAAAACAAATACTTTTCTTCTCTCTTGGTGAAAGCTCTCTCACAAAATCACTCTTATGTGTTTAAGTCTTTCAAAGACTTGTATCAATGAACATAGAATAATTCTCCAAGGTTGTCCTATTTATAGATCATGAATGGTACTTTCTCTTAAGGCCATAACCCACTCAAAATAGGAATAAACCGAATCCAATTCCAAATAGGAATGAAAATCAAAAGAGAATAGGATTAGGCCACTGATCCTTTGGCTGGACAACATGGGCATGTGCCCAACAAGTGCCTCAATCAAAAGATAATTACAAATAATTATTTATAAGAAATAAATAAATAACCTAAAAAATAAGGCAATACTTATCATGTGCAACATAATAAAATATATTATTAATCATATAAAGTTCTCTATACAGTCATATTATATAAGCTATAATCGTGTACTAGTAGTTATAGTGATGGCTTGCGGTTGACTAAACCACGATATGAAACATTAATACAATAACACAGTTATTCTCTAAAGATTTTATATGTCTACTTTGTCCTCCTTTACTGCATATTATTTGTTTATTCTTCTTGTCTCCACTATCTGTCCACTTGAAATTCATTTTCTATTAATTTACCTTTTTCTACTCTTCCTTCAGTTCTTCCCTACCCTATTTTTCATTTTTACGGCTTAGTTTGATGGGAGAAATTTAAAAATAGTCGTATTTACAAATGGTCATTCAAAAATAGTCATAGTTTCAAAAGTAATCGAAATTTAGCTACTTTTTATGTAAAGATAAATCTAAATAAAAATACTGTTCAAAATCCGAAAAAAATACTCTAGCATAATATACCGGAGTTCCAGTATATTATACCGGTCCAGCATAATATACTGGAGTGTGGAGCACTGGTGCTCCAGTCTTCAGTATATTATACTGGAGCCAGTAAAAAATACCGGTCCAACATAATATGCTGGAAGTTCATACACAAGTGCACCGAACTCTAGTATATTATGCTGGACCGATCTCTGTTGCAGCAAAATAGTGGTTATTTTTCAATGACTTGGCAAACGCTGGCAATTTTTGAATGACCAATCCGAAAACTGGCTAGACCGTGCTATTTTAATTTCACTAATTTGATGGGTTGTTAGGTGCCGTTACATAATATATCGTATTGTATTGTATATATTGTACCGTATCATTTTGATGAATGTAATATTTGAATAGATTATATTATTATTGTCTCATAACATCACATGCACCGTTAATATGAAGAATAAACTTACAATATTAGAAAGAAAAAGTAAGGTACGGGGTATAATTATTATATAAAAGGTAGAGTAAATGATAAAATTAGATTATTTAATAATAATAAAGGGCAAGATGGGATAAAAAAATAAGGTAACGACGCAACCGCACCAAATCTATCGTTACATAAAGTGATACTTTTTGCTGTTACATACGACGGATTTAACCTGTACGATACAATAAAATTTAAGTAACAATCAACAAGGGCGTTCGTAAAAATTTTTGTAAGCGGTGTCAAAATTTATAAAAGAATTAGAATATAACTTTGATTATCATACTTCTAAACGAGAAATAACCTTAGTTCATTCGTTTTATTGAGTCTTAAGTTAGAAAAGGTCCTGAGTTCAATCCTACTTCACCATAATTTTTAACCACAAAGGCTCTCTCAAATATTTGCAAAAGAAAAATATGTTAGTTGAGGTTTGAACGTTTGACTTCTTAGAGCAAATAACCAACGCACTAAAACACAATTTATGTTAAATGGTGTTATTTTTTCCGACTTATCCGTTTCTGTAAAATATTAATACATATATTTAATAAAAAATTTCTGACGAAGTGGTGTCGTGTGATACCACTTCAGCAAACGTACATCCGCCCCTGACGATCAAAACAACATTATATTTAAAGTAACAATATGATAAATACAATAGGTAACAATTATCCCAACAAGTAGAGACGTATAGTAATGCATGCAGATTTCTTTAATTTGGACATACTAACATTGCTCCCAAGGTATATACCTTATTTATAAAACGGATTATACACTGGCAATATAATAATTTTTTTATTATAATCGAAACTTTACACTAATAGTGTAAAGCTCGTCTACAATATTAGTGCATATAATATAAATCTATTTTTGAACATTCCAAGAAACAAATGTACTTAGGGAAAGTAGGTTTAATTAACCCTAGTTATTTTGGTGCTGTGAAGATTTTGTGCCAAACCGATATAAATGAACGACCATTGACCCAATCATATTGGTGAAACTGGCGGTGCGTTGTGTCTAAAATGGACAAAAGATTCCAAAAAGAATATAAAATGTATAACTTTTACATAACTTTATATTAACAATAAATAAATTGGACTAAAAAACTACTAGAACCATGGGCGAAGCTAGAAGCCCGAGTACAGGTTCAGTCGAACTCAGTAACTTTTACTTAAATTAATCTAGTTATATTAAAATATTTATTAAATATGTACAAATATTAAATTTAGAACCTACTTATTAATACTTAAAATCGTTGTTCCAAAATTTTGAACCCATAAAATTGAAATTCTGATTTCCCCTCTACTAGAACAGTCTATATATAGCAAGAATTGAAGTTAGTAATTTGTTACCGTTGATAAATTATAAGATAATATTAAAAAATTACGTTATCATTTAATTCTACAAAATCCACCAACTTTTAAGAGCAATATTATGTGGGCATTTGGACATAAGAATTGTAAAATTCCAGAAAAAATGGAAAAAAAATTCAAGTGAAAATAGTATTTGAAATTAGACTTGTGTTGGGACATGAATATAATTTTGGGCTGTTTTTTAATTTTTGTGAGTGACCTAAAGTGCAAATTTTGAAAAAATAGCTTTTTAGAATTTTCCAAATTTTCAAAAATTTTCGAAATTTATCTTCAAGTAAAAATCGAAAATTTTATGGTCAAAACACTAATTTCGAGAAAAGTAAAAAAAATCGAAAAAAGAAAAAAACAGATGGCCAAACGGGCCATATAACTGTATCTTAGTTACCAATAAGGGGTAGAAATTTTGGATTTGAGCTCTGCTTATAAAATCGTTTTTATTAGAGAATACATTAACTTTCACTATAAAAAAAATTTGTCGTAAATTCGGATTAGTTAGATCCACAAATATCGGACATACTGTGTCTAAATTATGATCTTAGGGTGGCATTTCCAAACAATGAGCAATCGTCACATCAATATTATTCTTGTAAAAAGCAAATTAGCACAAGAAACTAGGGTTGTGCATAATTTGGTAAATACCGAATTACCATGTCGAAACCGAAAATTTTGGTATTTGGTATGGTATTTGGTTTAAGTTTTTAAAAAAATTGATATTAGGTATGGTATTTAGTATTTTAAAATAAAATACCAAAATACCGATACCGTACCGAAATATATATTATATTACATAAAACACATATTATCAATTATAACATAAATATAAAAAATCTAAAATTTTAGTTTTCTTTATTCTCTAAGTTCATCAATTAACTCTAACCAAGTAACGATATTTTTAATGATCAAATATTCTTTTATGTACAATCTTCTCTATTTGGGTCGATATTTGCTAGTTTAGGACAAAAATTTTGTCAACAAACATTTTTAGTTTTATATTTTTGAGTATTTTAATTAAGAATATTCGAGTCTATGGCTCTATGCACTAGTTAGTATTCAAACCGAATAAACCGAAACCGAAAGGAGAAAAACCGAATCATACCGAATTTAATTAGGTACGGTATTGGTATAGGATTTTAAGAAATCAAATACCGAAAATACCGAACCGAAATATCTAAATATCATACCGTACCGACCGACGAACACCCCTGCAAGAAGCAATCAAATGCTAAGAATAAAAAGGCTCTTTAATTTTCGAGTCACCAAAATCCTTCCAACGTGTGGAGATTCCATTAATTAGCAAAGCTATTAATTACTCCCTTGTAGTCTTCCTAATTTCTATTTATGGACCCTAGGTTTTTGCAAATTTAACAAAAATATATTTAAAATTTTCGAGTTAATTTCACATATGTGGAATAATTTTACTTACTACAGCAATAAAGTCACATTACTATTTTTTGTCAGATTAAAATAATTTAATTATGTGTGAGTTGTTTAAAAACACAAATGATTTACAAGTCAAATATGCAGCGACAACCGACAAGATGTTTCATTTATTTTTCTATTGTCTTTTCTTTTATAAAATATAGGTAATAAAAAAACACGATAAATTATTTTCTTTCTTTTTCTTGCGCCAGAAATTCGACTTCTGATTATTGTATTTTCTGAATGATTCACACATAATTCAATTATTTTAAATAATCATATATTAAATTGCATATTTTTCTTTCTGTGAAAAATTAATAACCTAATTCTGCAATTATATGCAAAAATCGTAAAGCTCTGATAATAATAAGTGTAATTCTAATCTAACGTTGTCGCCTGAAATAGAATTCCCCTACTTAATTAAACTTCCTTTTCCATTACTTTCTAATGCAATGATAGAGAAAGAATATATTTATCTTAAATCTTTTTCTGTTTTGCATCCTTTTCAGGTTATAATATTTACAACTTCCAAATATTCGACCTTGATATATATATAGCAACTTGTTATGATGAGATGCTTTAGAAACTTTCTTGTACCAAATGAAGTACAAAATACGTCCATTTCTTATCACTTTTCAAACCCTATATAGTCTATGGTCACAAAATTCTTCTAACTTTCATATAAGCCATCAGATAACCATTTTTTCATAACTTAAAAATGCTAAGCTTTTCCATGATGTGCTAGTTGAGACAGAGGCGGAATCAGAATTTGAAGTTTGTGGGTTCGGATTCTAATTCGTTTATGTTATTGGATTCTAAATTAACAATTTATATATATATATGCAATGAATTTTTTTTAAGACAAATACAAACTTTAGACCAAAGTTTCTGGGTTCGGCCAGGTTTGCCGAACCCACAAGTACTATATTCTTTTGTGTGACGGGGACCTTATATCCCAGTGCTTTTGAGCTTGTAACTAGCAATATTCTTATCTTAGGTAATGTCAAGGAAAGTTTGAGACTTATTATAGGTATATTAATAACAACTAAACTTGCCTTTTCAAGTCTGAGATTAGACATTATATACTTTTGACCTTTCCTTTTTGTTATGGCTGCTAATGAAGATCCAATTGCCACTATTTTTAGTTTAAGTAGTTGGATGGACGGCTATTTAGATTAATTTTTCGTAGTATTTATACACTACTACTACTAGAGTTCAATCAGTTACAAAAACTTGCTTGGCTTATTTTTTATGTTACTAATTCCACTTATGATAAGTAATTACTTATAATTATATTTTAAATGATAGCTTGAGCGCATGGGTAGAGCCAGGTCAAGGGCGGAAAGGGACTAACTCCTTCGCCGGAAAATTACACAATATATATTAAGTCAAAATTATTTTATATATATATATATATAGTAAATGTAGAATTCACTTAATTTCTTCGTATGTTTTTTTTTAACCACCTTACTAAAATTCCTGACTCCGCCACTACTTGACGGTATAACAACTTTTACTTCCTCTGTAGAAGTTAAACTCCCAACTAAATATATGGGATTCATCAACATCTTAATTTTTTTTTTCCAACATCGTTAAGTGTCAGTGATTCTTGGACATTTTTAAATTGATTTATCTTTGCAATTATTAGAATACATACATGAGGCAGTTAATTTGTTTCATAATTTTCTTCTCTGTTTGCAAAGCTCTAATTATTTTTGGAAAAGGCTTCATTTTTCTAGTAAAACTTAGGTCCCTACAACTTTCGAAAACCAATATTAACTTGTAGAGTTTCCATTACGCAGGTCATTATCTGTCCCTATTTCTTCCTTTTTCAAACCCTATGGTCTATGGTCACAAAGTTCTTCTAGCCATTTCCAACTTGTAGAGAAGCCATTCAATCACCACCTTTCTATTTTCCTTAAGAACCTTTTCTAATATGCTAGTGTTGTCTTTTAAATTGTGGACTATTCCTCCATAAGATGTCTCGAGCTTGAGTCCCGAAAATAGAAAACTTCTCGGTCGAAAATATTTTATTCTTTAGTTTGTCTATCTCTTTACTGGGTTGTTGTTGTTGTTGTGTTGTAGTTGGTCTATCCCGCTCCTCTCGATCCGAGGGTCATTCGGAAACAGCCTCTCTACCTTCATAAGTTAGGGGTAATGTCCGTACACCTTATCTTTTCCAGACCCCACTTGTGGAATTTCACTAAGTTTGTTGTGGTTGTAGTTGGTCAATCACGCACAAATCTAATTTAATCGAGCTAGTATGTATCAAATAGCGATGCCGAAAAGGGAAAAAAAATGCTTGTGGAATCTTGTTTTAAGCTGTGCTCGGGGCTGATATTTTCATTCTCGAGAATTTTGAACTAACTCCAAGTTGATAAAAAGAGAACAGTCCTCTCAATAGGCATTAATCAATCTAAGCAGTGTTTTCTTTGTGTAACAGCGACTTTTTTAAGTACATATTCGGATAACAAAGAAATGCAAAGGAGACAAGGACTACTTGACTGCGTATAGTTTTCACAAAACAAACTATCATTTTCAATTGATACTTTGGAATAGAAACTCTACTTTGAAGATTGTGTTCTTATCTAGGCGATGCCAAATCATTGACACTGCAATCCAGATTCAGTAGCAACGAGTTTATTTTTCTTTTAGTTTTGGCTATGCTATCCGAGCATTTGTCAGCCCGATGCATAAAACATCCCAGATTTACACAGGATCCGGGAAAAGGGCCGCACCTAAGGGGTGTGATGTAGACAGCCTACCTAATGCAAGCATTAGTGGCTGCTTCCACGGCTCGAACCCGTGACCTATAGGTCACACGGAGACGACTTTAGCAAAAAAATAAAAATAAATGATGCAATTACAATTAATGCATTTTGCTGTACTTTTTTTCTTTACAGTAAAACAGGACTTGTAGCGCAGATTAATACGGAAAATATCAACATACAGGTAAGATAAGCAGGCCTTCGTATTTCAATGGTATTCGCACCTCGACATTAATTTTAAAGCTGAGGCTGAAAGAAGAAAATTAGTCATACTCTGTATATGTACAGGTTTAATTAATTTAACACTACAACAAGTACTTAGGTTTGTGTTTTATTTTTCTTTCCTAGATCATGACTTCCTGCTATAAATTTTATTAGTATTCCAAATTTGTTCTTTCACATTTTTAGGAACCATATCGTGATGTATGTGTGTATACACACATACATATATACATACATACATACATACATACATACATATCAGTATGAAACAAAAAATTCAATAAATTGTGTTTCATAGACGACAACAACAACAGCAACAACACAGGATAATCCCACCAGTGGGGTCTGGAGAGAGTAGTGTGTACGCAGACCTTACCTCTACCCTGGGGTAGAGAGACAAATTGTGTTTCATAGACGATACCCTCAAAATTGGTGAAGCACTAGCGAGGCAAGTTGAATCCTAGAACTTTAACAACTAACGATAAAAATGAATCTGTGAAGAAATACACCTCTCAAACCTGAAGATATACAGCTTGATGTTAATACGAGAACGTAAGAACTCTAGCATGTAAATTATGCTCCTACAATTGTTTATTGGCCAACATATCCATTGGCACGGCTACTTCCAAAAAAAAACTGCAGAAGAAATGCTCAATAACAACGATCAGAAAAAAAAAAAAAAAGTGCAGTCCGGAGCACTATGCTCCCGTTATGTGCGGGATCCGGGGAAGGGCCGGACCACAAGGGTCTATTGTACGCAGCCTTACCTTGCATTTATGCAAGATGCTGTTTCCATGACTCGAGAAACATCCTCTAACCCGTGACCTCCTGGTCACATGGCAACAACTTTACCGGTTACACCAAGGCTCTTATTTGACCAGATAAAGCAGAATTGAAATAAAGGATTCGTTTGACCACCCCCTACAAGTTTGAGATTAAAGTGAAATTGATAAGCATTCGCTTTAAATTTGAAAACAGAATCTATGATCATTACGGCTAGAATCAAAAATATAATCTAAGAAATAACCAAATAAAGAGTGGTTTTTGAATTTAATTTTATAAATATTTGTATGTTTGTCTCATTCATATCAATGTCTCATGTACCTACCCTTCTTCCCAAGTACTAAACAAGCAGTTGCCTGGTTACTTGGTGAACGGGTACACGAATAGATAACAAGTAAAGGGAGAAGGTATATCCGAAAACCTCATGGATGAATCAACCAAAGCGTTTTTTGAATAACTGATGTCTCTTGGCTGGATCTTTAGGCTTGCTTTTAATAAGGCCTCCCTGCTTCTTTCCAGTGCTGCATTGCACATACAGGTATTTGTTAGTGTCAAGAATTTCACTTTCTATACTGAAATTTGCATTTCATAATCTGCATTTGTAGCAAATCTCCAACTCTCACTAACCAATATGGCAAAAACGTGTAAATAAAGCATCCATTCAAGTGAAAAACATAGTAACCATACTTGTACTCCATATAAACCATCCCTTTTGCTCCTGACATGGCACTCATAGAACCCACGTAGCGACGGGCTTTTTGAAGAGCTATATCATCTGCATCTTCGTCTAGCTGCTCCAAGCCGACCGCATCATCGCCAGCATTCAATACCTATAGGTGAAGGTAAAGAGCACGTGAGTTGGCAACATCTTGAAGTAAAGTACGGAAAGAAAAAACTCTTTACTTGATGTGTAGGGGAAAAAAAGAGTAGAACCACCTTTCCAAGAAGTTGAAGCTGGTCATCAAGACGATGATAGCTTAACTCAGGCCCAGAATCAGGAGGTGGCAAGCTTGTGATCACCTAATACAAGAACAGGTCAGAAGAGCCACTACGAACGATCACTGTATCCAGATGAAAAAGTAGAACAACACGTATGCCATCAATGGCTTTACCAAGAGGCAATACCTTAAAGCTATAACCTTGATCAATCAAGAATTGCTGCCTTTTGGTTGAGTAGTACATTTCCTGCATTTGAACATTGCTAATAAGGTCATACTACAAAAATTGTCATTACCAAATAGAGTATAAGAAGATATCATACATCAACAGAAACTAGCAAACAGGAAAGGATTCTGCACCTGGGTATCTGTTGACACAAGGGAGTAAAAGAACGCATTATACTCCTCTTTACCTCCTGCCACCCTATCTTGATGGCGCCCCTGTCAACCCAACAATGAATTAAAGACTGGTTGATTGGAAACATCAGTCGCGAAGGCAGAAGGGCCCCCCTCGTAAAAAGTAAGGTGATAATAAATAATATGATGTCGTTACTGTATTTTTTTAATTGTTCACTTCTTTAATGTCGACATTGCTTACGAAAATTCCTGAAAAAAACATGAAGACGACTACCATCTTTTGGTCAAATACATAGGGAACGCGATGATAACCTTGTTATTTGTACAAAGGATACCTGGAGCATGACTCACTAGAGAGATTTTATCAGATATCATACTTTTAGTATTTGAAATAAGAATCAAAAGAGGCAATTCGGAACGAGAAAACAGACAAACCTTGGCCCTGAGAATACGCCCTAGACGTTGAGCTTCTTGTCGTCTTGAACCAGCATGTGACGAAATTTGAATTATAACATTCGCCTCAGGAATATCAATGGAGTTATCACCGACCTGTAAATAAAAGCAGAAATCACATCATATTCGCAAAAGAAGAACTTGGAATGTAACATTTTTTGTTAGAAGGTTAAGAATAACTTCGAATATAACACTTATGAATAGGTCGCAAGAGACTATGTTTTTAACTGAAAACAAGCAAAATGCAACTGAAATATGGCATTACAAATTTGAGATTCATGGTTCTGCACAAGTAAAGATGCAAACGTCTACAGATCTTGAAGGATAAACACAGATATGCATATAACATATATATGCACACGCACGCACACATGCATGTGTAAGAACGATTGCAAGCAATATTTGGTCCCAAGTCCATAATCAAGCCATTATCATCAAATCAAGTAGTCACAAATAATTTTGACACTGGCACAACTGGTGATATAAAAATCTGCTTGAATACAATACCTTGGATAGGAATACGGTGTTAACTTCCTTGCTTGTTTTAAATGCCTCAAGAATTTTTGTTCTTTCAACATGGCTGCATAACAAGATAAATTGCCCATTAAGACATCTTAAATGACGAAACAACAAAAAGGCATCTAAAATAGTGAAACAATAAATCTTTGATATGACATCTTGTGTAAACCTGGTAGCACCATAAATCATAGGTTTGCGAAGCTTCATCGCATACTCTGTAAGTGCAAAAAGATTGTCCGCAAATACAATTATCTTGTCCCCACGCTGCTGCTCATGAAAACGGATAAGAAACTCGCAAGCCCTGAACTTGTTTGGGTTCATCACATAAAGTGCCTGGAACATCACATGGTTATAAGTGTTAAAGAAAGAATAGTAACAATATGCCAAAAGGAAGGGGGGTGAACTCAAGAATATTACTGAAAAAGTGTCTTACAGAAGTCAAACAAACATGATTTTACAAAAGAGAAATTATGAATGATAAAACCATGGGGTGAACTCAAGAATATTACTGAAAAATTGTCTTACAGAAGTCAGACAAACATGATTTTACAAAAGAGAAATTATGAATGATAAAACCATCATATCACAATATCCATGTATGGAACATATTAGTAGCTGGAAATTGCAAGTCCCATTACACTCGGATTTCAAATCAAGACGTTGGTAGTTCAAGTCATCACAAGAGCAAACTGGAAAAGGACCATAGTTGCCTCCTGAGCAGGGGGTTTTGAGGGTGGGCTTTACCAAATGGGAAAAAATGCTGGTGAGTAATTACAGCAGTTACCTGGTTCGAATCTATTACTTCTGAAACTTGTCCCTACAGAGCAGCCATTCAATCTCTAATGTAACTCAGGAGACTTGTCTCTTTGGAGTACAACACCGAAATCTCTCATATAATTCACCTAACTAGGAAAAACAGAAATAGAAACCGCCAAATTTGGGTTTTAACAATATGGGCAATACAAGAAGTCAGGAGAGGATAGAACAAGAAGAAAATTTTGGTGCTCATTCATCTTTTAGGCTCCTGCCAGTCAAGGTCATTTCATCGTTTTTATTCACAGAATTTTAGACAGAACAATGTCATTCTGTCAGGACTAATTCGTCATACTTCACAGATTTTCACAATCACATAAATAGTGAAATTATGATGTTTTCTCAGCTGTAAGATCTCTCATTACACTGTCCCACCAGTTGATATCCATTTCAACAGACCTGTCACACGAACAAATGCCAAAATCTACTATGTTCTAAGGTCCAAACTGTGCTCGTCAATGAGATGAATGAATATAAATAAAATAAGAGCCATATGTAAAGTCATCAAACATTGATTTCTAAGCATTAAGCATGGAACAGTTTCAACAAAAACATACTTGCCGCTTCTTTGAATTTTCTTTTTTCAGATATTCAGCAAAGAACTCCTTAGTCATTGGACACCACACCTCAGCACATTGCACATTTGCAATAAATCCTCCTTTCACTAAATCCAACCAATTTGCTTCATACAACTTTGGACCAATAAGAAAGTTCAAATCTGTAATTCTCTCGTCTTCTCTGACAAGCGTAGCTGTTAAGTAAGCCAATAAGTTCATTAGAGTTTGTGAGATACCAAAGAAAGTTATCATTGCAATTTGCAAGAACTCTCTTTTTGAAAAACGTACCTGTAAGCCCAAGTTTGCAGTGTGATTTCGTGATACTAATGACCTTTCGAAACATATGTGCAGGAACCACGTGCACCTACATAAATACCAGGAAAAAGACCACTATATTTATGCCAATATAAATTCAAACTTTACCTTAAATATCTAGGGAGGGTAGTGTGTACGCAGACCCTACCCCTACCCCGAAGGAGTAGAGAGGCTGTTTCCGAAAGAAAACAAAGAATCAAACACCTATATTTATGCAATTATAAATTCAAATTTACCTTTAATATCTATCCACAGTTAAAGGGAAATTTGTTAAACAATTTTGTGACATGCATTTCCCACAAGATACTAGTACTGACCCATAGCATGAACATTCAAATATAACAGAGAGTGAGAATATATATCTGGAACATTCAAATAAATGCAGATATATCACATTAGAATAAAACAGTGTTGACATATCAGCAATTACTATTTAGTTCCAAATAAAAGAAAATAGTGAGACGATATTGTCCATAACTTATAGGTAAGAACTGAGTACAAGAGTGACACGGAAATGGGAAACTAACCCAACAAATACTAAATTGCTAATCACTTCTGTGAATATACCACCCAATATACCACCCCACCCCCCACACAGTATATGTTTTTCCATAAACCACGACACAGACAGATATGATAATAAGGATAGCTTTCAAAATAAATGATTGTTTTACATCGACCTCAAAAGACATACGCAAGGCACTAAATTTTTTACACCTCTGTCCATCGTTTGCAACATGCTTAATTTGCTTCCATATGTGCGTAAAGCAACACTCATATATTAGATGCATATTTGAATGGCAAAACTTGAAACATTGCAAGACAAAGCATTTTACCTCGTCCATGAGGAGCAAACCCCACTCTCTATTTCTTATTTCTTCAATGATCTTCTCAGATTCTTCAGAACGCTTGCCACCAAAAGCAACCATGTTATATGTTGTCACCACTACACCAGCATTTCCACGGAATCTTTCTTTGCTGTCAGAAGTGAAACGACATATATGCTCTTCTCGGATAGTAGACCACAACTTAAACTGGAAAGCCCATTGATCCACAGACACAGCATTTGTTGCTAAACAAAGGCAGCTCTTTTTTATTCTGCTTGCTGCAGAGACACCTACTAAAGACTTTCCAGCACCACAAGGTAGCACAATAATACCAGATCTTGCTCTTCCTGAAGCATTTAACATAAATTTAACCAATGAGGCAGTTGGATTACATGTAACTCTTGGAACACCCAAAAATTATGAACATCTTAAAATCCCTCTCATCAAAGAAATTTAGATATGGTTCCATTGGAAAAATCAATATCAAGAAAGATGTCCAACTTTCATTACCACTTGCTACCCAGCCATCCCCCCTTCGAGAAACACATGCCAAACAAAAATAGCAAGAAAGCGACAAGGGCAATGGACCCTATGCTAAGAATATCTACACAATGTCTTCCCTTCTGTTTGTAACTTTTTGTTAAATGAAGTTCTACTGTAAAACTAGCTGTAGTAGGCTAAATAAATGAAAATGACACCTTAATTCTCTCTTTTATAACAATGCACACACTCGAACGAAACCAGATACCATCTTTGCAAGCACAGGGATGCAGCTTTCTCACATCTTTATACCTTTCTATAGGATTCCGGGACAGACCTATAGCTCAAAATGGTGGCTGGCTGGAGTTTTAGGAAACATTTAACTCCACATTAGGATATTGGTCAAGGAATCAAATTGAAACAAGAATTCATCCAAAATGCCAAACCAATTGTTTTAATGAAGAGTCACTTCTCACATCAAACTGCTTTCTTCTTGAGGTTGGAGCAACCCTTTCGCTGAAACTTCCTTGCGTCAGTGAAGTGAACAAAATAAACTTTGCACCCCTTTTATTGTTTTATGCAATAACCAATTTGACCAGCAAGAAACAATTAAAATAAACCCTCAAGGATTCAAGGCCTCTCAAATCTTAAATATTTCTATCTTGATTTGACCAGTACTCCATTGCTTCAATTTATCCTGATCCGGATATTTTTCAAGCATAATCACTACACTAAGTTAATACTAAGAAAAATAAGGGAACAGAAGAGCACATAAAAAGTTTTAGCAAAACAAAATCCATTGACTATGACATTCTTATCAAAAAAATTCACTGACTATGACAGCCGACGTTCAAATAGAGAACAAAACAAGAAGGAAGCACCACGTGTAAAAAATAAGTCCTTTGCTTGGTAAAATTTGGTTTCTACATCCTTACCATTTCCAAACATCTTACTAAGACTCTTCTCTTGATAAGGCCGTGGCTGCGCTTGAGGCTTCAACTCCATGTCAAGATCAGGATTGACCTGCAGTGTTAGGTAGGTATTAAGCAGAATTACTTAGCCATTGGTGGAACCAATAAATCACACCCTCAAACACCAAAATGTTGATGCAAGATAATTTTTTACTCAATCTTCTCATACTCGACCAAATGTTTGATTGGCCTATATGGATCACGAAAATGGCTCTCTAATCACATGGAGAAAATACTAGTCACACACCATTTTAGTTACTACCCTCAAGCAACTTATTCATTTCACCTGTGAATTTAAATTCTTGAAAGTTGAATAAAACTAGAATCATCATCAACAACAACATACCCAGTGTATTCCCACAAGTGGGGTCTGGGGAGGCTAGTATATACGCAGTCCTTACCCCTACCTACCTTGTGAAGGTAGAGAGACTATTTTCGAAAAAAATAAAACTAGAATCGTGTCAAACAATTTGGAATGGGCCCAAACAGAAAGCATCTTATAAATTGTGTCAAACAGACCATGTCGACAGTATACACATATTGAATGCTGAGGGTGGAATCCCTCTAGAGGGCCCCACCCACCAGGATCAATTTTAGCCAAAATACCAAGTACTTTTTATCAACCATGATCCTTCCATCAATGCAAGTCCTTGACTAGTTGGAAAAACAGAAGTTTCTGTTGATATTTTAATTACTGCTTTCTTATTCTTCTAGGCTTATTAGTACTCCTATAAATGTTTAAAGGTGGTAAAAATAGCACAATGTGATCTAATGTTGTTACACGTATACCAAAACAAAATGGTTCCTTCAGCCAAAACTACTGATTAGTCAACTAAGGGGGTGTGATTCCTATTTTTACAGTAGGAACGATTCTCCCTCGGATAAATTACTCACTATCCACTGCTCCGCACAGATGCCAAAAAAAAGGGAGAAGCAACTCACTGTATCATTCCTGAAGTCATACTCCTCCATCATGGGATAATTCAAAGCATTTGGCAGACACCGCTGCTTCACATTTTCAACCTGTCCGTATACAAATAGGTAAACAGTCAATTTCTAAGTAAAGTCGAAGTGTATTCACGAACAAAGATGTTCCTTTCACCAGGAAGATAAGTCTCCACACAACGAGATACAACAAATCCATTGGGCAATTGTAGCTCCCTAAGTAGATACTTGGATGATACTTAAACACAAATGTCTAAGTGGAAAACACAATGCAAAAATGAGCACAGTTAAGGCATATGCCACATATCTCTATTATGAGGTCTTCAAGTAACTGTTACTAATAAATAGTGAAATGAACTGTTGCATTAGAGTTTGGTCCTAGATTTACTTTAACCAATTGCCTAGTCAAACCACCACTAATTCATATTGCTAGAGAATCAATATCTAACAGTATAAGAACTGGTGTGGACTCAGCTCATATCTAACAGTATATAAATCCCCACACGTTGTACTACATTACAAATCATAGCTCCAAAATTAGACAGCCACATACTAAGTAAAGGGTACAGCAAAAACGAGACAAGCGAATAATCATCCTTAATAGGTGAAACAACAGCGGTGCTTACATCTGGATAGGTTTATTTGGTATAGGAAATTTAAATGCCATAAGAAATCTGGAGACGTAATGAATTCAAAGACCAAGTGAATTTGGAGACCTGATGTGAATTAGTAATCAGTGGTTATTTATTTCATAAATGCTGCAACTTATTTCAATGCAGCATCCGACACCACAAACCCCAACCTCTGCCAAAAGAGTGTAAAACGAGACCATCTTGCCACAAAGCATTAATTATTACCTGAGCAGGGTCTATTTCAAATGCGTGAGTTTCTTTTTCTTCAGCTGCAGCTGCCAAATCTGCTTCATTTATCAACTCATCATGTCTACCTTCAATTTCATTCACGGATTTGCTTACAGTAAACCCATCCCTTCCATGCATCCCCTATTTCAGAGATAACCAAAAAAGATTAATTTCTCTTGGTAGTATCTACTTGTAACAGAAAACAAAGCATCAAAATGAAGTTACTGGGTTTGATAACCATTACAGACAACAAAACTAGCAACTCAATAACATGAACACAGACCTCAGACGAAATTCTAGCTTTTGCAATGGCTTCATCGCTGAGCAATCTTTTCAACACCTAGAAATAATCACATCAAATGAATCAATTAATTATTAGCAATCCACAGTGAACCTTAAAGTTCAAGAAGATATCTCAAATAAAATCATTGTTACTTTAGCTAATTATCTTGCCTCTGGAAATGGAGATTCTACAAAATACCGATTCTTCTTAAGTACGAGCTTCACTTTCCCATAATTAGCAGTAGAAGCATGAACAAAATCAATCATCTCCTTGGGAAGCTTGGTTTTTGACAATTTGTTCAAAACAGCTATTATAGTTTCTGTCTCAAGACCAACTGACACAGCTGCATACAACGAGTGAGGCGTCAAGTTGTACTCATGCATCGACTCCGGCCTACAAAAATAAAAGCAATTCCGTTAATCCTCTCCAAACATCCACAAACAAACAAAAATGTAGAATGTATATCATCGACCACACAAAAGGTACCTGCAAACAGGCTCAGCAATGGCAATGAGAAAATCATAGGCTTGTTTATATAACGGAGAGAAGGTTTCAAGGAAAATTCTTCCATCAGCACAAGCCCACAATGGGCGATTGGCATGATCGGGTTTGAGTTCCAGTTTAGTGAAATCCATCTTCTTCCCTTCCCTCTCGCCTAAATATAAAAGTCATTCAAAACTTCCACATCAATTGAGTTGAAACATGAAACAAATTTATCCTATCAAAGCATCACCAAGTGTAACACTATAAAGCATGGCAAAAGCACCTTCAGCATTTAAAAGGCAATGGGTGCAGCTCTTAAAACATACATAAAACTATTGGATTTAAGTTATAAACACCGACAGTGTAATGATTTTTTACACTATTAGTGAATTTAAAGCGTAATACCAACAATTTCTATCAGATTACCAACTACTACTTTACAAGAGATTTATATGAGATTTATATGTAATTACCTAATAAGTGATCTCATTAAGTAAACAATTTTTGCACCATAAGTGCATAGAACACAAACTCATATTTTTTAAATAATTCTTTATATGTTCTTTACACATATATAGTTCTAGTGGATCCGCCTCTATTAATAAAGGTAGAGTAATACCATCTTGAAAATCATCATCGCCTTCTTCTGGGTAGTACTGATCATCATCGGCAGCTGAAGACCGATAATCCTCCTTCATCATCACAAAAATATAAAAAAAAATAGTAATAAAAATACAAACTTTATTTTTACTTAATAAAACAGCAAATAAGACATGAAACTTGCTGGGAAACTGAAGAACCTTAGAAGAAAACTTGATCTTTTTGCTGGGTCGACCTTTATCACCTGAATTCATTCAATAATATACATAATTTCATCAAATTGTTTTCCAAAAAATTTTACTAATTTTTGGGGATTTTTTTTTTCGTTAATGATGTAAAAGAGTTAAAATCTTTGAATGCAAAAATACCATGTCCGTGACCCATTTTGCTAGAGGGTTTAATCTGCTTATCGAATCCGAAAATATGAGCTCTTGAGAGCTTCTGTTTTCTCTTTGCTTGATACAGTCCGTCCGTTGAAAGGGCGGTTTTGAGGAAAATTGGTAAAATAGTCTATTCTGGTTTCTCCGATGGAATACTTATATATTTACTGGAACGTGGTCAATTAAATTAACATATTAGATGGTATTGCTTTATTAAATTTTAATTGTCATCCTATTTATCATATACCCAATAATTAAATCTCTATTAAAATTAAAGGAACTTATATTGTCATTAAATATTTTGTTTGTTCTATATTTTTCTTTATTCTATTATCCAATGCTTAGTATTTTTACATCGTTAACAGAAATTTTTATTAGCATATTACTTTGTTAAATATTTTTGTACGTTCGCTTTCTTTTTGTAATATAAATGAAGTATTTTTTTTAATCTTAAATTTTATTCTGTTGCCAATAACATTATCTGAATTTTAATAAATAAAATCTCTATTAAATTAAAGGACATATATAGTCATCGAATAACTTTTTTTAATGTATTTTTCTTTATTATATTAGCATTACTTGTTTAATATTATTGTCTACTAAATTTTTTTGTAATATAATAGAAGATATATATTTTATTACTCTTGAAAAAAATAATTATTTTAAAGTTTATTCTAATGTTCTCAGTAATATTGTTTGAATTTTAACGAATAAAATCTCTATTAAATTAAAAAACTTGTATAGTCATCAAATAACTTTTTGGTTCTGTATTTTTCTTTATTATATTATCCAATATTTAGTATTATTGCATTACTAATATGTAGAAACAAAAACATAAATATTTATACTGCACATAATCGTTTCATATATGAATCGAGTGTTGAGAACTTGAATTACTGCACATAATCGTTTCATAATCGTTTTATTGAGAACTTGAATTAATGTTGTTTTTGTTAAACACTCGATAAACACAATTGTGAATACAACGTTAATAGAAATAGAGTGTTGGTACTACATATAATTTTTCACAATTACTTCTTTTATTGTGAAAAATTTATTGAAGATACTTTTGATTAAAAAAATATGAGGATAAAGAAGATTACAACTAAACCCTCAAAACCTATTAAAAAATTACACCTAAACCCTCAAAACCTAAAGAAGATACTTTTGATTATGAGGATACAGACGAAGAAATTAAAGACGTAGACAATATTATGTCTTATTTGGAATATCTCGTCTCCGGTATGCCTTTTTTTCTTTGGTACATTGCAAATTACAAAATAGAAATATATTAAAATTTTGGGAAAATGACACTGTATAGCCGCTGTAAAAATAATAGCCAAAAAATATATAAAATTTATATATTTTATAGTATATATTCTGTATATTATATACAAAAATTATACAAATTTTATACATTTTTCCGCCTACCAAATGTAAATAGTTTCTGGCAAGGGCTAAAAATGATAATATCCCTTAAATTTTTCATAAGCTATATTGCTTGAATGATTGAATCTGTCAGAAGGAAAACTTTATTTCCTTGATCGCATTTTTTCATACTAACAAATATTCATGTCTCCAATTTTCATTTGCTAGAGGTCTACATATTTGTTTGCCTCCCCATAATATAAAATTTGATTTATTGACTTTCGGAAAATATTTATAATCTTCAATAATAGCTTTAAGAGGATTAAGTGGGCGTTTGGACATAAGAATCGTAAAATTTAAAACTAAAAAAAAAGTGAAAAGAAATTTTGAATGAAAATGGTATTTGAAAATTGAGGTGTGTTTTGAGATGATATCTTCAAGTGAAGATTGAAAATTTTATGTCCTAATACTGATTGCGAAAATCAAAAAAAAAATAAAAAAAAATTGTATGTCCAAACGGACTCTACTCGTTGAAAAACAAATAATGAGAATATGAGACATCTGAGACTTTTTTACGACAACAAAAATATTATCGTCTGACCCTCAAGCATGACTGCATGGTTGACTCAAATTACCTCATTTCCTAGTAAAACACCCAAAGTTGAGCAAATAAAAGATAATCTCATTCACGTCAGGTTTCTTCTGCATTTTCTCTACCTTCATTTACAAGTAAAACGAAGAAACATTTAGGGGAATATACTTTTACTATTTCTGATAATGCTAATATGAACCAAATAAAGAACACTAGCAAATTGTTAAGAATAGAAAGGTAACTCAGTTGAGAATCATTACCAAGCAAGGATTTTCCGTCAGCAAACCCACAAATCCAGATAAACCTAACTCTTAAACTATTTAATGATAATATCAAATGCAACCACTGGCAAAGTCACATTTACAGGAAGTGAATTCGATTTTGTGTCCCTCAATTTTGGGTTTAGCACTTTGATCAGTCCTATACAGGGTAGTGTTTCTCAAAAGACACCATGTACAATCTTAAAATGAAAAGCCAGCAACTTCTTCATCTTCGTCCACGTCTATGTTGTTAGAGTTTCTTTTTAATATGGAAAGGTATTAAAAAGAGGGTGGATGAGAAATGGAGGGAAATAAAAATTTTGAGTAAAATTTTAAGTTTTCAAATGCACTTTATGTAGCTCTTAAAGAGTTAGGAGGAAGGCAAGCCTCGCGCCGCCGTCGTCGCTCGCTCGGCTCGGCTCGGCTTCGGCTTAGGATTTGGATTTGGTCAAATGATTGATTGATTGATTAATTTTTTGGACCAAAGTTATTTGTTAATAGTGAATATTAACGTAATATTATCCGTATTTGTAACGGGTGTTTTCCAATCCGTGAATATTAATGAGCAAGTGCTCATTCCACCATGTTGAATGCTTCCTCCATTAATTAAAAGCCTTAGTGCTCCAGCCACCATGAGTGCTTCCTCCATTAATTAAAAGCCTTAGTGCTCCAGCCACCATGAGAAAATGCTTCACCAAATGAGTGTGTTTACCAGCTGATTACACTATAAAAGAAAGGTGCCAGCAGCTTGTTGAAAAACAGAAAAAACGGACAAAAAACAGAAAGCAACAAGCAATCTGATTTCCTCTTCTGTTATCGCTCAACATTGGCTATAAATTGCATTCCTTCCTCTAAGAATTTCCATTCGACTTTTGAGTTTTCCTCCTTTCTTGTGCATTGCTTTAAACTACAAACAAAGCAACCGTAAGTGTGATTTGCTTCCGAACTTTGTGTTCGCTGAAACACTGGGGTTTAAAGTACCGCTACACCAGTGTATAATTCGTTCTATCCTGGGAGGAAATAATCCATAACCTTGGGTACTAGGAGGGGATTAAATTCCTTAAGGAAACACTGTGAATTCAGTGAGCTCGAATTAATTACTGTTTCATTTATATTTACGTTTATAGGCTAACGTTCTTTTCTCCATAATCATTATTTACAAATACAGGTCAAATAAATATTAACAAGCTTATATTATTAACAAGCTTAAGGAATTTAACAATTTTAATTTTTGTATTTGTATTATTCTTATTATTCTGGAAACTAAAACCTTTGTGGTTTTGGGTACTCCCGTTTGGAGAGTAAAGCCTTCGTGGCGGTTTGTTGGAAATTAAAATCTACGTGATTTTTTTCTCCAAGTTTAAACGTTTATTTGTGTCATTCTTTTACAGAAATGGAAAATGACAACGGAAACCGAGTTGTTCCGATGATGACAGCCAACGCATCAACAAGCCGAACACCGGCGTTGGCACCGGCAGAGAAACCTGAAAAATTTTCTGGGATTGATTTCAAGCGCTGGCAGCAGAAGATGTTTTTCTACTTGACTACGTTATGTCTACAGAAGTTCATCAAGGAAGATGTTCCTGATCTGCCAGATGACACTCCAGAGAATGAAAGCTTTCTCGTGATTGAGGCGTGGAAGCATTCTGATCTTTTGTGCAAGAATTATATTATTAGCGGACTGGATGATAATCTGTATAATGTATACAGTGGCGTGGAGACATCAAAAGAATTGTGGAATGCACTTGAAAAGAAATACAAAACTGAAGATGTCGGGATGAAGAAATTTGTCGCTGCAAAATTTTTGAACTATAAAATGGTAGATAGCAAGTCTGTTATTACCCAAGTCCAGGAATTGCAAGTAATTATTCATGATCTACTTGCTGAAGGTATATTTCAAAAGAATACTGATGTTGAAAGTAAAATTTTTAGTAATTTTACTAACTGAATTTTCATTGAAGGTCTTGTCATCAATGAAGCATTCCAAGTAGCACCAATAATTGAGAAGTTGCCTCCATTGTGAAAGGACTTCAAAAATTATTTGAAACACAAACAAAAGAAGATGCCCCTTAAAGATCTCATTGTTCGATTGAGAATCGAAGAGGACAATAAAGCTGCTGAAAAGAGAGGTCGTGGAACTTCAACAATAATGGGAGCAAATATTGTTGAAGATAACAAAAAGAGAAAGAAGGCTTCTGGTCTGAAATACAACCCAAGCAAGAAGCAGTTCAGTGGAAACTGCTACAATTGTGGAAAAACCGGACACAAATTTACGGAGTGTCGTGCTCGAAAGAAAGACAAGAAAAGGGGTCAAGCAAACATGGTAGAAAAACATGATGATGTTGATGACTTGTGTGCCATGCTTTCTGAATGCTACCTGGTAGGAAATCCTAAGGAGTGGTGGGTTGATTCTTGAGCCACTCGCCATGTTTGTGCTGTGAGGGAAGCATTTTCTACCTATGCTTCTGTTGGACCCGAAGATATGCTTTCTATGGGAAATGTTGCTACAGCAAAAATTGAAGGATATGAGAAGATATTTCTCAAGATGACTTCTGGCAAGGTCATGACTTTGAACAACGTCCTTCATGTTCCCGAAATTAGGAAGAATTTAGTATCTACTGGACTTCTTGTAAAGCACGGTTTCAAGTGCGTTTTTGTATCCGACAAGGTTGTAATAAGTAAGAATGAAATATTTGTAGGAAAAGGTTACCTCACCGAGGGCCTTTTCAATCTCAATGTAATAGTTGTTGACAATAATAATAAGACTTCAGCTTCTTCTTACTTACTTGAATCAAATGATTTATGGCATGTACATTTGGGTCATGTCAATTATAAAACCTTGCGGAAAATGATTAACTTGGAAATATTGCCTAACTTTGAATGCGAAAAATTAAAATGTCAAATATTTGTGGAATCTAAGTATGTTAAGCATCCTTATAAGTCGGTTGAAAGGAATTCAAATCCTTTAGACTTAATTCACACGGATATTTGTGACATGAAGTCAATACCATCTCGAGGTGGAAAGAAGTATTTCATAACTTTTATTGACGACAGTACTCGATATTGCTATGTTTACTTACTTAATAGTAAAGATGAAGCAATAGACGCATTCAAGCAATATAAAAATGAAGTTAAAACACAACTTAACAAGAAAGTCAAAATGATAAGAAGTGATAGGGGTGGTGAATATGAATCTCCTTTTGAAGAAATATGTCTAAAATATGGAATTATTCATCAAACAACAGCCCCTTACACGCCCCAATCCAATGGGATTGCGGAAAGAAAGAATCGTTCATTAAAGGAGATGATGAACGCATTGTTGATAAGTTCTGGTTTGCCACAGAACGTGGGGGGGGAGTCGTTCTTACGGCTAGCCGAATACTAAATCGAGTACCCCATAGCAAAACACAATCCATTCCATATAAAAAATGAAAAGGAAGGAAGCCCAACTTGAATTATTTTAAAGTGTGGAGGTGTTTGGCAAAAGTGCAAGTTCCTAAACCCAAAAGGGTAAAAATAGGACCGAAAACAGTTGATTGTGTTTTCATAGTATATGCGACCAATAGTAAAGCATATCGATTTCTGGTTCATAAATCAGAAAATCCTGACATTCATAATAATATGGTTATAGAATCAGATAATGCTGAGTTCTTTGAAAATATATATCCGTATAAAAAGGAAAGTGAGTTGTTTGGTGAAGGATCTAAACGACCTCGAGAAGAAACAAAAGAAAGTACATTTAATCAGGAGGATCTAAGACGTAGTAAATGTCAAAGAACGTCTACTTCATTTGGATCAGATTTTATGACTTTCTTATTGGAGAATGAGCCTCAGACATTTAAAGAAGCTACGTCTTCTTCGGAATTATTGTCTTGGAAAGAGGCAGTCAATAGTGAAATAGAATCCATTTTGAACAACCATACATGGGAATTGGTTGATCTTCCTCCTGGAAATAAACCTTTGGGTTGTAAATGAATTTTTAAAAGAAAAATGAAAGATGATGGCACTATTGATAAATTAAGGCAAGACTTGTTGTCAAAGTATATAGACAACGAGAAGGTCTTGACTACTTTGATACATATTCTCCAGTGACGAGAATTACGTCCATACGAATACTAGTAGCTTTAGCTGCAGTTTATGGTCTTGAAATTCATCAAATGGACGTAAAGACATCCTTCTTAAATGGAGATTTGGAGGAAGAAATTTATATAGAACAACCTGAAGGGTTTGTGGTTCCAGGTAAAGAAAAGAAGGTATGTAGACTTGTTAAGTCCCTTTACGGACTAAAACAAGCACCCAAACAATGGCATGCGAAATTTGACCAAACAATGTTGTCAAATGGTTTTAAGATAAATGAATGTGATAAATGTGTGTACATTAAAAATGTTCCAAATCACATAGTCATTATTTGCCTATATGTGGATGATATGTTGATAATGAGTAATGACATTGCCAACATAAATGCTACTAAGTGTATGCTCACTAGCAAGTTTGATATGAAAAACTTGGGAGTTGCTGATTTAATTATGGGAATTAAGATCCATAAGATTCCTCAAGGTCTAGCATTGTCACAATCTCATTATATTAAGACAGTACTTGAAAAATTCAAGCACTTGGGCTTAAAGTTGCAAAGACTCCAATTGACGTGAATCTTGCACTAGCAAAGAATAAAGGCCAAAGCATATCACAATTGGATTATGCTCGTGTGTTGAGATACTTAATGTATATCATGAATTGTACACGACCAGATATAGCTTGTGTTATAAGTAAGCTGAGCCGATATACGAGCAATCCAGGCCAATCTCATTGGATGGCAATGAAATGAGTTTTGGGATATTTAGAACATACCCAGAACTTTGATTTGCACTACAGTAAATATCCTGCGGTGATTGAAGGATATTGTGATGCAAATTGGATCACCGGTTCAACTGATTCGAAGTCCACAAGTGGATATGTATTCACTATTGGTGGAGGAGCGGTATCTTGGAAGTCGTCCAAACAAACATGTATTGCCCGCTCTACAATGGAGGCTGAGTTCATAGCCTTAGATAAAGCCGGTGAAGAAGCTGAATGGCTCCGGAATTTCTTGGAAGACATTCCATTTTGGCCCAAACCGTTGGCACCAATATGTCCCAAGATCTAGGTTTAAGGAGATCAAATAAAATCATTAATGAAGGTTCAACATTGTCAACAAAAATCTTGGTCCATTCTCGTGATGAGACAATGTTCAGTACCAAGGATAAAGCATTAAGGCTTTTTAATGATTTCTAAATTTGATACGGGATATATCAAATAGTGTATCTACAAGATAACACGTTTAGGAATCACCTATGTAAGTGTGAAGTGTTATCCACTTCAAGGAGAATTCTGCAAGGCCAATTCTCTACACACTTATGAATGGTGTTCATGGCTGAAACGAACACAACAATGAGAATCAAAGACGGTTAAGGGCTGATTGTGTGACTTATGGTTGTCTAGGTATACACTAAAGTTCTACGGTTCAAATATATCAAATCTACCGATTGACTGAGTATATCCGACATAAGTTCACTACGGAAAGTTCAAAGGGAAACCTACTTATCCAGATGCAATTAATCCTTACTTGTAAATCACATAAGTTTATCATGCATACTTCCGTGATATAGTCATTCCCCATTCATGTGGGGGATTGTTGAGTTTCTTTATAAATGAAAAGGTATTACAAAGAGGGTGAATGAGAAATGGAGGGAAATAAAAATTTTGAGTAAAATTTTAAGTTTCCAAATGCACTTCATGTAGCTCTTAAAGAGTTAGGAAGAAGGCAAGGCTCGCGCCGCCGTTGTTGCTCGCTCGGCTCGACTCGGCTTCGGCTTCGGCTTAGGATTTGGATTTGGTCAAATGATTGATTGATTGATTAATTTTTTGGACCAAAGTTATTTGTTAATAGTGAATATTAACGTAATATTATCCGTATTTGTAACGGGTGTTTTCCAATCCGTGAATATTAATGAGCAAGTGCTCATTCCACCATGTTGAGTGCTTCCTCCATTAATTAAAAGCCTTAGTACTCGAGCCACCATGAGTGCTTCCTCCATTAATTAAAAGCCTTAGTGCTCCAGCCACCATGAGAAAATGCTTCACCAAATGAGTGTGTTTACCAGCTGATTACACTATAAAAGAAAGGTGCCAGTAGCTGTCACACCTCCTTTTTACATGCGCCCTCGTAAAGGGCGCAGAGGGAGTTTTTCCAATTAAAGGACAATCGAAACGGGATTTATTATTTAATTCAGAGTCGCCACTTGGGAGATTTATGATGTCCCAAGTCACCGGTTGAATCCTGAATCGAGGAAAAGATTGACTCTGTATTACAGTCCGCGAACCAGAAATTCGGATAAGGAATTCTGTTAACCCGGGAGAAGGTGTTAGGCATTCCTGAGTTCCGTGGTTCTGGCACGTTCCCTCAACTGTCATATCTGGCTTAATTATCTGATTTTATACAATTATGAACTTATGTGCAAATTTTAACTTTTAGCCACTTTTATTATTATTATTTTTAAAAAGACTTGCAACGTCGTGAAAACGGGTCTTGAACCACGTCACATCAATGCACCCGTGGTTATTGACACATTTCGACTTCGTTGAGATTTTGATTTGGGTCACATAAATGTGTACCCGAGTTTAGGGAGATAACATTATTAAATACACGCCTAAAGATGCTAACGCGTTATTATTTTTGAGAAAAAGCTGTGAAATTCGCTATACAACCTATCTCGAAATCTAAACATTTAAGATAACCATATATTGAGGGCCCCGTTTGTGCGTTTTATTTGGCGAGGCTCATCTCATTTATTTTAAAAGGACAACCCTAAAGTGACTACATTTTTCTATTAAGTTCGTCTCTAAAATAAAAGAAAATCTCCAAATTAATTACATGCTTAAAAAAAGGACGTAACTTATTAGTTATTAGTTTAAGACAAATGCAAATGGAAAATTGCAATCGAGCTTGTACAAAGGGAGATTGTTTCGTATCTTATTCTATAAGTGAATATTACAAAAAATTGAAATTATAAATAGAATACAGAATTGACAAACAATAATATCAAAACGAAACTAATTACTCTCTACCAATTTAGACCCACCTTACTAGATGAATTGAACCGCCAGAATTAATTGTTTACAACTATTTGAAATTAAAACCAACCTTAATTACTAATGCTTGCGAAAGTTTGTTAAAACTTGATCGACACTTGGAGAAATCTATTACATTTAAAGGAACTCTAACACGCCTTGTTCGAACTCAACTCATGCCTATGGAATTAATGACCTTAGCTTTACTACATCGAATCAAACCTCAAATATGGCAGACATACTGACTCTACGAAATTACTGGCTAATTATGTTTGCCTAATACTTACGGATCTTTGTTACTAACAGGACTCAAAATCACAAACTTCAATTTATTTCTATTCCCGTTTTCGTGAGTTCAAAGTTATACTTTACCAATCAACTAAATCGAAACGATTCTCAATATTAACTATTTACCAATTCAAATGGCTACAGGTATGAGGAAAACTGTTCAAAACTGCCTAAGATAGTCCTAAGTGTAGTCCAAGCTGGTTCAATATCTAGTGACTTATTTTGATTTATGTAAACTAAACAGTGAGTGCTAATTTGCAAATTATTATATGTTGTGGTCAATATCTAATACATAATCCAACTCAAGTTGAATGTGATTTTGAACTACTTTATTCTGATAATATGAACTGTAGACACGTGATTTTTGACCCTCCCCGAGAATTTTCACATTTTTAGCGTGAATATGTGAATTTAGGTCTAATATAGCTATTTTGACTATTTTACTTTATTTCGTTGCAAAAAGAAAAATTACAAATAAATATATATATATATAAATTTTAGTTTATGTATTTCTCATAAACTTGAAAAAATACAAAAATTGTACTTTATTTTGGTACTTTATATAAATTCGAAAATTACAAAAAATATATATATAATTCTATTAATGTTTTGTAGTCACTATAATTTTGAAAATATTACTTTATATTATATCTTTATATAAAAAAACGAAAATTACAAAAAATAGGTTTATTAATATTTTGTAGCTATTTTAATCTTGAAAAATATTAAAAAAAGATATAGTTTCGTTTTAAAATATTAGTCTTATTTTGGTAATTATTTTGCTTACATAATCAGTTGAGCAACGTCGTGTTCTTATTCTCGGGTCCGGGCAAAAGAATAATATTTGGGTTTTAACTTACCCGCTTTTAGGCCTAATTTTCGGACCTAGCCCATAAAAATCCGAGTCCACCACGCGTGGGGAACACGGACGGAACACCGTACACGGGGAACCCCACCACGCGTGGGGGACACAAACCTTGAACCCCACCACGCGTGGGGCTCATTTTTCTTGGCATGAGGTATCAAATACACGGGCAAAAACACAGGAAGGGGCACTGGGGGAAAAACATTGTTGGTTCATCTTCTTCCTCAAGATAAGAAGAAGAAAAACCCTACTGAAAACAAAAAAAAAACTAGCAAAACCCTCACCCAAACCGTCCACAACCTCCCAACGTCTGAACCACCGGTGACCATAACCACCAGCTCCCTTCGTCGACCACCTGCCGAACCAACCAGCCCCACGACCACTTCTCCTCCCCCGTCGTAACCAAAACCATCGCAACCAGCTCCCACCCCCTCATCGTCCTATCTCGTCCAGCTCCTTCTCACCGTCACTGCCCAAACAACCCATCCAAACTCCATCGCAACCAGTCCGTCACCTTCCTCATCGCCTTCTTCCTCCATGAAACCCACCATTGCTGCCGCTACCAGTTTCCTCCACTGTGTCCAGCCCCTATCAAGCAGCAACTGCTGCTGCTATCCCGTCCAGCTTCCCCAGCTCCCTCTCCGTCTCACAGCCACCACCTTCCCACTGAACTCCATCACCACCGTCAACAAACCACCAAAACCCTACGAGCCCCTACTGCCTCACGTTCTTCACCACCGAACAACCACCCCTTCTCCTCCAATATCCATCGCGACCAGGCGATTATCCAGTCATCATTCGCGTGCCCAGTGACCGTTGTTTCTTCGTTATCGTCGCGCAGTCCGTCCGAGGTCGTCGTTGGGTTGTGCTCGTGGCTTCCGGTATGATATCGTTGAGCTTGACATCGAGGTTCCGTCATTGGAGAGGTTTCCGACAGTTGTCGATCCAGTTGGTTGTTGTTCTTGCTTCAAACAGGTGCATACGCATTTCCAAACTTGTGATATTTGTTTAAATGGAATGGAAAAATGATATGGATTTCCTATGCACTGTTTGTGTATCGGCTTTGTTGAATTGCTCTTCATTTTCACCATGGATATTATTACCATTTTTACCATGGATATTATTACCTATTAGAATGGTTGTTTTTGTTTAATCTCAGACGGCTTCACTAGTAGAAAATCGTAGTTGTTTTAAGTTTGCCCATAAATAATAAAAAATGAGACGAGCTTCGCCAAAATAAAAAATGTACAGATTGCGGAGCCCTCACAAAAATATATGTATTAAAATTACTTAGAAGTCAGGAGGGCCGTTTAGCGAATTTCACGGCCTTCCCAAAATAATAACACGATAGTCTCTTTAGACACGATTTAATTAAATTACTTTCTTAAACTCGGGTGCACATTTATGTGACCCAAATTCAAATCTCAATGGAATCGAAATGTGTCTCTAATCACGGGTACATTGATTGTGGCGTGGTTTGACATGCATTTCCATGACGTTACAAATTCCTTTTAAAAAAAATAATAATGAATGAGACGAGCCTCGACAAACAAAAATGCATAAGCTGCGAGGCCCTCTAAATGTATATATTAAAATACTTAGAATTCGGGACAGACCGTTTAGCGAATTTTACGGCCTTCCCCAAAATAACAATACGTTAGTTGCTTTGGGCGCCTTTAATAATTTAATTTCCTTAAACTCGGGTGCACATTGATGTGACCCAAATCCAAATCTCAACGGAGTCAAAGTGTATCGACGACCACGGGTACATTGATTGTAATGCGGTTCGAGATACATTTTCACAACGTTGCAATTCTTGATAAAAATAACAGTAAATGATAAAAGCGGTTAAAAGTTAAATTTTGCACATAGGTTCAACATGTATTAAATCAGATAATCAAGCCAAATATGATAGTTGAGCGACCGTGCTAGAACCACGGAACTCGGGAATGCCTAACACCTTCTCCCGGGTTAACAGAATTCCTTATCCGGATTTCTGGTGCGCAGACTGTAATACGGAGTCATTCTTTTCCTCGATTCGGGATTAAAATTGGTGACTTGGGACACCCTAAATCTTCCAAGTGGCGACTCTAAAATTAATAAATAAATCCCCTTTCGATTGTCCTTTAATTGGAAAAAAACTCCCTTGCACCCTGCGGGTGCGGAAAAAGGAGATGTGACAGCTCTGGCGACTCTGCTGGGGATTAGCACCCAGAACCACTGGTTCAGGTTTAAGAATTCGAGCTTAGAATAATTGTTATTATTTGGCTTTATTTATTATCTGATTTTATTATTTGTTTGGGCTCAATATGCTAAATGATGCTTTTACTGCTTTGATATTATTTGAACTATATATAAACTGTGCCGAAACCTTTCTCTTCTTACCTCCGGGGATGTGCTTACTGGTTGAGACTCCCTATTCTGTTAGTGTCATACCTTAAATTAAAAGAGGCTCGGAAAGTTTCTAAGCTGGCTGGCCTTTTGGTTCCCGGAAAGGAGCTCCTTCCTCAGCTCGAGTTGTCCGCTCGGGTACACTGTCTAGAACAAAGACCCAGGTTTTAAACCTAGAATAACTCAGCTTCATGCCGGATTCCTAGTAGGAACGTTTATTTTCATCATGTGCATTTGACTTAGGGGACTCAACACAGGGGTTGGGTCCGTCTAGGACAAGCAACCTGAAAATAATAGACCATCTTTTGGGCATCCTATGTACTACATGTTGTATTTATTCAAGGGTGAATGGGTCATTTGGCGGACCAATGATATTTGCGGACAAATGACACTCTTTATCATGCTGATCACGTTAAATAAGAAAGTTGCACGATTTTCTAGATAAGCATGCTATTATGTTAATTAAGCACATGAGGAACATTGTGGAATTCAAGAAGCCTTGGTATTTCATATGTCCCCCATGCTTCATTTTTGGGAAAAGCACATGGGGAACATTTGTGGAATCCAAGAAGTCTTGGAATTCCCTATGTCCCCCACGCTTCATTTTGGGAAAAAGCACATGGGGAACATTTGTGGAATCCAAGAAGTCTTGGAATTCCCTATGTCCCCCATGCTTCACATGTTGGGAAAAGCGCATGGGGAACATTTGCGAAATCCAAGATGTCTTGGAAATCCTTATGTTTCTCATGCCACATTTTTGAAAATAATAATAAATATAAAAAAATAAATACATATAAAAAAAAGCATGAAAATTCAAAAGATTTTGTATGTTTTCATCATTTTCCACAGATTAAAAAAATCGTGAAAAAGAGGAGAAAATAACAGTGTAGAGATATAACTACTTATTTTTAGAAAAAAAATCAATGTCCAAGTAGTGCTGAAACTCTGCCAAAATTTTGAAAAAAAAGGAATGTTTTATATTTTGTATTAGTTTGTTAGTTTGTTATGAATGAAAAATAATAGTTTGTTTGTTTGTTGTAAAAAAAAAGAGAATAGAAAATGGAAAAGGGTCTTCTCAAAAATAGTTTATTTGCCCTAACTATGCGGGTTTGATTCTCACCGGATGTGAGATACGTAGGCAACCCTCATCGGGTCCAACCCCCCTTTTGCTAAAAAACCAAAAACAAATAATAAAAAAAAACAAAAAAAGAAACATGTCAAAATTTTAATTTTGTCATAAATAAGTCGGGTGATGTCCAACTTATAAACAGCCACCTTTTGGGTCATGTTTAGGATTTTTGTCCAGTTGACCCACACAGCCTTAAAAATCTTCGTCCCCGAGGCGCTGAAGGGACGTGTTTGCAACACCAGTTTTTTTTTGTAATTTTGAAAAGAAAAAAAAACAAAGAGTCAGCGGTCAGGTGAATACCGTTTGAATTTTGTCATAATAAGCCGAGCCAGCTTCGACCGCATCTTAAACCGTTCTTGCCGAAATAGCCTTAGAGTATCTTTCAGTTGTCGAAAGGGTATTTTCGTAAAAGAATGGACAAGTTTGTAAAGTGTCAAAATAATCCTCCCCGGCCTCAAAATTCATGTGAAGTTTGACAAGGGCCACATTTGCAAAAATAACCGTTTGGTTGCATTTGTCAAACGGAGAAAGGGAGCTGGCCTTTTGTTTTGAGCTTGTAATATTTTTAGAGTATGCGGGTTATTTGATTTTCGAGATTGTTTGTTGTCTTTTGTCAAAATCTGTTAGTATTGTTAGTTTTTAAACTTTTGTAATCAAGTTTGTTTTATTATGAAATTGAAAATTCAAAAAAAAATATTTTATTATTATTTATCGTTTATTTGTCCGAACTACGCAAGGTCTGATTCATGCGGGGTCATGATACATAGGCAATCTCCATAAGATTCGACTGCCATTAATAAAGAAAAAGAAAATACAAAATAGAATAAAATACAGGGGTTCCCAAAGTACTTCAAAGGGGCAAATAAGCAAGCCGGGATGACGCATGTTGTTTGAAGCAAAGCATGTTAGAAACGGTTAACTGCCTAGGGGCATTGCATCCTCAATGTGTTGTTATCAAATCTGTTAAACTCTAAACGCTAACAAGTTTGTTGTTTTCTGAATCTCAAACAGTTAGTTGTTAAAGAATTCTGGCAACACACCCTTACCAAACTAGATCCAAAGGACCGATAACAACAAGCATGACTACTTCAGAGAATAGTACTGAGGAAGAAAGGCCGATGAGCCAGTTGTTAAAAGAAGCGATGGAAAAGATAGAAAGGATGGGACTAGAGATGAATGCAATGCAGCTAGCTCTAGCCAAAGCACAAAAGAGCCCTGAGCCATTGGGGCACATGCCGGAATACCCTCACTCCGGCCCTTCAACAAGCCTCCTGAATCACCGTTATCATCAGGGGAGAAGCCCCCATGATTCCCAAGCTCCACCACCCCATCAACCTCTCCCAACACCAAATGTTCCCACTTTTGTGGGACCCACATCAGCCACCCTGCAAAGAACGACTAGCGAGCCATTGTTTCAGTCTCCTGATACGCAATACTATCCCCTTGAGCCCACATTTCATGCACCAGAACCCCATACCTACAACCCGCACTTAGAGGTACCTGCAGAGATTGAAAAGCCGGTTAAAATCCCCGAACAAGATGAGGTGACGAGGAAATTCAAGAGCCTGGAGCAGTCCTTCAGGAACCTGCACGGATTGGGCAACCAGGTCAGTGTGGCCTACAAGGATCTATGCCCTTTCCCGGACGTCCAACTCCCGGCTGGGTTCAAGATGCCTAAGTTTGATTTATATGAAGGGCACGGTGATCC
Source organism: Nicotiana tabacum (assembly GCF_000715075.1). NCBI lineage: Eukaryota > Viridiplantae > Streptophyta > Magnoliopsida > Solanales > Solanaceae > Nicotiana > Nicotiana tabacum. The sequence goes on from NC_134080.1 coordinate 9,143,538, forward strand.
CATGGCGCATTTGCGGGGATTCTGTAGCAAAATGAGAGGGGCAGGTGGCAAAGATGAGCTGCTGATAGCTTATTTCGGCCAAAGTCTGAGTGGATCGGCACTAGAATGGTATACCAAGTAGGATTCCAGCAGATGGTACACTTGGCATGATCTGGCGCAGGTTTTCGCAGGTCATTTTCAATACAATCTCGAGATAGTCCCTGACCGTCTCACATTGTTGAGGACTGGAAAGAAGCCCGGGGAAAGTTTTCGTGAGTTTGGTTTCCGCTGGAGAGAACAAGCGGCCAGAGTTGATCCTCCCATGAAAGAGGGAGAAATGGTGGACTACTTCTTGTAAACACTGGATCCAACTTACTTTGGTCACTTGGTGACAACGGTTGGGAAATCCTTCAATGAAGTGGTAAAGATAGGGGTCATGATAGAGGAGGGTCTAAGGTCTGACAAAATCCTAAATTACTCAGCGCTCAAGGCAACGACCCAGGCTATTCAGAGCGGCGCGGGAGGTGCGCTCGAGGTCGCATCAGTCGAAGCAGGTACTGGGTCCAAATTCAGAGGTCCTTCCCCTCACTACCAGCCCAGGCCCAGTCATACAAATTATCCACACACTCCATACAACCTTCCACAACCCTACTACCCACCATCAGAGCCACTCTTTTCAGCCCATCATGCCCAAGCCTGCCCCCGAGCTCCATATAATCCGCCTCAGTATTATCCTCCGAACAAGGTCCGGTCGCAGGGTCAACCATCAGGTCACCCCCGCTGGCGAGAGCCAGCACCACGTAATGCATTCTTGCCTTCACAACATTTTCAAGCACCCAACAACCCTAGAAAACAGGGGCATGGAGGAAAACAAAGGTAAGGAAACAATTTCACGCCAATTGGGGAGTCCTACGCAAGTTTGTTTAAAAAGCTAAAGCTTTCAGGACTGATTGAGCCGCTCCTTGGCTATACTCCAGACCCATACGCAAAAGTATTCGATCCTGCTGTACGATGCATGTATCACTCTAATATCCAAGGACATAGCATTGAAGACTGTCGTTCTATGAAAAAGGAAATAGAAAGAATGATTCAGGAAGGGGAAATTGTGATCGATGACAGTGACCGGGAGCACGCGAATCCTCTTGAGAACTTGTTGACCGATGTTGATGATATTGAAGCTGGTAATGGTCTTGGCAGTATCGATGCAAAGCTCAGTGGCTAAGATGCCAGTCTTGATAAAGTGGAAGGACGCTCTGTTCCTTGGTTAACAAGAGAGAAGCTTGTGGTGGCCTATTTTGTTGTCATTTCTGTTGTTCGGATCATTAGGATTGTAATTCGGATTGTTTTAATATCTTGCTGCTTATCTTTCCGTTTTGTCATAGCGGTCTGTTTAAGTTTTGTCAGGGTTGTTTAGGATTTTGTTCTGGTTTGTTTTGTTTTGTTATTCAAACCATTTTGCCGGTAGTCTAATACAAAGCCGGTCTTTTGTTATTTCCAGTCGTCTTTTTGTTTAGTCCTTTTATCATTTTGTTCAATGCAGATTCTAGGGACATGACATGCACACCCAGTTTGGGCCTAATCTTAAAAGTTAATCATAAAACCCTGGGAAGGTGATCAAACCATTCAAAGGAAATAAGAACGGTTTGGGATTATTTAGAGCCCGAGTCATATGGAACTGGGGCAAGTTAAACACAAAGAAAACCGTTGAAAAAGCAAAGATTCGCCAAATTGGCATGAGGGTCGTTCATAATAATGAGAACGAGAGTGTCGCCCAACGGTGCTTTAGAAGTGACAATTGAACAAACAGATGTTGAATATAATTGTCAAGTCCAGCACCATCAGAAGAGACTACGAATTTAAATTGTGTTGTTTGCACTTGGCATGTTTTGAAGACTGGAATGACGAAGGCATTTTGTTCTGCTACCTAAACACTTGATCCTTCGTTAACCCCTTCTGAGCCTTATTTATTTTCCTTTCATACCCCTCGTTAAGCATGAATTTTCGCTAGTCTTCGTGGCATTCAGAATGATCAAAACAAATAGATATAGCATATAAATGGAATTGGATGCTACATCAATTCCTCGAGCATATTGTAACTAAGGATGGTATTATGGAAGATTATAATAGGATAGAAGTAGTTCAGAAGTGGCAAAGATCAACTACTTCTATGGAGATTCATAACTTTTTAGGCTAAGGAGGGTACTACAAGCTATTTTTTGTAGAATTTCTCCATAGTAATGGCGCCATTTACCAAGTTAACATAGAAAAAAAGATAATTCAAAGTTTCAATGGATGAAGAAATGTGAGTAGAGCTTTTGGAAGCACAAGACATGTTTGACCACTATCGGTATTAGCTTTACCATCAAGTTCTAGTGGATTCACGATATTATGTAATGCTTCAAAAGTCAAATTGGGATGTGTTATCATGTAGAATGATTGGGATAGCTTGTGATTTAACACAACTATATAAATAAATAAATAAATAAATAAATAAAACACGACAGAACTATTTTATTTATGATTTGGAGATGGCCGCAATGGTATTTGCTCTAAAGATTTAGAGACACTACTCATACGATAAAACTTGCGAGATTTATACTGACCGTAAATGCTTAACGAAAATTTTAGCAGAGAGATTTGAATCTTAAATAGTGTTGATGGATTGAACCTCTCAAGGACTAAGATTATTCTATTTTATATCATCCTGGGAAAGCGAATGTTGTGGCTGATGCATTGAGCAGAAAATCTATAGATAGTTTGGACATATAGCTGGAGATTTTTGGCTAAAGATATGCATAAACTAGAGGATACCAATATCAAATTTATTATGGGGAATTCAAAGACATTGCTGGCTTGTGTTAAAGCCAGGTCTTCACTAGTAGAGTATATAAAGGCCACTCAATATAAAGATGAGAGACTATGTACGTGATGAGGTCCTGGGTAGTTAAAGCAAGGATATGATTATTGATAGTGACGGTGTTCTTTGACTAGGCGTCTGGTCACGTGTACCAAACGTAGATGGGTTAAGACGAGTTATTCATAATGAGCTCGCAACTCTTGATACACTATACATTCGGGTTCCAATAAGATGTACCATGACTAGAAGAAAATTCTATTTATGAGAAAAGATAGAACAAATTATTTAATTTTCTTAATTTGTTTCTTATTATTTGACTTGTTGGCATGTCAAGGCAAGCATTTGCAACTTGAAAGGCCACTACAACGACTCGAGATTTCATAGTGGAAATAAAAAATAATTATAGTGAATTCTATGACATAACTACTTCAAACAATAAGAAGTTATATGTTGGAAATTTTAAATAGGCTTTCATAGTAAGCATACTTCTTATTTGTCAATACTTTTATAGTAAAGTGATATATGCACAGATATACATAAATTGGAAAATTGTCCGACTTTCTAGGATTTTATTGTGCATTATTTCTGAAAGAGGATCACAATTTACTTCGCGCTTTTGAAAATCTTTTCAAGAATTATTGAGTACACGAGTAGATCCTTGTAATGCATTTCATCCACAGACAAATATATAGTCTGAAATTACTATACAAATCTAGGAAGACATGTTGAGAGCTTGAATATTTTCTCTTGGAGGTAGTTGAGATGATTCCCAACGTTAAGCTAAATTTACCTACAATGATAGCTTCAGTTAGAGTATTAAGATGACATTGTATGAAACTCTATGACGATGTCACTCCCTTATTAGATGATTAAAAACAAATGAGGCTAAAGTGTTAGGTTCAAATTTAGTAGTATAAGAAACTTTTGATAAGGTCCAGTCAATCTGACAGGTATTACTTACATCACAAAGCAGACAAAACTCTTGTACAGACGAGAAAATTAGACTTAGAATTTACAGTTAGTGATCGAGTGATCATACGAGTCTCTCTTATAAAAAGCGTGGTGCAATTTGGAAAAAGAAAAAAGATGAATCCAAGGTTCATAAGATTATAAGAGATACTTGAAGTGATGGGAGCCGTCGCTTACCATTTAGTTCTGAGTTATTGTTTTTATTATCTAGTATTTCATGTCTTTATCCTGTATTAAAAAAGTATATTGGACTCCTCCCATGTACGTGAAGCACCAATTACACTATATGATGAGAAGTTAACTTATGACGAAGAGTCAATCGCTACTGCTGACAGACAAAAAAAGAAAATTACGATCAAAAGAAATTGTATCGTTAAAGTCTTATGGAGAAATCATACCATTGAAGAAACTACTTAGGAAGTAGAAGATGCTACGCGCGTCAAATATTCTCATTTATTTCAGTTTACAGGTGTGTACTTGAGTTAAATTCGGGGACCGAATTTTATAAGGTGGGGAGAATGTAATATCCCATAATTTTAAACAAGGATATAGTAGTCATTTAGCAAACTAACCAAAAAAAAATAGTGAAATGCACAAAAATGGTCGAAGCCCACCAGATTTTAATCTGGCAAAAAACGAAAAAAGAAGAAAAGGGCTAAGGGAAAGGGTACGCAACAGACAAATAGAGAAAGGAGATTTGGGTGAAATCTTAATCAAATTAAAAGGGATTAAGGGAAGGGAAAACCCACGGCATCAAGATAAACAAAAGAAAGGGTTAGGTATTGAAGCATATCAAGCTTCGGCAGAAGCTATTCACCACAGCAGAAGGAAAAAGAAAGGAAGGTTCTATCTATTCTAGTTGAAGGAATTTATAAAGTGGGGAAGAACAAAGTAAGTAAAAATTTACTCAACCTAGCCTATTTAACGGTTGTTTCGTTAATTAGAAACAAGAAAAGATAAGTTATTTTTGATTTGGCACAAATATGAATTTTGAATTAGATGAATAAGTATTTTATTAATTTCATAACAAATAATCTAGCGTAATGAAGAACCACTAGTGCTTGTAAAGCACTACGTAAGAACATGAATACAATCCTTTTAAATCAGTTCCTTTTACCTTGTCTCTGTATATAGAAGTATCATGGTATCAATCCAAAATAAATAAGAATAAGTAGAAAATTGTAGTTCCTATTGATTTAGGTACTACTAAATTGATTGACAAAGAATCAATAGCTATATTTTTGAGGAAAAAAAAAGGGAATATCATGATAAGACCAGTTATGTTAATTGTTCACGAAGCTGATATATAGACCGATTTTGTGATAATATAGGTAGTTGAATGAGTCTTATGGACTGCTCGAGGTGACACGCTTGGTATTTCAATACGCGTACTGTGAGTAGTAATCTTACCGTAATTTGTGTTTTCATAACCTGCATGGTTTATACATTATTTTGAAAATAAAAGGTGTTACCGAATATTTGAAATTTGCATGTGAGACAAGTCCTTTACTTGATATGGTACCGAACAGTTTACTTGAGATATCTATAGTTATTTAAAATATTCTCACTGTTACTAGACATGTTTTTACTATTATTTGAGATATGATTACTATTACTGAAATGAGATTACATGATTTGATAAGAATTGAAATGCCCTGTACTATTTTGAAAATGCTTTCCTACGAGATTTACTGATTACAAAGACAAGTATAGATGGGAGGAGACTTTGAAGGATCCCGTAGCTAACGGCAGGTTCGTTAGACCTGGTGCACCTTGTACATATAGATTACATATTACAGTTATAACCCTCTCTAGTGGAAAGATAGAACTAGCATACAGTTACAATTTTCCCTCGAGTAGGGACCTACAATTATATTTGACTCCTTTTACGAAGGGGTCCACACAGTGATACATATTACATGATCCTTTCTTGAAAACCTCCCAAACATAAAGATTTGCAATGAGACAGTGTTTACCGAGTGTATTACCGATTTGTTAAATTGATTTCTGTTACAAGAAGCACATGGATAGACTGATTATATTTACCGTTTTGAGAAGGTAATTTATTTTTATGATAACTTCTGATTATTATTATATAGACATGTTTTCTGACTTGTCCCCATTAGAAACGTTTGTGGTTAAGTATTATTACTCACTGAGCTAGCGACTCACTCCCCGCTAATTTTTTTACAGAGACAACAGTTGACGCGAGCAAGGATTTTGTTAATTAGAGTATACGAGTTGATTGTTCCTGGTGAGCCCCGCATTTGTTCGCGTGAGCGAAGAGTTTATTTATTTATTTATTTATTATGTTCTCTCCTTTTGAACTCTTAGAGTCGCTCCATATTCATTTTATTAGTGTCATGAGTATTCGTTCATTATTAGACCCATGACTAGTATTAGATTTTAGAGATGAAGTTAAGATTACCATGTTGCAAGTGATTAATTAACAGTGGTGAATAACTGTTTGATTAGTTGATGAAGATTATGAGATATTTGGTTGATATAGGTTGGTTTTGTTGCTGATTTTGAGACAGGGTAAACTTTTGGATAGTCCTAAAATAGGAAAAATTCTGTCTGATTTTTTGTAAAATACCGATGAGGCTTACTTAGGGGCACTTGCTCCTATGCGCCGGTCATGATCCTAAATTGGGTCGTGACAAAGTGGATCAATTTTTTTTTTACGAATCTTCAAAGTATAAAAATGGCTTAAGAATTACTAGTAATTTCATTTTTTGCGTGCAGACGATGGCACAATTATAATCTCTTTGCAATCGAATACAAAAGCAAATTAGAGATACATGGATCGAAGGAGGGGAATTAAGACCACCTACACGTGAGAGACCGCCGAATCCAGAACCAGAGCCAATTTCGGTAACCAGAGCGCCACCACCAGCAGGGTAATTTTCTGTTTCTTAAAGAATAATGAACATTGGTCGTGTTTTTCTCCTTTGTTGTTTCCAACACTTTTCTAGGATTTGTTTCGCCGTAATTTCCCAAACTAAAACATGTCAATGGGTGCTACAAAGTTGCAATGCTCGACAAGAATCATATGACTTGGCTGAAGACCGAGATAAAACACTCAAGGACACAATCAAATTTGCTTCACCACCTGAGAAAACACTCACATTTAATCTTTCAAAGAGGCTGCTAATTTTGCAATACCTCCAAGGCTCTTCTATCAGCGACAAATAGGCTGGTTTGAGCTTCCTCCCTCGCTTAATGAAAATAATAAGAAAAAGAGCAGGTGAAAGTCAGTTGCATCTCAACTATTTGAGCAATCCGAGGTACAGAATCTGGAGAGTTCCTCAACGTGCATTAACATTCATCAAGGTATAGTATTGGAAGCCGACAAGTTATCCATTGTTTTGCACGGTGAAAACCATCCGCAATATGTATAAGGCAGAGCAGAAGTTTTCTTGGATCTACATAGGAAAAGGGTCTCCATCTATAGATTTAGATTTCCGTCAAAAAAAAAAAAAAATCTATAGCAGTCTGGAAAAGAAGGGTATTTAGAGACTCAAGGAAAAAGTTTTGAACTTGTTTATGACGATAATATTCGAGCCACCTTGTGCACATCTCTATCATTTACAAAAATTGATATAATATTTTAAGAAATATTCAAAGTTAACATAATAATTTTTAAAATTTTCATATCGCATAGTAATTTTACTTTTTACCACCAAGTATAACGTTAAATTTTTATTAATAAATTTTGAATAGTTCAAATCTATTTTTAAGTAAATAATTGTTTTGTACATTTTTTCTCTAAATCCTTATCATGTAATAGTCCCATTGTTCACCACTAATGTCTACAATTTCATACATTTAGGTAATTCAAATGTATTCGAAAGAGAAAAAGTGCTTATTTCACTTAGCATTCGATTTTGGGATTTTTACTTTTCTATACACTATTTGAAACTTCAATTATAGCTAATTGTTTGCAATTATTTTCTTCAAAACCTTTGTTTATGGAAAACCAGAGAAAACCAAAGAATAGAAGGATACTACAAATTGCTCCATCTCAAGTAAACACAACACACACTCTTTTTCTCTGTGATTAAAAAGCTTAAATACGAGACTTTTTTTATTTACGGGTATCTTCAATCCTGGTCAAAAAATTTGCTCTGTCCATTTAGTTATTGTTTGATTTTCATAGTATTACACATAGTAAATGAAATTTGTTGTCCTAAATTTAATTTATCAAATGGCTGCAAACATATTCCTTTTAAATTTAGTAATTCATAACATTTGACCCCTATGTAGAATGTCAAAAATCTCATATATTTGGATAATTCAAATATATTGTAAAGTGAAAAATAGCTTATTCCCCTTATGGCGTTTAATTTTTAAGCTATAATACAATTTCTTTTGTGCCCTTATTTCTTAACCGACCTTGTTCAGGAGATTAAAACTTTCAACATCGACTGCTCCACTTCAGGTAAATGCACACAAATACACGCACATTTCTTGTGACTAAAAAGTTTAAACCCAAGATTTTTTTGTTCATGAGTATCTTTAGTCCTAATCAAAGTATTTGCTCTAACCCTTTAGTTATTGTGTGATTTCTATAGTATTAAACACTGTAGATTAAAGGGAAATTTTCATAAAATATTATTTTTTAGTAGTAATTAGCCATCTATAGATATTATTTACTATATTACGGATTATAGATATCTTTTTGTGGTTATAAGATGTATTTGATGTATCTAAGCTACTGTATTTAAGGTATTGTATTCATGAATACAATAGCAAAAATAGGCGTGAATCGGGGAAGTCCAGCTAATCAGTTGTTATATTCGAGTGTATTCGACTGTATTCATGGCGTGAAATATGGGATTAGAGCTGGACAGATTATTGTATTCGACTGTATTCACGGCGTGAAACAGGGAATTACATTGTTTTTAAACGGAAAGTGAATCAACTAACATAATAGACTCCTAATATAACTCAACAAACTCAATTACAACACACAAATTTTGTATTTCCAGTTATAAAAAAAGATTCTCAACCGAAAAATACCCCAAAAACATAGCAATCTTCGGAGAAATTATATAATACATCTGAATACATGAATACATCACATTGAAATACAATAAAAAAAAAAGACAGTGAATGCAATAAAATACATGGAATACAGCGAGATACATTGAATTACAATGAAAAAAAAGACAATGAATATAATGAAATACATGAAAAAACAGCGTGATACATTGAAAATACATTGAATATATTAACAAAAAATCAAGTTGCTCAAACCCAAACTCAGTCGTCTTTCTTCAAGAACAAACCCTAAGTTCTGGCGAATCCGCCGTCGAGCAAAAACCCTGAATCTCACTGTTTCCAACATGTATGTATATGCAGCCATTGGAGACCCTATGCCAAAGATAGCAGGCACAGCAAAATTGGATGTATCAGTAGCAGAAGCTGATCGGCGCAATTGCATAGTAGGGTGCCGATTATTTGTAGAAGAGTACTCTTTTGTGGAATAAAATTAGAAACATAGCTAAAAGGACAAGGGCAAAAGAGGACTGAAGCATGAGACGGAGGAGATTGGAGGTGGACTGAACGGACTGAGTGATTTGATCAACCACCATCGTTTTCGTTGAACCATCTCTATTGTTGCTGCCAGTTTTGCCGGTCAACGGTGCCATCCCGACTTCTCTTCGTGGGTACCCGGTCTGCTCTTTTGTTTGTGCTAATTCCCGCAAAGTAAAATAGGTAGAGAAAGAAAATAGTGTAACTGAATAGCGTTTTTAGTGGCTTAGGGGTAGGAGGTAACCAAAATTAGATATTTTGCTATAAACATTAAAAGGTGTCTATAAAATATAATTTTTTAAAATGGTATTTATTTAAAATAAATAAGGTGTTAATTTTTGCTATAGGAGGTAAAAATTCTTAAATAAATCGGTGATTCTAAATTTAATTTGTTCAATGACTGCAAGCATATCCTTTCTAAATTGGGTAGTTCATGACATTTGGCTTCTAATAATATTACGTCTTGATATTTTTTGGGAAAAGGGCCAAATATATCCCTTTATTTTGGGATATTGTTCGCATTTAGCTTTTATTATACTATCCAACAAAATTGGCCCCTAATGTTATACTCTAGAGCCAAATTTACCCTTACAATTAGCAAACTTTTAAAAATTATCCCTCAGTCCGTCAGTGACCCAGAATCTTTCAAATTATTTTAATTAAGTCATATATTCTTCTTCTTGATCCATTATTTTCGAAATAATTGGCAATTTACCTCTTTTCTTAATTGAAAATTAACAGAGAAAGAAATGTTAAAATAATACATTAGTTAGTAAACAAAATATAGTAAATTGAAGAATCTAAATTACGTAGCTTGTCTAAATTTCAAAAGTATTTACAACACCCCAACTTTAATGAATTTGTTGCACCAAAGGTATGGAGACTTTGCTAGTATTAGTGATAGAAGTTGAAGTTCCCTGGAGACTTTATATTGTTGAATTCACTTTGCTTTAATCAAATGTCTACGCAGTGTGCACTCTTAAGTTAGTCGATCGAATTCTATACTAACCAGACAGTAAATATAATACATAGTAATAAATAGACCTATTGAATTCTATGTGTGCATATAGTTGAAAAATAATTAAATTTAAAACTAATTCCAAACTCATTATCACAAGAAGAGAAGTGGGTGTATTGGTAATTAAAAATATCCATGAATAATTTGTATAGTCTAGTACCTTTAGCATTCACATCAATAGTAATTTCTGAAAATAGTGGAGCAAGAAGAACAACAAGAGATTTAAATAAAAGGAAATTGAGAGATTTAGTTTAACTAACAGATCAAAGGGTAATTTTTAAATTTTGTTGATGGTAGGAGTAAATTTAGCAGGATAGTAGGTAGGGGTAAAGTTGACTGGATAGTATAAAAAAGGTTAAATATAAACAATATCCGAAGTAGAGGGATATATTAGGCCTTTTTTCTCATGTTTTTTCTATACTTCTCTTTTCAATCAAATAACGAGTACTTGTTTTGAATTAATTTGATCTCTTTTAGTTCTTTTCTTTTTGTTTGAGTCTGAAAAATTAATTTCATGAATCACGATTACAAGTTTGGTTGATTGAATATAACTTTAAAGAGTAATGCTGAAGTAACCCGACCACAAAAAATCGTAAAAATAACACGGGCTAGCCAGTTTTCGGACTAATCATTAAAATATCCAACGTTTGTAAAATCATTGAAAAATAACCAATATTTTGCTGCAACACGGAAAGTTCTAGCATAATATACTGGAAATCGGTGCACATGTATATGAACTTTCAGCATATTATGCTAGAACTCCAACACGTGGAAAGTTCCAACATAATATACTGGAGATTGGAGCACTTGTGTATGAACTTCCAGCATATTATGCTGGACCGGTATATTACGGTGGAACTCCAGTATATTATGTTCGAGTTCCAGTATACTTATGCTGGAACTCCATTATAATATGTTGGACCGGTATATTATACTGGAACTCTAGTATATTATGCTGGAGTATTTTTTCGGATTTTGAATAGTGTTTTCGTTCAGATTTATTTTTACATGAAAATTGGCTAAATTTCAATTACTTTTGAAACTATGGCTATTTTTAAATGACCACTTGTAAATTTGGCTATTTTTGAATTTCTCCCGATTTATTTCGATACGGTATTAGTATGACATTTTTAAAACCAAAAAGTGTAAATAAAAAAAGGGCAACCCAATGCACAAAGCATCTCGCATTCACGCAGGTCCAGGGAAGGGACGCACCCCAAGGGGGTGTGATGTAGGCAGCCTACTCTGATGCTTGATTCCACGGCTCGAACCCGTGACCTATAGGTCGCACGAAGACAACTTAACCGTTGTTTCAAGGCTTCCCTTCAAAAAGGTAAATACCAAACCGAGATCTTTTAAAACCGTACCAAATCGACCGATGAACACCCTTAGCTCAGATGAATGTAATCACAATAGCAGTACAAATTAAATGATAGAAGCAACATAACTATTTTTCAAGGTGAATCATGGAAAGGATATGTTTATCTTAAGAGAACTTGATATCATGTACAGATAATGGGGAGTTTAATATTGTCCATAATTCAATCCCTCAGAGATCTGCTTTGCCAGCAACTTCCTCATCACTGGAGGCATATTCTTCTTCACTTACCTCTTCATCACTAGATTTTTCTTCAGGTACAGCCCCAGTATCTTCACTCTTCGCGTACTTTTCGCAATACTCTGAAAATATATCTTATACCATAAGTAATGAGGCAACTTAAACTGGTGTAAAATTCTTGATAATTTGGAAAGAAAGGTTGAATACATCAAAAGTATAGAAAAGGTAAGTGAACTGGTGTAACTTAACACAAGGTTGAATACATCAAAGGTACACCATAGGCAGTCGAACTTTTTCAACCGGAGTAATGAGGTATAGAAAAGGTAAAGAGCAAAAACAGCACCAAAAGGTGTTATAACAGCATCTAACCAGTCCAGATACTTAATTCTTCAACAAAATAAAGTGTTTGGATAAGGAAGTACAAACATTTGTATCTAATGGACAATTAGGAAGGCAATCAGTAGAAACAAACGAAAAATTAGCTGTTTGAGTTTCGTTAAAGTGGAGATCTGTCTTCTAATGATTCAACAAACGTTCCGGTAAAGACATAGTCCCTTTACAGCCAACACGTCAACCGAATAAGCGATATAATATAACTTAATTCGTGGAAGAAACGCTTCCAATCTTTTTTTAACCAATGAAAGTTCTGAGTTCGTGCTTATAGCTGCTTTCGCTAAATTGTTTTAAGCCCTTTCCATCGTAACCCCTTAATAGCGTGTGCGCCTGGTAGAAAAGATCCGGGGAGGTGGAGAGTTAGGGATGGCAGCAGATGAGAGAAGGGTTCATAACAGCAAAAAGAAGAGCCAAAGTTAAGGCCAGAAAAGCAATCGTTGTTCCGAAGTCAAAGGCACAGCATCGACGTTATAGTAAAGTTGAAGGGCACACCAAAAGTTGGAATATTGGCAAATGTGAACAGCAATTGGGCATGAACCAAAATCATTCAGTTAAGGATAGAAATCTTTAGCCTTGGTATTGAAGGTCAAGGTCATGCAGGATGTGTACCCTGAAGGATGAATCATACATTCCACCAGGAATGCCAGAAGCCGCTTTATTTCACAGTAGGTCCGGGGGGGCGGGGGGAATGAATCATATATTCCACCAGGAACCAAATTCGAAACTTTATATATTTTGAAAGGGAAAACTGAGATAACCCAAAAACTACACAACTTGAATAGAGATGACATCATGCAGGTTATTTGAGCTTTCGTTTTGGACTTAAAAGAGGGTTCCTCTCATTTGTGGATTGGAGGCAGTAGCTAAGAGTGACAAGACACACCGATAAAAAGGAAAAACGGGCAAAGTTAAGCTAAAGGCAACAAGATGGCCAAATATCCCATTTACATTTGGATTTAATTCCAAATCTAGCAGATACATTTGAATGAGAACTATGGCCATAAAATAAGTTTCTTTCCTTATATTTCTTACCACATGAAAGGATATATGGACATAACATCATCTGCTCTCTAACACCACCATCTGATTCAAAAACTTAAATAGATTCTGATTTTGTTTCGCCTTTCAAACTACATCTTGTCTGCTAACTTACTCAACACAAATGAAGCAATTCCCTAGGTTTTCATTTGCCACAAAAACATTGTAGTAAGTACCTTCACAAAGGCAATCATTTTAACACCAAATCGTGTAAGTCTGTACCCTTCTACTGAGCATCCAACAGCCCCTAACTCACCGCACTCAAGTTACCTTCAAACTCCATGTGCCACACATATTCTTAATCGACCATTATCCTCACACCATCTATACATGTAGAAACTGTCTCAAACAAGCCGCACTCGTCTTTTCCTGACATTCAATGTCATATAGCAAAGACCCTATTAGTTGGAGCAGATATATTAAAATCATTCGTCTGTTCCGTCTATGAGATAGCAAGTTGCAACATTTAGTAGCTGCCGATGTGGCATTCATGTCTCTAGTAAAACCATAAACTACTCTTACCTTGAGTCTCCTTTAGCACAGCCTACACCCATGGTCACATGCTCAAAAAACCTACACGCTTCCTTGCACCCTTGCACGTAGTACTTAGGTGCTTGTACGTACAGAGATTGCATCTTCTTGTCTTTCTCCCGACCAAAATTGCGCCTCCCATGGACTATGGCCACAAAACAGGTTGGGAGGCTAGCATTAGCATATGCACAGCCCGTTTCATGTGGCAAGGCTTCAACCTAGACTAGCTAGCTTGCTCGTTGCACACATACATACAATGTGCACATATACATACATACACATGCAATATTGCGTAAGCACCGCATATAAAATACGTTGTGATGAGCACTTAGGATCTCTTGCTCTTTCCATCTTTCAGCTGGGCCCAACTACATGAAATCAATGGTCCATGGGCACTTTCTTTGCTGCATTGACCAGATCTTCATCAATCAATGATTTTACAGCATTATGGTGATAGGCGATGCTATCTACTATCAACAATGCCTCAATCCCACGCTAGGCGAGGTCTTCTACATGAATCACTATTGATAACCAAATTTGTCTTTACAGCAAATTATGAGCTCTCTAAAACTAGACATTCTCTATATCATACTTATTCCTATACTAACATACAAGTCTTTATGGGTTATCAAAAATCATACAAGTCTTTATTTATAGATAACAAAAGGGATACAAGTCAAACCAAATTAAAAGTATTCCTGGCAAACACCAATTTTCTACCCAAAAGGGTCAGGAAAAGCTTTCAAATATATCACACGAGCTTACTCAAGCTAAACATTACATCACATCCTAAGCGTGCAAACAAAAATTGGTGATAGGCAAGGCAACTAAAATATGTATATGCTCCATTCAGGGCATCACACAAGTCAAATCCACTGCGAATGCTAGATTGATAATTTGAAGGTTTTTACCTTTCACCCTTTGATCATAAGTAGTACGATCACGCATCATGAGAGCTGCAGCCTCGCCATTCAGAGGATCTGATGGGTTAGGATATAGAAGAAGTTGGGGAAGAAACACTTCAAAAACATTTACAAGATCTGCAAAAATGAAAAAGATAAACATGAATTCTTGAACCCAAAAGTATCACTGGAACGAGCAAAAGAATCTTAGAAGCACGAAGAACTGTAGAATGCCAAACTACCAAACATGGGGCTCCAGGTCTGATTGATAACATCTAAGCAAACTGAACCTGACCTGTAAATTTAAAGAACACGAAAATGTATATTAGGATGACGTGTCTTTCACAGGTGTGGCATTAAGTGCCAGAAAATGAACTAATAAGCAAAGATAGTTTGCAGAACCACTCACATTTCATCAACATTTGGATGGTAAATTCTGTTAATAAAACCAATGGAAGGCGACTTGTAAGGATAGACATCAGGGAGCTCTACTCTCACTTTCCACACACCTCCCTGATAAGGACCTATTGTAAGCATCGAGAATCAACATTGTTAGAACCAAGTAAAGATGGTCATTTTGTGATCAAACTTCCAAAAACAATCTCAATAAGCAAGCAGCTGACACTAATCAACAATCTCGCATACTACCACTGCAGCCGCAGTAAACTATAACAACAAAAAAAAAAAAAAAAAAAAAAAAAAGTGAAATCCCACAAGTAGGATCTGTAGAGGGTAATGTGTACCCGGACCTTACTCCTACCTTATGAAGGTAGAGAGGTTGTTTCCGATAGACCTTCGGCTCAAGAACGGTGAAAAGGAAGCAATAAACAAACAATAACAACAAGGTAATAGGACAACTGAAGCAAATGGCACAAAGTGTAATAACAAAGATCTAGGAATACAAAAGTACAAGAATAGAGCCAATACTACTTGTAAGAATGACACACCGTGTAATAACAAGGAACTAGGACAGTAATCTATAAAATATATAAATCTAATCCAAAGACAGACATAGAAACAGGGTTCTTAATTTGCAATCTGAAAAATAATTTAAATTGAGTAAGAGCAACAAAACAACTCCAAAAAATTCTTTATCAAATGTAGTCCAAACGGCTAATTCGCAAGTGAACATTAATTAATGTGATCAGTACTCTACAACAGGAATGAAATGACATGAATAGAGTTGGAGCAAATACAACGGAGTCATATAGTTGACCCCAACTAGTTTAGAATTGAAGCATATTTGATGGACTGATAGTGCTCAACAACATAACATGAACCAAAATATTCACAGAAAATCAAGTTTTTTGGGTGCAAAATTGAACTTCACAGCAACCTACTTTTTGTTCTCTGTAGTGGAAGTTCCTATCTTTACAGCTAAATCAGTGACATATCAGCTAAATACAGCTAACCAAATAAATGACCAAACCCAGAATCAAGAAAAAGAGACCTCGCTCAGATAAAAACACATAAATACGCATTTGCACACACACACACCAAAAAAAAAAAAAAAAAAAAGAGCAAAAGAAAAAAGGCGTAAAGAAACAGAATTTACTCTCTTTGGGACCATGAAATTCCACATAGAACTCTTGCATTCCATCATTGATCATTTCTACTTTGTAATCAGTCATCATCCTATTTTTTCACGAAAACAAAAACCCATTCACACACAAAATCAAAATAAAAATACCCATCAAAAAAAGATTAAATTTTGAGTTAAAATTTACAGTTTCATCAAGTCCATTTCTCTGCGTTTGCTAGGGGAAGACATGATTTTGATTACTCCCTTTTTCCTTTTTCTTTTCTTTTTCCTCTTTTGCTTTTACAGATTGAAAATTAACAGCAACTAGGATTTGAGAGTATGGGTTTTATTAGGTATATATATATAGGTGTGAGAAGTAAGAGGAAACGTAGAGAAAATTAACAATAGGGCGGTTTCAGATATGAATGATCAAAAGGAGGGACTTCTTGTGTTATTTTTGCAGTGGCTAATTTACACTTTTGAGTCCTTGAACTATTAATGTCTTTACACTTTTGACCCTCTTCGTTTTTTCATTTTTCAATCAAACAATATTACAATTTTCGTTTTTCTTGAAATTGTGAAATGTCAAAGCATAAGATAAATCAAATGACTTGGGACGAAAGTAATAGATAACAAAAATTAATTAAAAGGTGCATAAAATCCGGTTAAACATGATGTTACTCAAGAAATTTAACTTTTTCAATTTTAAGATATTAAATCTTTTGTTGTCAGTAGCTCTGATACCATTTGTATCAAGTCAAGTTTTCATATTGCCAATGTGAGACTCTGCCTAAAGTATGGGGTATTATAGCATCATTATGGAATAGAGAGAAAAAAACAAGTTAAATAATTGATAAGAGAAAAATATCATGCATAAGTTGAGCTAGAATCTAATTTTTAGTACTAATATTTTTCTCTTTCTTTACAGGAAATAATTAAACTAATAAAAAAAATGAACAATGAAAAGAAAAAGTTCACTTTTCAAATTTACAAAGAAGAACTGTAATGCTGAAAAATTAAAAGTAAAGTGGTGTATGCAACTTTACAAATGATGAAAGTAGTTGTGCACATAAAAAAAGTTCAAGCAAATGTCCACCTGCCGATTTGGAATATTACATTTCAACAAACTTTACAACTACAAGCACTTGCAAGTTGCCAATTTGGGAAATATATGTGAGAAATCAATGTACATAATACACTATTCCATCAATAAATAGTGTTATATTGAGCTTCTCATGAAGAAAGAGAATTGAGAGGAGAGTTTCTTCTTTTCCTTGTTTTTTTTTTCATTACTTTCTTTTCTTCTTTTAGCTATTACAGTATCTTCATTTCTAGTTCCGAATAAATTATAATGTTGGAAATTATTCTAGCACCTGTTTTTAATTAAATAGGGGAAAATTATCCTCTTGAATATTTCTTTCTATTTTCTTATTTAATAGGCAAGAATATTTTCATTGTCAGTACTAACTCCATTATGGAGTAATTTTTCTTGTGTTGGGAGAGTGATGGATCTTAATATTTCTATATAACAATAGATATTATCCCTCAATTTCACATGTTTGAGCTGAAGTTTTTCATTTGAATTTTATCTACTTTATAGTTAGGTGTTATTTAATTTGTTTAGCATATATCTATTTCGTACTATATATTAACTTCTTACTAATTCTGTAATCGAAAGAGGCGGAAGAATAATATAGTTAATTTTGGTATTGATAGATGTTAACTTTTATTTAGTGACATCTAACTCTTATATGTTAAAATTGATTCTACACTTATTTGTAATCCAAAGAGGCGAATATTGTAGTAATCAGTTATAACAAGTAGGGTAGACGAAAGGGACATACTTAAAAGAGCAAGTTTTAGTTTAAGCATATATTTCTGGCTCTTTAATATTACTATTTTGACGATTAATTTGTATAACCGAGAGGATTGCAATTAATTGTTCAACTTAAGTAATAATATATAAATGTAATCGTGAGAGGTACTTATACATTTGTGAGAAATATAAATTGAAAGGATAATTTTATCTATTATATAGTAGAAATATTAAGTGAAGTTATGATCCTAACACCTTTTTATTATATTTGTGAAAAAAATATTTTCTATTGCTCTATTCATGCATTTTTAATTATTTAATTCACAACTCAACTCTTCCTGGTTTTCTCAAATAGTAACTAAAACAAGAAACGTCTGTAGAATAGATAAACCAATCTTTGTGGGTTCGACATCTTTCTATACTATAATTTGATAGAGTACGAGTTTAAATTTTATACACGCTAGACACTCGTCAATAATACAACTGGAAATTCTGAGTTTTTCATCTCTAATCTATCTTTAGGATAGGAAACACCAATAATTAAGAAGATGTGTATGTGATACATATACACCAAGAACTCTATATATATGCACCAAGAATTATTTCTTACTTACAGACGCTATACAAATTCAAAAAAAAAAAGAATTAGAGTTTGAAAAAAGAGAAGCATAACAGAATGAGCGCTTCGAGTTCACCGAACATTTCTAATGAAGATTACTTGGAAATTATTTCGTGGAATGTCAGTCATTGTTATGAGAAAAATACATTAGAAAAGAGGCTATAGAAGTGTATCTACGGATACACAAATCTCACTTGGTAATACTGCAAGAGCGCGAAACACGCATCAAATGAAAAACTAGCACTAAACATGAAAACTTGGTGTTATTGTGGGACAAAGAACGCATCAACTGTGATATATTTTTTAGATATCACAAAGAAAATGCCAGAGGGATTGACAAATATATATCGGTAAATATTCAGTTGATTAAATATCCATTAGTTAAGTTCAAATTTCATGAAGTTTATGGAGATCTAATATATGGTCTAGATTTAGAACCATTAAAATGGACACCACATCATGAGTCACGTAATACGTTATATGATACATCATGACTTATGATCGAGGGATGCTAATCTAACCCGCCATCAGAGAGAAGCATCACATCTCCAAATACAAAAGGACCGATGAGTAACTTCATTAATTTTACGGCTAGCCCCGGTATTAGGGGTGTTTATAAGAACCCAAAAAATCGAACCAAACCAATCAAAAAACTGATACTTTTTAGGTTTGGTTTGGTTTTGGTTTTGAATTTTAAAAACCGATCAAAGTTGGTTTGGTTTTGGTTTTAATAAAAAAATAACCAAAAAACCTGAACCAACCCGACTATAAAAGTAGCTATTTAAATTTATTATTACACATATATATATGTATATTTTTTATAAAGTTTCTAAAATTTTATAGTACATATTAGTCATTCGTATTTTTAGTCTAGTTATTTGCTATTATAATAATCTAATTCTTCGCCTTTACATTCTAGTTTGATTGGTAGTTTCATTTTACTAAGTACAAAAATTTATTTCATGTTAAAAATAATCGATTTTAAATTGAGTACTTAACTTCTTCATCACCATTTGATTCGTTTATCTTCAATATTTCTTGAAAATGATATATTTCTTAAAGAGCAATTGATTCGATAGTGTTACATTGAAAATATAGTCGCCGGAATATGCATTTGGTAGTGTATGTCTCATATTTAAGAGAAAAAAAAACCGATAAATAACTGAAAAACCCAAAACACTGACAAAACCGACATAAATTGAATCGATAAAAAACCGACTCAATTGGTTTTGTTTGGTTCTAATATTTGAAAAACCAACTTATTTGGTTTGGTTTTTTTTAGGGAAAAACTGACCCAAATCGAACCATGAACACTCTGAGTTGTGCCATAGTGAGGGCTCAAGTCAAGTTTTCATATTTCAAAAGTGAGCTCTGCAGAAAGATGTAAGTAAATTTGCAAGTAGATGAAAACACTGGTTGCGATATTACATTACCCTTTTAATATTGTACCTGAGAAGATAAAGTTTTAAAAAAGACAGTAAAGAGAACAAAGGAAGATCTCAAATCTTTTACATTAAAGTTTTAGAGTATTACAAAGTATCAAAAAAAGCTGGAGATGTACTTCATACGAAGTGAAATTTATTTGGTTCCTATTTTAGAAAGGAACAGTCTGTATTTGTAACACCTCAGACTTTAGATAAATCCCACATCGTCAAAACACAAGAGTGGTATCAGAGTCTTCTTGTGTTTTGGCGATGTGGGACTCTGTCTAAAGTCTTGGGTGTTACATACACCCCCTCTTTATAGGATTAGCCTAGACTCATCACTGAGGTTTGCCTCGCCTAACGGGGATTTGCTGCCTAGACTCAGCACTGAGGTTTGCCCCGCCTAACCGAGATTTGCCTAAACTCAGTTAAACTCTGACCCAACATCGGCAAGGCTGACACAAGAGTGGCTATGATACCATTTGTAACAGACCAGCCCGCTAGTGATATTGTTCGCTCTCCGCCTAGGCCCTCACGGGTTTAAAACGTGTTACTAGGTTCTAAGGCTTGTTAACTTATATACCCAACATCCCTCTTATGTTTTGCCAATATGGGACTCTGTCTAAAATCTGAGGTGTTATATACACTCCCTCTTATGGACTCAGCGTCCTCGTTGAGGTTCGCCCCACTGCATGGGATTCGCCTACACTCAGCACTGAGGTTTGCCCCACCTAACTGTGATTTGGCTAAACTTATTTGTACTTTGACCCACCATCAGCATAGCTGACACGAGAATAACTCTGATACTATTTGTAGCAGACCATCCCGTTAGTGATATTGTTCGCTCTGGGCCTAGGCCTTTATGGACTTAAAACGCGTCACTAAGATCTAAGACATGTTAACTTATATACCCAGCATCACTATTGTGTATTGCCGGTGTGAGACTCTGTCTAAAGTCTTGGGTGTTACAACATCATTAAGGAATGAAGAGAAAATATGATGACCCAAAAGGTCATCTTTTGTTTTAGAACCCAAATTCGGGTTCCGAGGCCTTGAAAACCTTGTTTTCTTTCTCCTCAATTTGCGTTTGCATTCTGGGCGCATCTCCAAAAAGCCTTTGTGTGAAATTTAAGAAAGATATTGAATTTGGCCTTTAAAATTGATTAAAGTTGACTTTGGTCAACATTTTTGGTAAACGAACCCGGACCCATGATTTGACGGTCCCGTAGGATCCGTAGTAAAATATGAGACTTGGGTGTATGCCCGTAATCGAATTCCGAGGTCCCTAGCCCGAGAAAGAATTTTTAAAAAAAATTGTTTGCTAAAAAATATAAGGACTTTTGGAAATGAAATGGTGTGTGATCTTGATGGTATCAGGCCCATATTTTGGTTTCAAAGACAGGTACAGATTAAAAATAATATTTAAGTCGAATCTGTGAAATTTGGTAAGAATTGGAGCTGATTTGATATAAATCGTACCCTAGGTTGAGAAAATAGAAATTTTGAACTATCTTATGAATTTCATGAATTTGAGGTTAAATTTGTAGTTGTTGATGTTATTTTAATGATTTGATCGCGCGAGCAAGTTCATATGATGTTTTTAGATTTGCGTGCATGTTTGGTTTGGAGCCCCGAGGACTCGGGTGAGTTTTGGATAGGCCACAGAGTGAGTTTGGACTTAGAAAATTTCTGTTGCAGCTGGTATTTTTGTTGCAGGCTCTGATCTCGCAATTGTGAGGTCAGACTTTGCAATTGCGAGCCTAACATGCTTGGAAATTGTGAGGGCTTTATCGCAATTGCGAAGAAGCCCAGGCTAGCACTTGTTCGTATTTGCGAACACCACTTCGCAATTGCGACAAATTGCTCACAATTGCGAGGGGAGCAGACATGCAGCAGGTTCGCAATTGCGAAGCCTGTCTCACATTTGTGAGCTTCGCAATTGCGACATCTGCACCTGAACAAAACATCATTTAGACTGGATTTTCACTTCGTTCTTTAAAATTTCAAAACTTAAACTCCTAAAGGCGATTTTTCTAGAGCAAATTCTTCCTCAAATCATAGGTAAATGAATCTTAAATCTTTTTCTTCAATCTATTTCATCTCAAAATCTAGGGTTTTTCATGAGAAATTGGGTGTTATTTGGTAGAAATTAGGATTTTTGAATTTTGGAGATTTGGACCTCAAATTGAGGCCGAATTTCAAAAACAATTGCATATTTGAGTTCGTGGGTGAATGGATAATCGGGTTTTGGTTCTAACTTCGAGTTTTGACCAAGCGGGTCTGAGGTCGATTTTTGACTTTTTGGGGAAAATAATGGCAAATCTATATTCATGCATTACAATTGGTTTATTTAGCATTTATTGATGTTATTAAGTACATTATGACTAGATACAAGCGAATTGAAAGTGGAATCGAGAGGTAAACCGGTAATTGAGGCTTGATTTTATCTGTGGAATTGAGGTAAGTGTTTGGCCTAACCATAGCTTGGGGGAATAGGTGTTGTGGTCTTGTTTGCTACATGTTAGTGTTAAGTACGACGTATAGGTGTGGTGATGAGTATCTATGCGTTGGTGTTGAACATGCAAGTGGATCTTAAATTATGACAGTTATGCCTTTTATCACTTACTGTTCATGCTTAAAAAGATGTTTCTCTATGTTGAGCAAGTCTTATGATATTGATGAGTATTTGATCATTGTTGAGTATTGACTCAAGTTGAGAATTACTTCGTGAATTTAACTATTGAAACGAGATTGGTTATAGTTGATTCCCTTGCCGGGATGTTATTATTTCTATTGTTGATTCCCTTACCAGGATGTTATTGTTTCTATTATTGATTCCCTTGCCGGGATGTATTGTTACTATTGTGTGGGTGAGGAGGAGTGTAAAGCACGAAGGGTGATGTCGTGCCTATATTGTGAGTGAGTGTTAATACACGAAGGGTGATGTCGTGCCGATATTGTGAGTGTTAATGCACGAAGGATGATGTCGTGCTGATATTATGAGTGTTAATGCACAAAGGGTGATGTCGTGCCGATATTGTGATAGTTAATGCACGAACAGTGATGTCGTACCATGATTATGAGAGTTAATGCACGAAAGGTGATGCCGTTCCATGATTATGAGAATTAATGCATGAAAGGTGATGCCGTGTCGTTTCTGTTGTTTTCTTATGGTGAGGACGAGAGTAAAAGCACGAAGGGTGATGCCATGCACGTGTTACTGTTTCATTATTTCTGTTGATACAAATATGGTGTTTATTATGCTTCTTTGTTGAATTACTGTTAGAATCTGATATCCCCCGCAGCTTGTTCCCCTTCCCATCGTTATCTGTTATTTCCTGTTATTATTGTTCTGTTCGTATATGACTTAACTGCACAGGTTATATGGTTGTCGTGTCCTAGCCTTGTCACTAATTCGTCGAGGTTAGGTTCGGCACTTACCAATATATGGGGTCGGTTGTACTGATACTACACTATGCACTTTTTGTGCAGATTTTGGTGCCAGACCGGTGAGTAGCTTGAGGTAGCTGCCTTCAGTCCAGGGAGACCAAGGTAGAAATGCTGGCGTTCGCAGAGCCTGAAGTCCCCCTTTTCCTCGCTTTAGTTTTCTGTTGTCTCTTCTATTTCGAGAACAATTGTACTTCTTTTAGACTTATTTTGTAGTGAATCTTAGTCATTCGTGGATTGTGACACCAGATCTATGGGGTAGTTATGTATTTTAATTGTGGCACTGTTATATCATTTTTCGCATTTCTTAATTATCTTGTTTTAACTATTATCTGTTCTTGTTTGGCTAATAATAATGGTAGTAAAACTGTAATTGTCGGCTTGCCTAGCTTTCACGAGTAGGCTTCATCACGATTCTCGAGAGTGAAAAATCCGGATCGTGACCGAAAAAACGTGTTAAATAATTCAACTGGAAATTTTGAGTTTTTCATCTCTAATTTATCTTTAGGATATGAAACACACCAATAATTAAGAAGAGAGGTAGGGGATGCATATACGCCAAGAACTCTATATATATGAACCAAGAACCATTTCTTACTTACAGACGCTACACAAATTCAAAAAAAAAAAAAAAAGAGAACTAGAGTTTGGGAAAAGAGAGAAGCATAACAGAATGAGCATTTCAAGTTCATTGAACATTTCCAATTAAGATTACTTGAAAATTATTTTGTGGAATGTCACTCATTGTTATGAGAAAAATACATTTGAAAAAGAGGCTATAGAAGCGTATCTATGAATGCACAAACCTCACTTGGTGATACTGCAAGAGTGCGAAATACACATCAAATGAAAAACTAGTAGTAAACATGAAAACTTGGTGTTACTATGGGACAAAGAATGCATCAACTGTGATATATCTTTTAGATATCATAAAGAAAATGCTAGAGGGAATGACAAATATATATCGGCAAATATTCAGCTGGTTAAATATTCATCGGTTAAGTTCAAATTTCATGGAGTTTACGGAGATCTAACATATGGTCTAGATTTAGAACCATTAAAATTGACACCACATCCTGAGTCACGTAATAAGTTATATGATACGTCAAGACTTATGATCGAGGGATGCTAATCTAACCCGCCCATCAAAGAAAAGCATCAGATCTCCAAATACAAAAAGGCAGATGAGTAACTTCATCAATTTTACGGCTAACCCCGATATAAGAGGTGTTCATAAGAACCCGGGAAACTAAACCAAACCGACCAAAAAAACTCGATACTTTTTAGGTTTGGTTTGATCTTGGTTTTGAATTTTAAAAATCAATTAAAATTTGGTTTCGCTTTGGTTTTTATAAAAAAAAAAACGAACGTAGCTATTTAAATTTATTATTACACCTATATATATGTATATTTTTATATAAAGTTTCTAAAATTTTATGGTACATATTAGTCATTTATATTTTTAGTCTAGTTCTTTGCTATTATAATAATCTAATTCTTTATCTTTACATTCTAGTTTGATTGGTAGTTTTCTTTTTACCAAGTACAAGAATTTATTTCATGTTAAAAGTAATCGACTTTTAATTGAGTACTTAAATTCTTCATCATCATTTGATTCAATTATCATCAATATATCTTGAAAATGATAGATTTCACAAAGAGCATTTTCATATTTTAAAAAAATTGATAAATAACCGAAAAAACCGACATAAACCGAATCGATAAAAAACCGACTCCATTGGGTTGGGTGGGTTCCAATATTTGAAAACCTGACTTACTTGATTTGGTTTCTTTTTAGGAAAAAACCTACCCAAACCGAACCATAAACACCCTTAGGTGCCACTTATTAGAGAAAATAAATCATGAGTTTTAAAAGTTGTTATATTAACCATCAGTACTCTATATACACCATATCTAAAAATATATACTAGTAGCTATTTTTTTTTTTAAAATCAAAGTTTCGTGTATAATAAAATGCTAGTTTTGTGAGAGTGCATTTAAATTCTCAAGAGACCAAATTCTTATAGAAAATAAAATTACAAATTAGGATAAATATATCATATCCAAATCAGACGTAACCATGGAAAAATGTTTGAGTATTAACCTTTTTGAAAAAATTCAAACATGTATTTCAATTTCACTATCCAAGGAGCATAAAATTACATGTCAAAGATTTTATTATATATTTGAAACATATATGAAAAAGGCAGTTCATGTACAAAGTATTCCACATTCATGCAGGGTCCGAAAAAGGATCATATTCCTAAGAATATGATGTAGACAACTCTATTACAAGCTTTAACGGTTGCTTTCACAGCTCAAACACGTGATTAAGTCAAACGAAAATGATATAATCTTTTTTATTTTTTATTTTAGCCCAAGGCATTAAGAAAGACTACAATTTAATAGGCGTGTCACTGCCTTTAGCACCTAGACATGTGGCATTGCCACCATTACACAATCTTGAAACAATTCCAATACAATATTCCTCTACCACCTATGAAAACATTATTTATATGTTTATTGTTCCCATTGTAGCGAGCAAAATTGATTTTTCCAATAAAAGTAGACATTGGATAAGTAGCACAAATAA
This sequence comes from Nicotiana tabacum, assembly GCF_000715075.1. Lineage (NCBI taxonomy): Eukaryota > Viridiplantae > Streptophyta > Magnoliopsida > Solanales > Solanaceae > Nicotiana > Nicotiana tabacum. Next base: position 9,169,742 of record NC_134080.1, read on the forward strand.
AAAAGTAGAAGGACGCTAATTACTCTTTCGGTCTCAAAGTATGTATCAGGAAAATAGTTGTCTCAAATTATTTGTTATTTTATAAATTCAAGACAAAATTAATGAGTTTTTTCTCATTTTACCATTAGTAGTAATAGTTCTCGAAGATGAAGATAGCACAAAATAGAATAAATATTAAATAAAAAAATATTATATCTTAAGACATAAATAAAATAAAATAATAAAAAAACCTTCTAATTAGTAATTCTTAAGGGCAATGTAAAAGAGAAATACGACATATAATTTGAGACGGATTGAGTAATAATTTGGGAGATGAAGAACTGTGGAGACACGGGGAATTAAAAATTTGTACTCTTTTTTGTTTTTGTTTTTGTTTTTTTCCTTTTTGGTTGGGTTCACCCACCCAGTCTTTAATATCCGTATTAAAGTCCGACTTATTTAAGGCGTATTTAAGGGTGAAGAGCTCCCTAATGTTAGGTATGCTCTCAAGCCTACAAATGTTGAATAGTCTGTATCTGCTCAAAGACACTCTAAAATTTTTATTTTTAGCAAAATGTAATGTTTGTTAAATATTGTTGGAGGGGCATAATTACAAAGTCTATACAGTAGTGTATGTTTGAGAAATTGTCTTTGGGCATAGGAGTGTAAGGAGATTAACTAATCATTAACATATAGTACGAAAAAATTAGAGTCTAAACAAGATCAGTTAATACGGATTAGTGTGGATCACTTAAGCACGGGATATATCTTAATTTTGTGGGTTAGATAATTATAGAGTCAGTTGTTAATTAATATTCAAAATTAGATATATATAATTATTCTCAGAGACCTATTATTTCGAGCGTGATACTGTTACCCCACGAGTGCATATTACAATTGTTCCATCTTCAATTTAAGACGGAAAAAAAAAATCAATCACAAATTCACAATGATATCTTTAAAATCTTTCTTGTTCATATATTGATTTAGAATTATCAAAAATTGATTCTATTCTTTGAAAAAATGTGACAATATTGTTTTTGAGTGGCAAGTGTATGATAATTAATTTCTACAACTTTGAGGAAAAGTTTATTTGTAGTTTCAACAATTGATTATAAACCTAAAAGACACACAAATTGTAAAAGGAAATCTAATTAACCAATTTTGGGTGATCAATTTGGTTATAAAACTGAATAACTCGATACCTATACCTTAGTGTTTATCCTTAAAATCGGATAACAGTTAAACTTATAAGTGGTTTTAAGGATATGTGATTTCACTTGGCACAAACTAATAAATATAAGAATTAATGCTAGGAATTAACAGTAAAATAAAGCAAACCAATGTGATGAACAACGGTGACCCTCGAGCTAGACTGCACTCGAACCAACTGAGTATGTTATTAAAAAATATGAACTTGAACAACAGAGCTTGCAAGAAAAAATATAATATATTGCCTTGTTATGCTTGAATGTATGATGGTTACAAAATGGTTAAGACCCTCTTTGTATAGTAGATGAATCATATTTATGGTATAATTCTAATTACAGAAGTAAATCTCATGATAGGCTAAATATCCGATCCTGACTCGATATGTGCCGAGATTTCCGCCACGATCCTCGTCCGATCACGGATATCTCAGCTTTCTGTTATTCGACATAGCAGGCCTCTTTCGATCTTGCTTGATCTCCTGTTTGCTTCGGTCTCGATCATGGCTGGCCTCGATTTTGATCGGCCATTGAACCACGAGCTCACCAGTCCAGCTCCGTACCATGTTCTGATATAACTAGGGTCAGGCCGTGATCTTCCGTCCCGATTTCGGTTAGTCGCACAAAATTAGGCAAGCTCTATTTTGACAGTATAGACTTAGACTTCCATTCTAGAACTTCAATTCGTTCCCCATATATATTGAGAGTTTTCTCTTGACTCTTGTTAATTTGTATTTTCGGTTTTTGATAATCGAGACAAGTAAGTTGATAAAAGAAGTTAATATATCTATGATATTTTAGCTTCTTGCCATATCCACGTCTAAATATGGCTGCATTAAGCTAAATTTATAAACGAATATTAAGAAAATTAATGAGCTTGCTGTACAAATTTTCTACACACTAGTCTTGTATAATGGGAAAAATGGACAGTTCAAAATGGGTCTACCTTCATTTTAATTTGTATTAGGTGTTCAAGTATAATCTCTTATACAAATGTAATGTATACAATAGACTTGATGTGGTCCGACTTTTGTCCCATGGATTCTAAATTCAACATTTTTAGCGTAAATAACGAAACATAAATATATACGTGAAAAATTACTAAAATTTTAGTAAATATATTTTTGAAAGTAAAATAAATTTAATGTTTAAAAGCTTAAAGATTGAATTCATGAAATTTAAATGGCGAGAAATTGGTGAAGTGAGCTTTTTCTTTTTGAAAAAAGCAAAAGCCAAAACTCAAACAGTCTTATTTGTAGCTCAAAATCTGTTTATTATGTCTCAGTCTCAAATAAGTTGAAGACGGTTATATAAATTATTACTGTTTATGCCGCTCAATTTAACCTACTGCAATTCTCCTTTATCTAGGCTTGGTAAAGGAGATTAGATACAGACAGAAGACAAATGGAGAGTAAACAATTGTGTCTGAAATAAATAAAAATATAAGTAAATAAACCCAATTCTCACCTCATCTCAGGCCTAAGACAGCAAAAAATTAAGAGCCCTCGAACTTTCTTCTTGACCTTAGAAAGAAAGTGGATAGTTAAAAAGATTGAAAACCTATGGAACAAATGCAATCAAGAAAAATTTGTGGTATAAAAATTAATCATCAAACTCACGAGACTTTAAATCATGAGAAAATAAAACACAACGAACCTTTAGATCCATTAACGTGCAAAAATAACGTATAAAAGAAAGTCATCCTCAGACGTTGATCTTCAGCAACTCTAGAAGAGATGATCTTTTATCATCTAGAAGAAGGGATAACCCGGTGCAGTAAGTTCTTGCTATGTACGGGGTCCGGGGAAGGTCGAACCACAAGGGTCGCCACCTTAATTACCCTGCATATTTATAAGAGGTTGTTTCTACAGCTCAAACTCGTAACTACCTGGTCACATAGCAACAACTTTACCAATTACGTCAAGGTTCCTTCTTTTATCATCCAGAAGATAGACATTATATTACTAGCACAAAATTAAAGGGATATTGTTTATGTAAAGGAAAATGGCTGGTGAGTGGCAAGGGTAAGAAAAAGATTAGGGATATAGAGAAATTAGAGTAGTTGGAGTTGCAGGGCTATTTTCTATTCTTGCCCTTATATCTTTGAATTCTTCAGTTCCTATATAATGCTAAGTTAATTATTCCAATTTGCATAGTGAGTACCTTTATAACATTATGTAAATTACATCTATAATCTTGAGATTTGTAAAAATTACATAAGATAACGTTATTACATAAAAATGATGTCACCCATGTGTATAGGGTAAAATATGCTATGATACGTGACCATCCAAAAGAGGGACACATGGAATCCAAGACGCAGAGATGGCCAAGACCGAAGGCAACTGTTCCATTTATCATTTCCATAAAGATGTAATAAATACTCTTCGCCCGGTAGTATTTAATAGAGAATATTCTCTGGCATTAAGGGTGATTGCCAGTTACATGGAATTTGACATTTATATTCACCGTTACATTTTCATCAATGACCTTCATAATTAACAATAAAGAGGTGCATGATCCTAGGACCTCCTCCCCTAGATGTAGCTATAAATAGTGAGCTCAGTTATCATTGTAAAAGACACGAATTTTCTGGCAAACTTATGCTACATGATATACAAAGCTTAATACAATCTTATCTTCTTGCTTTTTGATTTCGTTGTTGTTGTACCCGGAAACCCTGTTCCCAAAACTGTTGCTTCTGCTATTTCATCTACATCCTAAGGCTAAGTATTGCATAATTCTTTGATTATTTTATTATTTCAGGATCAAATTAATTCACTTGTCTAGAAACCATGTATAAATTCAACCGTGCCATTTTACGGGTAAACAGTTTGGCGCCCACCATAGAGCCTAGACAGCCGTGCACTTAAATTGATCTTTGACTTTTTTACTAACGTGTTTTGATTATTTTGTCGTAGAAAAAATCATAAGAAATGGCAGATAGCATTATTAACAACACGCACAACCCCGAGATTCGAGGAGATCGACCTTATTTCGAGGACTCAATCACTGACACCCACAATGAGGTGAATGCCGCCACACCGGTGCATGACATGTAATATCCTCGACATGTTCCGTAGAAAACTCCCGATGATGCTGATGAGGAACATGTCGTTGATGCGGTAAGGGTCTTGCAAGAGCAACAGGCGATCATTCTAGGCCACCTCACGCGACAAGATAAAGTTATGACGGAGTTCAAGCAGGCATTGTTGGAGGCTTCGAATAACACAAACTGACGAGATCCAATTCCTCCCGGTGCTCCAGTGAATCAAACAACACAAAGGGTCGACAACACTCCTGGGGTGAAGTTGGCTTCGTTGGGGCTAGGGGGAGCGGATCCAGCCTCAATAACGAGAACGATCCTTTTAAGAATGAACTTTTATGGTTTATGAGGGAAGTGAACGTCCGCATGGATCAAATTTCAGGCGCGCCACCATTAATGAAAGGTCTGGACTCAAAATAGTATACTCAATTGCCATACAAGCCACGTGCGTTGCCAGAGCTAATCCCGAAGTGGTTCAAAACGCTTGAAGTGCCGAAGTATGACGGAACTTCAGACCCTCATGAGCATATCACCACCTACATAACGACAATGAAAGGAAATGATTTAGCTCCTCATGAAATTGAATCTGTTCTGCTAAAGAAATTTGGACAAACTCTCACGACTGGAGTCTTAACATGGTATTCACTATTACCCGAGCAGTCCAAAAGTAGATCACAAAGACTCTTCACAAACAAAGGCTATGTAACATATAAAATACAACTTCAGCTAAACTTTATAACTTTAGCTATTGATATTCTGAATTTATAAAATTTAATTCTTGGATTTATGCTCACAAACGGGGACTAAGGTAGCTGGACAAAAGAAACAGGGACCTAAAGTAGGATAATATTATCCATATTTTATTAATAAATAAAAAAAGAAAGTAAAGCCCAAAAAAAAAAAAAAAAAAGAAGAAGAAAAAAGAAGAAATGACTGAAGACACAAATAAATAAACTAACACTTGTGTTTTTAAATTAAAGTGAAAATCTCCACTAAATTGAAACGCTAACAGAGTTATACGCTCCTGCTTTTTTCCCTCTTCCTCTTTCTTCTTCACTGAAACACACAACAAACACCTTGTGAACAATTTCACAAATCCGATAAAAATTCAGGCCTATTTCATCGTATGTCGTTTATATACTCCATTAGCTGATTATTATATAAAAGTAACAGTTCACCACTGAAACAGATGCAAAACACATAAAAAATTAGAAGTAAAAATGGCAGAAGTAGACAATTTATTGACAAAAAAAGTAGCAGATCGTTACCTAAAACGTGAAATTTTAGGTGAAGGTACTTATGGTGTTGTCTTCAAGGCCATTGATACTAAGGTACTTCTTATTATAACGCTTGTGGGTTTTTCTCCGTTTTTCATTTTTGCAGTATTTGGTTTTGAAGATTTTCTAGGGTTTTGTTTCATTCATGGTTTGATTGTTAATTCTATGAATTGTTGATGTTTTTCCCTTGAAATTTAACATTCTTTAATGTTGACTGATTGAAAGCTCTGTAGGTTTTTGAATTAAAATAGAAAAAGCTGTTAGTGCTAGCTCGTGGGTGTGATTGTGCTTTTCATTTTCCATCTTTGGGTTCAATAATTCTAGAATTTGTAAGATGCAACTCGACCTACCTCCCACCAGTATAGATATGGGTAACTATGTCCACCAAAGTTTAGGCAGATGGAAGAAGTTACTTAGTGTTTTTTTATTGTCTCGGCTGGGATTTGAACCTGGATTCGAAGGTTTGTACCTAATTCATTGACCACTAGGCGACACCCTTGGGTGCGGAAGGAATTCTATAATTAATGTCGTGTTTGTTGTTTCTATCTCCAATCTTCGCATAGCTAGTCCTGAGTGCGGAAATGAGTCTCAATTCCCGTCCCCATAAAATTGGAGGGTTTGTTGTAGTGTGTCGTTCAGCATAAATTAATCAAGCTATTACACCTCAACTAGTTTGAGATTAATCATAGTTTATTGACTGTTCTTGTTGATGTCTATGAATTTTGGAATCTGTTTTCATTTAAATTTTTTCGTGCAAAGTTGAATGTTAAATTGAGCTTTGTAAGCTTTTGAATTGAGCACCCCCCCAAAAAAAATGCTGTTAGTGCTAGATCTTAGATGGATGCTGGTGGTTTTGGAGCTCACTTAGTACTTAATCGCGACAAGGCATAACCTCTAAGCTGTAATGATTAGTGTGAGAGTTTGAGAACCTCTAGTTTAAGAGAGTGGTCAATTTGCCTTAATAGACAAATTAATTGGAAGTATTGGGATGAAATGGGCTTGAATAAGGGGGAATGAATATAAAGGACTCAATATAGTTGACCCCAGATGGTTTTGGATTGAGGCTTGTTAATGATTTATCTGATGTAAGCTTTAATTTCATTTTCTGCAGAGTGGCCAGACTGTTGCTATCAAGAAAATTCGTCTTGGGAAACAGAAAGAAGGGGTGAATTTCACTGCCCTTAGGGAAATAAAATTATTGAAAGAGCTGAAGGATCCTCACGTTATTGAATTGATTGATGCCTTCCCTCACAAAGGAAACTTGCATCTTGTGTTTGAGTTCATGGAGACAGATCTTGAGGCTGTGATTCGTGATAGGAATATCTTCCTCTCACCTGCGGATATAAAATCTTATATCCAGATGACATTGAAAGGACTTGCTTTTTGTCACAAGAAATATGTCTTGCATAGGTATGCGTTTGTATATTCTCGCTTTCACTAGATTCCAACTTGTGTTCAACTTCCTTAAATTTTTGCTGTTTCTTCCTGACAGAGATATGAAACCAAACAATTTATTGATTGGACCTAATGGGCAGCTTAAACTTGCTGACTTTGGATTAGCACGTCTATTTGGTAGCCCTGATAGAAGATTCACTCACCAGGTATAACTCTTGGAGCATGTATCCTGTCAGAAGTTACTTTTTATCTTGCTACTTCATTGCAGTTTTTTAATTTGTCTTCATATTATGGTTCTCCTTGTGGAAATTCATGACATGACTTTATCAAACCTAAAATAACCTGGAATGATCCCACTCACTAAAATTGCCTTTGATATTTTCCTTATAGAACTGGAGTTATCAGTTTCTCCCACTTGTCTAAACAAATATGGAGGTATCTGTTTTGGGAATTGGACTTTCTTTGGAGGATTTTTTCTTTACCAAAGTTTTTTTGTTCTTTTATCAAAACGCGTAATGGAAAAATGAGATATTATCCGATACTGCGCCTTTCTATATCTAAGATGATCAAACTTGACATGGTTACTCCTATCTTTTTATATAGTTAGTGTTGAACAGTACACAATTTTGTTACTGTTCAACGAAATTTGTATGTACTTTATTTAGTCTATACATTTCATTCCACAGTAATCAAGAATGTTTGTGCAAATTACTGATGGTATGACCTTGTTTTTGGAGAATTAAGAATTGTCCTACTGTGGTATGCATACGACAAATTTTGAGCAGCTGAGATTGGACCAAGATGTTGTCAAATTAGTGCATATGTAGCAGTAGAATCCTGATTCATTTGCCCCCTGTCTCTACTTCTTTTACTGTTACTGTAAAGAGCACTTACTTTTTAATCTGATGGGTAATGTTAGGTCTTTGCCCGGTGGTATAGAGCACCAGAGTTATTGTTTGGTGCAAAGCAGTATGGACCTGGAGTAGATGTTTGGGCCGCTGCATGTATCTTTGCCGAGCTCCTCCTGCGTCGACCATTTCTGCAGGTGAATGTCTAGTCATGGCAATCCCTCTCACAAATTATCCTTGTCCTTTTATATGAAATTGGTCGATGCAATCATGAGTTTCCATGACTCAAGCTACCTGGTTTATTTGATGTTCTGTATAGTACTATGTAGGAAATGCTCTTCTCAGGAATAGTTTCTCATGTTAAACTCTGAACTTGGACTGTCTTGTTTTCTCAATAATATAACCTTTGTTAATAACTTTCTCCATTCAGGGAGAAACACTCTTTTTATATGCATCTTTTACTGTTAGACATGTATATATTTTCTTCTTCATCTTCAATAAGCTGTAAACCAATTGTCCCTTGTAGTTTTATTCTAGAGAGCTTCACATGCAGTTGGACGGTTGACAATGAAGCAATAGTTAAAAAGCAAATTGCTTACAGGAACCAGACTGAGCTTTTTTTCCTTGTTCCTATGGTGATCCCTTTAGTGCGATAAGTTCCTTCCAATTTCCCAATAATTGTTTGAACTATTTTTTTTTTTTGATAAAGTAAATTAGATTCATTAAAGGGCATCAAGAAGATGCAAAGAGTACAAAAGAGAGAGGATAATTAGCTCCAGTACAAAAGCCTATGCTACTATCAGGGAGCTAATAAAATCCACTAAAATATCAGCACAGTTAACATGGGTGAGATAGTTCCAACTAAACACGCAGCGTTGAGAGAGTAGATTGGAGTTGAAATGCCATAAAAAACCTTCGGTTTCTTTCTTTCCAAATACACCAAGAAATTACTGCTGGCACCATTTTCCAGATTTTTTTGATGGAATAATTGTTTGAACTTCTGTCATACTTACGTACTACCTTTACTATTCCTATCTGCATGTTGTTGCTTCAACCAATAATTTGTTCTGTAATCTGCGCCTATGTTAGGGAAACAGTGATATTGATCAGCTGGGAAAGATTTTTGCGGCTTTTGGGACCCCAAAGCCTTCGCAGTGGGCTGATATGGTCTACTTGCCTGATTATGTGGAGTACCAATATGTCCCTGGACAGCCACTGAAAACATTGTTTCCAACGGCTACTGAGGATGCTTTAGATCTTCTGTCAAAGATGTTCTCATACGACCCAAAAGCTAGAATATCAGCACAGCAAGCTTTGGAGCATAGGTACGTTTCTTCTTTATCTTGTGTAGTCTGCGGACTTGCAGTTGATGTGGGTGCTGAACTTTCCCTTTTCATTAGGTACTTCTCATCAGGACCTCTACCTACAGAACCAGCTCTGCTTCCAAGACCTCCCCCCAAGCGGGAATCCGCAAACCCTAGGGTTTCAGAGTTCAATCCACATGATGGTCCTGTAGTATTGTCTCCACCAAGAAAGTCAAGGAGAGTGATGCCACAGCGCGAAGGATTTGAGGCAAATATGCGTCCAGAGAAGATGGATGGCCATGGAAATGCCGGTGAGAGGAGTGAACAGGTACCCATGTCACTGGATTTCTCAGTCTTTGGGATGAGACCACCTACTAGACCGACCATTAACAGGTATAGCTGATATGCTTTGCAATATCTTTTACTAACCATTTAGGCTACTTGCATTGTTCTTGATCTCATTTTGGTAATATGCCGTTGGTGTCATCCTGTTGGTCTAAAATTGTGGTGTTTGGGGGGGGGTGTTTATGGGGTGGGGGGAGTAGAGTACTGACATAGTTATGCACAGACGATCATCCATTGCCTATGAACTCACACACTGGTGGGCCTCAAGTAATAAAGCTTTATAGATTCTCAACGTATTATTAAACGATTTCTTTTAGCCTGTGTCTTATTAGATCATCTAACTAGGGACTGTAGCACTTTCTTTACGCTGATTATCATGGAAATCATGAAGGGAAATAAGTCTGGGATGTATTTCATTATTAATGCATGATTAAGAGTTTGAATCTTTTAATTTATATTATTTTGGTTTCTTTTTTTCTTTAGTACGGCAAAAATTGTTCATTCAATAGAAAAATTGGGTAACTGAAGCAGATAATGTTTTGGCGTTGTATCTGGCCTTCTTGATATGTTAAACTTATGCACGATCATACCATATGCACGTCTTGGTTTTTTTTTTGTTTGCATTTTCTATACATTGCATGGTTTTGTGTTCACAATAAGTGGGACCTGTGTTTTTCAAAACCACATCTGCAGGGGAGAACTGGAAAAAATGAAGGGAAGGGTGTTCAGCTAGTGGTCAGGTTACTGCTATCCCCAAGGAGATAAAGTTTTTGCAGAAAAATGGAGAACGAACTAAAACAGATGTTATTTTGGTGGATTTATTTTTAAGGAAATATCCCAGTGTGCTAACTGCTAGTGAATAGTAATATCTGAAAAAATAAATAGTACTATCTGTGGTAGTCAAAGAAATAGTAATATCTATGATAGTCATGATAAGGTCTTGTAAACACTACTAAGATGATTGCTCTTAAGATCCTATGCTAGGGAATGACTATATGAATGCTAATACTGACACGACCAAATGTTGTCAAGATTTTGGATGTGGGAAGTTATCGTTTAGTCAATAGTCACTCTATGGACCTGTAACTACTTTGATGTGGTATCATGATAAATCTCTTGAGCTTGTTTTCACCTACAGCGCTGACAGATCACATTTAAAGAGGAAATTAGATCTTGAATTCCAACCCGAAGAGGAATAACATAATCTGTCTTGAGTTTTTCGTTCATCTGGATGAGGGTTTCTATATTGCTAATGAGGTGCGTGATAACTTATCACTTGAATATTTCATTCTCTTGGAATCTTTCGTTCTTATATCCAGATTGATCTCAAGTGCAGATGCTTACCCGTTTATCAGGTCATGTGCACTACCATGATTTTGCCGTTCTGGTGAACAAAGGAGAAGAATCCTTATCAACATCGGGTACACTGTTGCATCAAATGCCCCATCTTTTTTTGGTTTGGGTGAAAGTCGCCATTCGCCAATATAACGGAGGATCTTGCAGAGTATATTGGAACAGGGTAATAATGTTTGCCTAATTCATTCTTTATCGTCGAGAGGGTGTAATTGTAATGCGGGTATACCAATTCTATCATTTCGTATAAACTCAAATTGAAGATACTGTTTGTAGAATGACATAACTGATATCTGTCTGTTCGAGAATATATCTAACTTGACAAATGTGAGTTTGTGACTCAATGTATTGCTTTTTTGGAGTTGCTGGGTTTTAACTTAGTGAATGTTTCATCTGTTCATACAAATCATGATATTCTAATCTCTGCCATAGCTGCATAACATTGCACGTTGGTCACATTTTGGTAGATGTTGACGATACATGAAGTGGCAAATGTATTATGTTAGCCATTGTTGTAACTATTCCCTTCAATTCCAAATATTAGTCATATTGATATGTTAAATTGATTATTCAAAATATGTGACGTATCACAAAATAATTTTTACTTTTTTTTTTCAAATCTATCTTTACTCTTCTAATAATGGAATAGTAATTAAGTGAGACGTTTAAGAGAGATATGAAAGGTGATTTAGACAAACTTACGATTAAGGTTAGATGTCTTTCTTAAGAGTGTAAATAATGTACAGTGTATAAAATTTTTAAAGGGAATCTTACAGAAATGTCTCAAAAAAGTTTTAACTTACCAACTTTAGCCACTAATCATAGATTTACCAAAATAAGTCAAACACATCTAAATGAGGTTCTTTCTCTCCAAGAATCACGCATAAATATCTCCTTCCAAAATTTTAAGCGTAATTAGCAACATTAGATATAAGATGGAAAAGAAATTTCGTGGATGAGATAGCAAATAAAGTGATGAAATACATAAAAAAGAAATTATAGATAAATAGACATAGCTCGTATTTTTCCAATTTTAAATACAGATCATATGAACCGAAGGAATGTAGTCTTATTAATGGTTTTGTTTTGTTTGTCCTATTTTGTGTTTCAGTTCCTTTCACACACTAATCTCTCCTTCAATGGCCTATCAATCTCAAAAACTTTAAAATTGATATGTAATAATATTACTTTTGCATTATCTTACTCTGGTATGTCATTTCAATCGGACATTTTTCTTTGATATGTCATTTTAAAACTTTCTCGCATCTTCTACTTAATCAATATATATATATATATATATATATATATATATATATATATATATATATATATATATATATATATATATATATATATATATTCTGCATAATCCCTCTTGGGATATATCCTTTGTCTTAACTTATCTAACCGGTACATCAATGTCGTAACCTTATCATCTTTGTTCGGTCAAGGTGATAATTATACTCAATTCGTAGTAAGTTAGAATTAACTATATGAATTCAGAGATGATGTGCTTTATTCTACCATCTTCAAAAGTGTACAGCAAAATAAAAAAAGAAACTTGAGTCTCAAAGCAATTGTCGACTATATGAATTATCATTATTATTCATTTCGTTCTATTTGGACTCTTAACCTTCTAATACTCATTAGTTTGCCATTCTTTAACATTACAGTTTCTCTACATTTTTTGTTAACCTACAGATCTCTAAAAGGGGCATTTGCATCTATACCCGTTTTTTGTGTCACGTTTTAACTTATACCCACTTTGCAAAAAAAATTACAAGTGTACTTGTTTTTTCGCATAACTTCAGCATACGGGGCTGAAGTAGCAAAGACAATCACGTAAAACTTCAGCATTCTAGTAGCCGGACCTGAAGTTCAGCTCTAGAGTTGAAATTTTTATTTTGTAACTGGCGAACTTCAGCTCTAGAGCTGAAGTTTTTGTTTTGTAACTGGCGAAGTTTTTGTTTTGTAACTGGCGAATTTCAGCTCTAGAGCTGAAGTTTTTGTTTTTTGTCGCTGGCCTGAAGTTTTTGTTTTGTAACTAGCGAACTTCAGCTCTAGAGCTGAAGTTTTTGTTTTGTAACTGTCGAACTTCAGCTCTAGAGCTGAAGTTATTTAGTTCTCTTTTCTTTCTAGTGCTTGTGTGTTTGTTTTTCTTCTTCTTAATGTGTGTAGAGCTGAAGTTATTTAGTTCTCTTTTCTTTCTAGTGCTTGTGTGTTTGTTTCTCTTCTTCTTAATGTGTGTATTCTAAGAGACAAACAACTATTCTTTCAAAGAATTCTCTTCGACGGATCGGCATTTGGTAACATATGTCTGCTATATCCTTTCGCACAAGCAAATTGTAATACATGGATTGCTTTTCAGAATTTATTTTTATATAAAAATACTATTAAAATCCCAACCTTCAATGACACGTGCCTTTCTGCGATGCAAAAGTTCACACTGCTATTGATTCTCGACATGAACAAGCAAGCGAATGTTACCACCACACATTCTAGTGCAGCACCAACATCAGCAGAAGAAAGAAGAAGAAGAAGAAGAAGAAGAAGAAGAAGAAGAAGAAGAAGAAGAAGAAGAAGAAAATGAAGGAGGAGGAGAAAGGGGGCTGAAATTATTTAAAAAGTGGGTACAAGTTAAAAGTTTAAAAAAAATGGGTATAGGTTAAATGGGGGCGACCAAATGGCGCCCCGTGCAATTTTTACTCTCTAAAACAGACTTAAAAAGGTTCCTAACAAATATCAAACATAAATACAAATCTACCAATCCAAACTAGTTATATAATAGCCTGTTTGGCTGGCCAAGCTTTTTCGAGGCCAAAAGTACTTTTTTTTTCTTTCGAAAAAAATATTTTTTTTAAAAGTTGAAGTGTTTGGCCAAGCTTTTAGAAGAAAAAAAGTGATTTTGAATAGATGCAAAAGCAATTTTGAAATAGCAGAAAAAATAGTTTTCCCCTAAAAGTACTTTTAAGAAAAGTTTAGGCCAAATACATATACAACCCATCCAATTTGGCACCATTTTTCATTTTGGCACTTTATCTCTACCTTGTTCCATTTTGGTCCTCAAACTCTATTTTATATGTTCCATTTTGGCCCTCCAACTCTATTTCTTATGTTCCACTTTAACACAAAAGCTGAAACCAGTGTAAAAAAATATAGCGCGTGTGTATACACAAATCTGAGGTGTAATAAATATCCAATTAAATGTTGCCACCTGATTTTTTTCATCCATGTCAAACAGGTCAATACTAAAATACTTGAACCCGACCGTATTTTTTCATCCACTGTTACCCCATGTTCATTCTCTAAATTCCAAAGCTTTCATCTGCTAATTTCATACATGTCCCGTTTAGATGAAATAAACCCATAAAAAATACAGTCGGATTCAGGTATTTTAGTATTGACCTGTTTGACATAGATGAAAAAACCAGGTGGCAACATTTAATTGGATATTTATTACACCTTAGATTTATGTATACACACGCGTTATATTTTTTGCACTGGTTTCAGCTTTTGTGTTAAAGTGGAACATAAGAAATAGAGTTGGAGGGCCAAATGGAACATATAAAATAGAGTTGGAGGGCCAAAATGGAACAAGGTAGAGATAGAGTGCCAAAATGAAAAAATGGTGCCAAGTTGGATGGGTTATATATGTATTTGGCCAAAAATTTACTTAGAAGCACTTTTTATAAACTTGGTCAAATACTAATTGTTGCTCACAAGTGCTTTTTAAATTAATTAGTCAAACATAAACTGCTTCTCACTAAAAATACTTTTGAAAAAAAAAACACTTTTAGAAAAAAGCACTTCGCAAAATAAGTTGATTTTAGAAGCTTGGCCAAACAAGCTATAAATCAGAAAGATTGTATGATCTTTTTAAACTACCTCAAGCTACACTCTTTCATTTAATTCTTTATGTGTTCGGAAACAACCTATCTACCCCTCGGGATAGGGGTAAGGTCTGCATACACACTACCCTCCTCAGACCCCACTAGTGATATTTCACTGGGTCGTCGTTGTTGTCGTGGTGGTGCTATTTTGTATCTTCAGTCAATCTCGAATGTAATCAAAACTAACTAATCTTGTCTAATCTTATATGATTAGACATTCCCCTTAAGCAATCAAGCGTCATTAAAGAAAATCTTTGAATCCTTATATGCAACTTGTTTAAACTTTTACAATGCACTATTTGGCAATATTTCAGATATATATTTACATAATAAGATCATCACTTCAGTCTACTGAGTAGTATTTGCTCTTGCCAGCAACTGCACTCATTTAGTCTGTCAAAATTGCCAAGCAAGTTAAAATAACTGCTTGTTAAATTCAAGAAAACATATTTGTGTGTATCAACTAGAACGCTCGCTACAATGTCCATGATATGTTACTCCAGATCAGTACATACCTTATTCTCGACGCATGTTAGTGACCTGGAGCTTGGTACATGAACTGCAATATTACCAAAACTGTCGCCGACAGACCCAAGCTCAATCTCATCATCATCGCTATCGAGTTCTTTTGGAGTAACTCGGTTTTGATAGCTCCGACGTCTGATAAGGAATACATTGAAGTAATAGCTAACCAACTTTTCCCTAGTCTTGGATGGAAGTAGTTTCTTAGAATTCTTCCATTTGTTATTCGAGGTAGCACTTGACCTTACCATATCTTTGAATCTCTCTTCCTCTTCAGATGTCCAAGAAAGTGAAACTTCTTCTCCCATGCGATCAAACCTCCATCGGTTGAACAAAGGACCGAGCTCGAGCTTCAATTTAAACCTCTTTTCTGCGATATGGAACCTGATGCATTCAACAGATTGTGGAAATCGACAACCACATGAACTTCGTCTTCCCTCCCCGATAGGATCCAACTCAACCAAAGATTTTGTTGTTTCCACTTCGGGAGGCCACATCCGCGTGCCTAACCACTTGGAATCACTCTCAGAAATTACCCCTGACCATTCAGGGACTTCAGCTTGGTGGAGAGGACCCACAGAAACTTCAGGGTGTGTTTGCTGATCCCCCGAGTCATCAATTTTTTCGGTTACTGATACCTCAACACTTGTAAGATCTGGCCTAATATCCTCTTCTTCTTCCTTCTGATGAGTTGCAGCTTTGTTATGCGAGGTTGAACATGAGTTACAACATGGACAAGGAGCATGTTTTGGTGAAACGGGGATCCTTTTGCTGCATCTTAGTTTTTCTGCAGGTTGATTGTTGAGTCTCTCTTCTTCATACATGGACGGATGCATCCTCAGCTTCTTCTGCTGATTTACATCATGACAAAAACGGATAACGCTATTCTATAGATATATACTTGAGAAGTCATAGGAGACATATTGTACACGTTCAAATTTCTGACTACCAGGAAAAGATGTGTGACAAAATAAACCACAATGGGTTCGGATTCACATAAACATTTAGGTGGTGAATTATGAATGTACCAGCAGTAGCAGAATTTTAGGTCAGCCATAGCGGAGATAAAAGGTGCTTCCCAGCTTATTATCCTTTTAGTACATTACTTTTTCTTTGGACAAGAGAGATCCTTATTAGAAGAAAGATTTACTAGCATAACACCGTCGGGAAATTGCCAAATATTCAAACATCAGCTCAGCAAGGAGATGGGATATGTCTATTTTCTAAGAAATGGATTTTGGGCCTAACTCAACCTCAAAAACTAGCTCATCAGATGAGGACTGCCAGTCCTCAAGACTATATAAGGAGACAATAACTCATTCCTTCAATCAACGCGGGACACTTAAACACCCCTCTGCACACCCAGGACTGAACATCCGTTGCGTGGACAATATAACATGGGGGCCTAACATTACACAAACCAAGAATAGGGATGGATTCGGCTTGATACCATGTTAAGAAAAGGAATTAACTATTTAAAACACAGCAAAGAAATGGAAAGAGAGATAACCAGGAGAAGGGAGGGACAAAACAAAATAAAAATTCTATAATATGGGAGCATGCCGAGTTAAATTCTATTTGCAATCAAATCACCCTAAAAGTACAAAACCATAAAATATCTCAGACCATAAAATATCTTGAGCCGGGGGTCTTTCGGAAAGAGCCTCTCTACTCCTTCGGGGTAGGGGTAAGGTCTGCGTACACACTACCCTCCCCAGACCCCACTAGTGGGATTTCACTGGGTAGTTGTTGTTGTATTGTGTTCTGCCAGAGTTGCAAGTGCAGACATAGTGCCTCTCTCTCCCAGAGGGTTAAACTTGAAACAGAAAACAAAAGTAAGTCATCAACTCAAGTCGAAATTTGTGCATCTCAAACTTGACCTCTCTTAACCTGGAAATTGTCTAGTAGCATGTACCTTTTGAACATTGAGATAGACTACGTACTAATGGGACATCAGTAAGTTGCCAAAAGAAAAAGGAAAGTGCAGCAACAAAGAAAAGTTAGGTTTGTAAAGATTAACATAAAAGCCAAAAGTTGAAGCCCATCTGAAGGAGCATAAGCTGTAGTTCTAGCCTTTGAAATTCAACTATGAAGGATATTTGTAAGTTCAAATACCCCGAATGAGCCCGAGTTGGTAATATCACTTAGCCACATCTGTTTAGCTTTACCCGTTGTTGTGCTTAACAACTGACATAAAGCCACACGGGAAAACAAAAGATGAAAAGAGCTCCAAATACCGGCAATATGGATCGATCTTTTGCCTTGGGGAACTTTTAAAGGAAAATATCAATTTTGGTTCTTGGAGTTGTGATACGCTAAATTTGTTATGAGAAGTGATGAACCTCTTTACCATTTTGGCCTAATATGTGCCAAGTGACTTGGTTATAGTAAGCAATGACGAAACCAGAAATTTTCCCAAGGGTGTTCAAACTTGAAAGAAGTGAAAAAAATCCCCGACAAAGGGTGTTCAATACACGTTATATACCTCTAAAACTTGATATTTATCCTATATATACAGTGTAATCGCCCCTGATAGTAAGGCTACAACGACTATCTAGTCTTTGATAGAACATGGGTAACATATATGTAACACCAATTCAAGGCATTGGTCGACCACAAGTAAAATGAGCCATAGATGTGATTCCCATTTTGATTACTTCTGAGAAAAATAATACAAAGAAATCATATTTAAAGGCCCCTGGCATGTAACAAGCAATTCGCCAATGCTACAAAAAATCATGGAAGATAAAGCAATAGTGAAAAAAACATTTGCCGATCACCCAATTAGATTGAATAAGGATCAGATAAATACCTGGGGGTTAGATTCCTCTGCATTTGTATCAATATGCCTTCTCTTCAGCAGTGCTTCCTTAACCAACAAGACCTGGAACCAGAACTCGTTGCTTGTATGACCTTTCCACTTGGAAGATTCAGGGACTTCTCCAATTTCAGGATCATTCGAATGTTTTGCCGCGTGATTAATCCAATTCAACATTCCTGAGAAACATGAAGATTCTCTTTTTCTCTTGCGAGAATCAAATACATTCTCAATAACACTCTTGGCCGATGCAGCTCTCTGAATCACCTCTCCGTTAGATGTCACTTTATTTTTACCATCGCGGGCAAAGAAATTTTCGTCATCATCATATTCATTATTTGATTTGTCAGGTGCTTTATAAAGGACCTTCTCGACAATCCCCTCGGCAGATACCAAAAAAACATAGTCATCGTCCATCTTAGAAATGGATATTTCATCTCTATTGTAAAGGTTACCGTTCCTGTTTTCAGCACCGTAACTTCTTCGTGTTGTGTGACCATTGGTTTTATTAACATTTTCAGCAGTAAACATTTCAAAATCAACCTGACCATTTTTCGAAGGAAGCAAATTAGTATCTTTCTTTTTCTGACACCTACGGAGCAACAACCTCCTAAACCTTGTCTCCAACTCCTTTGACAACAAATCAAGTCGGCGAATAACCCCACCCTCTCCTTTCTCCAAGTTTCCATCTTTACAGAACTGCCTTAGCCAATGATCAAATTCAGCCAAATACTTAACATAAACCAACTTCACAAATGCAACAGCCCCAACATCCAACCCACAATGCTCTGCAATAAAACCCCACAAATTCTTGCTCGAAACGCGGTCATATCCACCTATTTTCCTCACAATCCAGTAAAGTTTAAACAAATCCAGAGGCTGCCCGCTACCGGTCATAACTGGAAGAGGCCTTACACATTTTTTCTCAGTTACCTCACTTAGAAAAACAGAAAGAACTTGATCAAACAAGCTCTTTAGCCTATTCTTACTACAGCCATCAATGCCATTTACTTCTACTGTAAGATTAATACCAGAACCACTCTCATTTCCTTTATAAACCTGAGACTCATCATTTAAACTTGACCATGCTTCCATTAACTCAGAAAAGATTGTATAATTTCTGGGGTTTACAAGCACAGCCTATATTAATAAAGAAATCTAAATCCATAATCCAAAAAAAAAAAAAAAAGGCTACATAAATGCTGATAAAAACCTGGAAAAGAAAAGTTAAAACAGGATAAAATAAAAGTGATACAATCTATAACCTTGAGGTAGAGTTACCCGGTACCTGTGTTGGGCTGGTCGGAGATAGCAAATACCCGGTGGAATAGTCTAGGTGCACGCAAGCTGGCCGGGACACCGCCGTCATCAATAATAAAAAATAAAAGAAATAAATTTGAGACTCATCATTTAAATTTGACCAAAGCTTCCATTAACTCAAAAGATTACTATAATTTTATGGGGTTTTCAAGGCACAACCTACATTAATCAGGAAATGACTAATTCCATTTACATAGCAAGAACCAATACAGAGAGAGAAAAAATAGATAGGCTAAATAAATGTTGATAAAAGCTGAAAAAGGATCAACAAAAAAAAAAAAAGTAATGGCAATCTATACTAATTAAGCTGTTTTATTGGAATTATTTACCTTTGCAAGTGCTGTTTATAAAATTTCTTCAAGCCCACCACCACCTTTCATTTTGTAATATACTCCTATATTTTTCCCTTTTCTTGAACAGCTATGGAGAAAATACAAGAACCCCAGCTGAGATTGAGTGAAAAACTATTCTTTTTTTTTTTTTTTGGGGGGGGGGGGGGGGGGTTAAAGAATTTATGAAAATTATTATGAACAGAAGTTGCTGGTTTTTTGACAGCTCAATAAATGTTGTTGACAGGTGTTTTAAGGGTTTTTTGATGTCTGAGATTTTGTGAATTTGCAACAAAACAATTCTTGAAAAAATCAAATTAGGAAAATGAAAGATTAGGGATTGATAAAAACCTCAATGAAGTATTGAACCCTAACAATTAGAATATTGTAGAAAATGGTAAAAGAATATATAAAGTTTTATAATGAGGATGGGAAAAAAATATTGCTTGGTCCATCCCCTTGTGTCTTTTACCTCATCTTGAGATTTGATCATCACCGTTGGATTAATCAATTTGGAAAATAGTACTTTGTTCGTTTCAAAAAGAATAAAAGAATATAAAGTAGGAGATAAAATTTATAATGTTCGTCTTAATCATATTAAAGAAAAATTTATGTAATTTTAAAGTAGATAAACTTCTATAAATTACTTTTCCGGCACACTAATTAAGAAAACTTTTGAAAATTATATAGTAATTATGAGAAGAATTTGAGTATATTATCATTAAGTTTTCATTTAATGAATAATTAATTACAATATGATGAAAATTACTTTTAATCTTTAATTTCTTAATCGCTTTAATATAATATTTACAAATTTAGAAAATAGATAAGAATATAATAAATCACGACTGTTATAATTTGACATATTTAAAATTAAATTATCATTGTGTATTTACACTCGAATCTTGTAATAAACTAATCTTCTAAAAGGGAAACTCTTATCCTAGATTAGGAAACTAATTGTGCATTTTGGGTATAATAGATTCGATAAGGTGAGAAATTAATTTTCACTAATTAAATGGGGATTGAGTTTCTATCTAATATTTCGTAATAAATTTTATTCTCATTGTCTCCTTTTTCATTCTCCTTTCCTAATTCACTCGAGTAATAGAAAAATAGCTTACAACTTGTTTGGATTGTTGTTACATATCGTTTCATAATGTATCGTATTATACTGTACTGCATTGTATTGTTTGATGAATACAACGTTAGGATAAATTGTTTCATTTGTTGTCAGTTCATGATGTCATGCACCAACAATATGAATAATAAACTTGCAACATTATAAAGAAAAAATAGGATACCGAGTAGAATTATTATATAAAAAGGGATAAATGATAAAATATGATTATTTAATAATAATAAAGGGCAAGATGAGAGGAAAAAATAAGGAAACGATGCTACCACACCAAATTCGTCGTTTCATAAAGTGGCATTTTTTTATCATTAGGTAATGATGAATTTAACAACGGAAAAGGCCTAAAAATGTCACTCAACTTTCAGAAATGGTCTATCCATACCATCCGTTAAAAAAATGCTCATTTCATGCCACTGCTGTTACACATTTGGCTCATCCATGCCATTATTGACTAACGACTCAATTTTTATTTGGCCCGTCCATGTCACTGCTGCTAGTTAATAATGGCATGGATGTGCCAAATATGTAACGGCATTGGCATGAAATAAACATTTTTTTAACGGATAACATGGATAGACCATTTCTGAAAGTTGAGTGACATTTTTAGGCCTTTTCCGATTTAACAATAAGATACAATAAAATTTAAGTAATAATCAAAATAAACATTGTATTTAAAGTAACAATACGATATAATACAATAGGTAACAACCATCCAAATTTGGGAAGAAATGGGGGTCAAGGTAAACCTATCAATACAAAATTAAAAATATTAATCTTTGGTATTAAACGACCTGTTTGGCCAAGTTTCTTTTTGACCAAAAGTGCTTTTTTTTTTTTTTGTCAAAAGCACTTTTGGCCAAAAATTGAGGTGTTTGGCTAAGCTTTTGGAAGGAAAAAAGTGTTTTTGAGGAGAAACAGAAGCAGTTTTGGAGAAGCAGAAAAAAGTAGTTTCTCTCCAAAAATACTTGTTTGAGAAGCACTTTTGAGAAAAATACACTTAGAAGCAGTTTTTAAAGCTTGGCCAAACACTAATTGCTGCTCAGAAGTGCTTTTCAAACTAATTAGCCAAACACAAATTGGTTCTTACCAAAAATACTTTTAAGAAAAATACTTTTGAAAAAAAACACTTCTTAAAATAAGCTGATTTTTGCGACTTGGCCAAATGGGCTACAAGTCTTAAATGTCAAATTACACGATATGTCACATGTTGAGCCATCATTAGATTTTTGTGTAATTCGATTTATTAAATTTAATGTTTTCCATGATTACAGATCTTTCATTGTAGCGACACCGTTCCTTTTTCCTTTCTCTTTATTTAAAAATAGTTTTTCTATTTTTAGTTTTTTTCAACACAAAGCATCAAATAAGTTTTTTTTTTGTGCTCAAGAATTTCACAATTCTTCGTTTATTTATCCCTTTGTCAATGGAGGGGAATGGGTCGGGTAATTTACCGATTTTCAGGTATTAAAATTGAGGGTCAGTTATTTGTTTTTTAGCTTGCCGCGTGTCCGTTTGTCTAAATTAGTAGCAAATTGGTGTCATAGTATAACGGTAAAAGTATAATTGAATAGATACTCAAACATATGCTTTATCTAAACTATTTCGAATAGTATAGAGGTATATTTGACCTTTTTCTATTTATTTATCTCAATTATATCAAAACCATTGTGTTTGGAAATAAGGGGGAGAGCACAAGAAATATGGGGACTTGGGGGAAGGGGGAAGAGAGTAACATAAAAAAAAATATTTTCCTATAAAATATTTTCTACTCTCTAACCAAACACTAAAAAATATTTTTCGAAAAAAGCTTTTCATTCACCAACCAAACAAGGGAAAAATAAGTTATACAACCACTCATTTTCCATGAAAACATTTTCTGCGAAAACCTTTTCCATGAAGCATTCCATGAAAAACATTTACCTTCGTACCAAACACACCCTAAATCATTTAATACAATATACCACAAAGTTATGGTTTGTCAATGTGAGACTGTCAGTAGAGAATTCTTTCTTCTTGATTCAGTTAGATGGTATTGTCCGGAAAAAAAGAAAAAAAAAAGTTAGATGTGTGAGCACGTGATTTTTGCCCTACGAGAACTACTCCCAAAAAATTCAAAATAAAATAAATTTTGTGTTATTTGCAATTGTTGTGAATTTTTGTATTGTTTGCATTCGTTCGTGTCTATTTATTTGTTAAGTTAAGAATAAAATCACAAAAATAATGTACTTTGCATTTTAGGCATTTAAGGTCTAGTTGTGTGATCATATATTTTAATTGGTACTTAATCATATTTGATAATTATTATTAAGAGCTAATTAGTATTTTAGTAAGTTAATTTATAATTCAACTTAGAATTTTAGTTTTTTTAAAAGGAAAAGAAAATAAAAGAAAAAGAAGGAACAAGTTTTAAGGGTAAGAAACCGGACTGGGCCAGTGTTAAAAAGGGAAATGTTCAGGCCCAAAGTCACACCCCATGTCCAGGTCCAATCCAACCCGTCTCCAGCCTCTATCAAACGACACCGTTTCAGGCTTCTCAATCTGGACCGTTGATCTCAGCTGATCAAACGGTCCCAAAGCTTTGACCAAACCCGACCCCGACCCATTACCCGGTTCAGTCCGACCCCCCTACTTAAACCAAACGACGCTGTATGGTTTAACCTCCTTGATCCCGGCCGTTGATCTTAATTGATCTAACGGTCGAGATTGAAACACCCCCTTCGTATATAAGACCAATCCCTTACCCCACGCCCCTAAAGCCATACCCCCCCTTCCACCTTCGTCTCTGATCTTCAGAGACCAAACATGTCCGCCACCTTCAACCACCGTCCTCCGCCCACCGGAAATCGCCTCACGGCGATTTCGGTGGTCCAAACACGCCTAAAATTACACCATAGCCTCCCCACGACATCCTCTTTCCAGATCTTGTATCAGTTTCCCTCGAATCAATACCCAACGTCTCGAATCTTAACACGAAGAATCAGCCTAAAACCTCACCTCTTCCGATGACTACCAAATTAACACCCCAAAGCCATCTGACCACCCTCGTTGCAGATCCAGTACCCGTTGGCCTCGAATCACCCTCAAACCCCTCGAATCTTCAATCGAAGATTCGAGCAAAACTAGATCTACCCCAACCAATCCCAAACTCATACCAGACATGTCCCTCCCTCGTCACCAAACCACCATGGGTTTGGTTCGAATCTGGCTGGAAACACTCGAACCCCAAATCGAACCCCCAAGAACCCTAGAAAACCAAAAACTGAAATTTGTCTAAATCAAAGGAAGTTGGATGTCTAGTGGACCTTAGTCGAAGTGTTCTCAGTTGAGAACACTCGATTAAGGTCCGTTCGACCTCAAACAGTTCGAGTTTGGTTTTAAATCAGGGTTGCCCATGTTTCCGATTTCTGGAGGTATTTTTCTTTGTTTTGTTTATTCCGTTTTTGGTTTTGATTATTCTGTTTACTTTGTTGAGTGTAGTTTTATGGGTTTTTCAATTCTTGTCGTTTGATTGTGTCCTTCTCCACCAGACCTGTTATTTGGTCCAATTCTATCATTTGCTTCTGTTTGCTGTAACTGTTATGTGTTATAATTTGTGTAATCGATTGAATAAGTGTCGTCGATTAGTCCGGTAGGCCTGAATATTAATTTAACATGATAGTAGTGTAATGTTGGTTTTGATTTCCTGGTTCATGCTAGTCTGTTTCCCCTCCTACTTTGTTTCTATCCTAAATGTTGTGTTGAAACGAGCCTGTTGGTATAGTTGAACTTAGTACTGAGCTTGTAGGCATATTCAGTTCGTCACATTATTTTTGCTTGATCATTTGAAATGTTCTGAATTGCTTGGTCAATCGAACTGCTTCATCATAACTGCTATTTTGGTTGTCACCTAAACCTGCTATGTCATGCCCTGTAAGAGTGTTCTGGGTCATTAATAGCCTTAGACTTTATTTTTGTTGCTGTTTGATTCAAGTTAAGCAATTGATGAATCGAATCCTACTGTCTAGGGTCTGAAATGAATCTGACAACTGATTTGAATTCAGTATTGGTATGATAATGTCAACTAGATAGTAGTGAGTCATAAGGCTGCATTCAGAACTTAGGAGCATTGAGCATTGGCTATAGCTGCAATTTCAAAGATTTTAGGGAGGTAATTTGGGAATTGAAAATAGGGAGAGATGGGTGGTTTGAGTGTTCTGTCCACTAAGTATTAAAATACCATTAAACTAATGAATTGATTAGTATTAATGGGGAACAAAAGGGAATGAGGAGGCTAAAAATAAGGAAAAGTTTTTCCTTAGTGGGTTTAAAGTGGAATGATTCAGATTTTAGTGGGAAGAGGGGGTCGGGCAGTAAGTTGGAAAGGAGAGCAGGCCTGTATAAGAGAGGGATCAGGTCTGGAGACTAGGGGGACTAAAAAAAAACTGAAACTTGAATACTCAACTGGAAGAAAAAATTGAATTCTAAAAAGCTTGAAAAAGTTGAAAAAAGAATAGCTATTTTTCATTATTTGTCTGGTTTAGGATTTGAAATTAGCTAGAACTGTCTTCCTTTTACTCCTGCTCTATACTTGGGGAAGTATATAGTTGCTGGATATTTGTGGCTGCACTGCTAGTTGCCATTTCTGTTGCCGCTACTGCTGCTGACCCTCTTCTTCCTCTTCTTATATTATCAATACCAAGTACCTTGTTGTCTCTAATGCCTTGAAGTTTCATTCGATGTATCTGAACGATTATGAAATCAAATGATGAGGCACTGTTATCATATGAATTTGCTTCTGTATTTCACTATTAGTATAACTTGTAGTTATAGATTTCAAATACGCATTAGTATCGATTAGAATTTCTGAAATTTGTCTTGTAATTAAACTAGAGAGACTGTGGATCATTGATTATATGACCATGAATATGTATTGGACTGTATGAGCTACTCGGATTTGCTATAGTTAATTCAGTTAACTGTGACATTAATGTAAAGGTGAATCTGGATTGTAATAGTCAATTACTATAGCTTCCATATTTAGGGTGCTGGGATCACAAACCGGTATAAAATTAGACATGACTAATTGTACGAACAACATGGTATAGTAGCTAATCACCTCAACAAGTTAAGCTTTTCCATGATTGTCCGTGTTAATTCCTAGCATGAACAACGGCTCTAAATCTGATAGACACATGAACTCGAGTTGGTAATTTTGGTTAGCATAAGGGCTGGGGTAAAAAATTAGAATAATTATTCGTTGAATTAGTTAATTAAACTTGATGGTTTAAAACTTCCAATGAACACTTGTGCATAATTGAACTGAAGCATTGATTAATTTGACGGCTGAACAGCCCCTTTGCATAAAGTGTAAGCTTCAGGGCCGAAATAAATGGCCCAGGCTTGGGTTTGACATGCATATCCGTTTGGGGCCTGGACCCATATCTGCGATTGGTCCAGTTTGTGCTGGGCCCGGATTATGATTCTCTCACGCAGACTATTTGGAGTTTGCAGGTTTAGATGTAGTACTTCTTAAAAGATAACAATTAGTTAGGTTTTATTTTTATTATTAGAGACAACTTAAGTAGAAAATTATAGCTTGTTTTAGGATACCCTTTTAAAACAAATGACATGAGCTTCGCCAAATAAAATGCCTAACTTGCGAGGCCTTCTTTCAAGGTTCGTATTAAAATACTTAGATTTCGAGACAGGTCGCATAGTGAACTTTACGACTTTTCTCAAAATAACAACGTGTTAGTATCTTTAGGCGCGTATTTAATAATGTTATCTTCCTAAACTCGGGTGCACATTTATGTGACCCAAATCCAAATCTCAACGAAGTTGGAACGTATCGAAAATTGCGGGTACACTTATGTGGCGCAATTCGAGATGCATTCTCACGACGTTGTAATTCTTTGAATAAATAATAACAAAAGCGGTAAACAGTTAAAATTTGCACGTAGGTTCATAATTGTATAAAATCAGATAATCAAGCCGAATATGACAGTTGAGCGACCGTGTTAGAACCACAAAACTCGGGAATGCCTAACACCTTCTCCCGGGTTAACAGAATTCCTTATCCGGATTTCTAGTGCGCAGACTGTTAAATAGAGTCATTCTTTTCCTCGATTCGGGATTCAACCGGTGACTTGGGACACCGTAAATCTCCCAAGTGGCGACTCTGAACCTTTAAATAAATCCCGTTTCGATTGTCCTTTAATTGGAAAAACTCCTTTTACGTCCCTTAGCGGGGGTGTAGGTGAAAAAGGAGGTGTGACAGCTCTGACGACTCTGCTGGGGATTGGACCCAGAATCCCTGGTTCAGGGTTCAAAAAATTCGAGCTTAGAATAATTGTTATTATTTGGCTTTATTTATTATCTGATTTTATTACATGTTTTAGCCTAAATGTGCAAAATGTTGCTCTTACCGCTTTGATATGAACTGTACATATAAACTGCTACGAAATCCCTCTCTTCTCTTTCTTGAGGAGTGCATGCTGGTCGTGACTTCTTTCTGTTAGTGTCATATCCCAAAATAAAACGAGGATTCAGAGGAGTTGCAAAACCGGATGATCTTTTGGTTACCGGTACGCAGTTCCCATCCTCAGCTCGAGTTGTCCGCTCGGGTAAGCCAGGTCTAGAACAAACACCCAGGATAAACCTAGTATAACAAAACTTCATGCCGGATCCCTAGTAGGAACGCTTATTTGCATCATGTGCACTCAACTTAGGGGACTCAACACAGGAGTTGAGTTCGTCTAGGACAAGCAACCTGAAATGAAAAGACCATCCTGCTGCATCCTGTTTGTCTTACGCATTTATTTGCTGCACACTTGCATGCTGACCGGCTTCTGAAAATACTGGAATATTAAAAAAAAAGAAATAGCAGTGTAGAGAGATAATTCTGAGTTACCGGCGAACTCTGCCCAAAATTTTGTGAAAATGAAAAAAATGTCTTTTTTAGTGTAATTTGTTTAAACAAGTCTTGTTGTCGGAATTAGTTTATTTTCATGGCCCGAACTACGCCGGTTTGATTCTCACCGGATGTGAGATACGTAGGCAACCCTCATCGGGTCCAACCTCCCCTTTTGCAAAAATAGCCAAAAAATATCAATTTTTTTAATTTTTCGTCATAAATAAGTCGGGTGATTCCATTTTTTGTGAAAATAGTCGAATGTCCCTAAAAAGACGCCGGAAGGCTGTTTTTGCGAGAATAACCATTTTTTGGTCATTTTCAAGGTTTTGTCCGATTGGTAAAACACAGCCTTTAAATCTTCTTCGAAGTGCTGAAAGGTCGTATTGGCAAGACCGGAGTTTTATTTAAATGTGTGTCAATTTTAGTTTATTCTTTCTTTGAGTCCAATGAGTGTTAATCACCCCAAACAAACATACAGAATGAGCCCGGGTCCAAGTTTGCCGGTAACAGTTAGGAGCAAGATCCCTTTGGAGTTGCGCTTGTGGTGGGAGGATTTGGAAAAGTCAGAGCGAGATAAGATCAAACTACATCTGGGAGGTCTCACCAGTTTGTTGAACGTCAGACCCAGATGTGACATCATAAAGGCTTTGGTTACATTTTGGGACCCGACCCACAACGTATTCCACTTCTCGGATTTTGAACTCACCCCAACCTTAGAAGAGGTAGCAGGTTATATGGACATTACTGAGGGGCTAAGGCACAAATATCTGATTGCTCCAAGAGCCGTCAATTCGCACAAGTTCATGGATCTGTTGAAGATAAGCAAGGGAGTCCCGTACTCTGAATTGGATAGGGGTTTTTCTACTTTGCAGTTCATATACCAGAGGTATGGACATATAGGAGGGTTCAACGATCTGGAAAGCGGGGTTTGCAGCAGAGGGAATCGGACAAAATGGGATGAACATAGGCGGTTAGCCTTCATGGTAGCATTCTTGGGCATTGTGGTGTTTCCTCGGAAAGACAGAAATATTGATTTGAAGGTGGATAGAGTCGTCAAGGTCCTGATTACCAATAACAAAAGCACGCTTGCCCCTATGATAGTGTCCGAGATATACCGAGCTCTCACAGCCTGTAAAGCTGGGGCAAATTTTTTTGAAGGATGCAATTTGTTATTGTAGATGTGGATGATCGAGCACTTGTGTCATCATCCTCAGTATACGGGCTATAGATCTACAAACGAAAGTTGCATTGAAGGATATAACACGAGGGTTTCAGGGCTCAAATTGCCAGAAGGGTCTGAAGACTGGGTGTCTTGCCTTCGCGCCATCACAACAGCACGAATAGGGTGGATACTGGGTTGGCTTCCTGTTGAAGAAATTGTGTACATGACCGCCACGGGTCCTTACTTTCTCTTAATAGGACTCCGAGGCATTCAGCCTTATGCGCCTTACCGGGTGATGAGGCAGTTAGAGAGGTGTCAGGTGGTACACCCAGATGAAGATCTCGGTATTTATGCAATCGAGGTTGGTACCAAAGGCCAATTTCATGAAGAAGTCGTTTGTTCTATATGGAATGAATGCTAGTATTTAACGGTAAACACTCGGGTGCGCGACCTATCCAGAGGTGAAGTCTCACCGGCTTATATCGCCTGGTACAAGAAGAGAGATGTTGTAAGAGATGAGCCAGAACGACCAGCCAAAAAACCTCACATTCAAGAGTTCGTTGAAGCGTCGCAAGAACCGTGGGACTGGTTGGCCAAAGAGCGCGAATACCGGGCCGAAATAGGCAAGCTTAAACAACAGATTAAGGATCTAAAATTTGAGAACAAGGTGTAAGTTGCTGCTGAAGGAGAGAAGAACAAATTAGCTCGGGAAAGCGAGATCCTCAAAGCTCAAATCCGGAAAATGAAAATAGTTGCCAGAAACCCGAAGAGAAGTCGGGCTGATGAAAAGCTCATAAACGGTCTGAAGAAGAAAGTCCTCAAGTATCAAGAAGACCTGGAAAAATCTAAAGCTGGTCTAGCGAGAATCCAGGTGAAATGGATAAAGAAGGCAGAACATCGAGCACTGTCTATGCAACAAATGAAGAGGGACTACGAAAAGAGCATCGCTCTATTGAGAGAAACAATATCCACTCTCGAAGAGCGGATGGTCAGACAAGCCCGAGATGCCAGAGCAGATAGGAAGCACTACTATGATCTAATGGCCCGAATGGAGAAATAGATGAATGAGTTTCAGGATCAACTCCTTTACAACGCTCAAATGCTAGGGACGCGGAATCAACAAATAGAGCGATTGCTTATGGAAAGGGACAGAATCAAGGGAAGAATCGACGATATCGGGCACTACATCACCATAAAGTGCCTAGCTTGTGAGGATATGTCCCGCACCACCTTCCTTGCTTCAATAATGATTTATGTCTACCAGATCATGGAAGATTTGAAAGATCTGCGAAGGGGCCTTGCACCAAAACCCGCGGCGAAGCCAAACAACGCCCCGCGGGCGCCAAAATTCAAATCTCTGAAACATTCATAGTTTGAGTCTGTATCTTCCTTGTCTTCAGAGTCTGTTGTCCGTCGGAGTTTGTATTTCCCGTTTTGGCATAAAATTCTGTAGTTTGTATCAAGTCTGTTAATTTCCTTTCAAAAATGTTTTGTCTTATAATAAAACGTTTTGCTAGTAAAGGTTGAAAAATCCAAAAAATGGTGTCTTTATTTTCCGCACTTGTGGCAGAACTACGCCCGGTCTGATTCATGCGGGAACATGATACGTAAATAATCCACATAAGATTCGACCACCACTAAAAAGAAAAAAAAAGGCAAAGTGAATAAAAGAAAGGACATAAGCTGGAATGACACATGCAGTCGAAGCAAAGACATGTTAGAAATGGTTAAACTGCCTAGGAACATTGCATTCCTCAATGTGAAATTGCAATATGTGTTAAACTATAATGCTAACAAGTTTGTTGTTTATTCAGAAAGAGGTTTCAAAACAGTTAGCTCGTTAGAATGTTCTGGCAGATTACCATTACCACACAAGATCTAAAGGGCCCATTCTGGAAAGTATGTCTGGTTCGGACAAAAGTGTTGAGGAGGAAAAGACAGAGATGCAAATGATGAAGGAGGAAGTAGACAGGTTGAGACAAGAGATAGCTGGGATGCACCTAGCCTGGGATAGGGGACAAACATCAACAATACTTCCCCCTACCTCTACCTTTTCACCGGCTCGGACCCCGGAACACCTTTCCTCTGGTCCATCAACGAGCTTCCCCATTGCCCAATACTATCAGGGGGAAACTTCTTATAATCCCCAAGCTTCACCACCCAAACAAAACCCTCCTCCACCAATTGTTCCTGTTTTCGTGGCACTTCCACCCGCCACATTGCAAAAATCACCCGATGAACCAGTGTTTCAGGTTCACGACAACTAACTATCCTCCTGAACTCACCTTCAAAGCACCCGAGCCATATACTTACTTCCTCACCTTCAGCTCCCGGCAGAAACTGAGAGGCCGGCTAAGAATCCGGAGCAGGACAAAGTGCTTCGTAAAGTGAAAAGCCTGGAGCAATCCTTCAGGAATATGCATGGATTGGGCAGCCAAGTTAGTGTAGCCTACAAAGATCTGTATCCCTTCCCCGGTGTTCAATTGCCGGCAGGTTTTAAGATGCCAAAGTTTGATCTATATGAGGGACATGGTGATCCCATGGCACATCTACAAGGTTTCTGTAGTAAGATGAGAGGGGAAGGCGGAAAGGATGAGCTGTTGATAGCTTATTTTGGCCAAAGGTTAAGCGGGTCCGCACTAGAATGGTACACGAGGCAGGATCCTAGCAGGTGGTATACCTGGGACGATCTAGCACAAGCATTTGTAGGTCACTTCCAGTATAACCTTGAGATCGTCCCTGACCGTCTCACACTGTTGAAACTTGAGAAAAAGCCTGGAGAGAGCTTCAGAGAATTCGGATTTCGTTGGAGAGAACAAGCAGCAAGAGTCGATCCACCAATGAGGGAAGGTGAAATGGTGGACTACTTCTTACAAACTTTAGAGCCAACTTACTTTGGTCACCTGGTGACGTCAGTTGATAAATCTTTCAATGAAGTAGTAAAAATGGGCGGCATGGTTGAAGAGGGACTCGGGTCCAATAAGATAATGAGTTATTCGGTGATCAAGTCCACAACTCAGGCTATCCAAAGCGGCACAGGAGGTGCGCTCGGGAAAAAGAAGAGAGAGGAGGTCGCAACAGTCGAAGCAGGTACTTGGTCCAAATCCAGAGGTCCTTCCCCTCGCTACCAACCCAGGCCCCATTACCCAAATTATCCACACACTCCATACAACCCTCCACAACCCTATTATCTACCACAAGAGCCACATTTCTCCGTCCATCATGCTCAAACATACACCCAGCCTCCGGCTCGCCCGCAATGGCGTGCGCAGTTTCCCCAGAATACATATCCACCTCCACAAAACACATACCCACCTCCGCAAAGCACATACCCACCACCAAGGGCCTACAGGAATCCTTCAGGGCCAAGCTTCTACGGAAATCAGGCTTTCAAGAACGAGAGGGTGCAGAGGCCGAGAACATTCACTCCACTGGGAGAAACCTATACTACTCTGTTTCACAAGTTGAGGCAGTTAGGCCTGTTAAGTCCTGTTGAGCCCAAATTGCCAAATCCCCTTCCCAAAAATCTGGACCACTCAGTAAGCTGTGAATATTGTTCGGAGGCTCCCGAGCATGATACTGAGTAGTGTTGGAAATTGAAGACTGTCGTACAAGATCTTATTGACACAAATAGGATCGAGGTTCAGGCACCAGAGACACCCAACATCAACGAAAATCCTTTACCGGTGCACCATGAGGCCCACATGATCGAACTAGTGCACGAAGGAGGGAAGCCCAAAAAACCCTCACAAACGGTAATGATGATTCATGCCAGTCGAAGCGAAAAGCCGACCAGTGGAAAGGCAGTGGTACAGTTGGGAAGGGTATATGACAAGCCAGTTGTGGTAATAAGGAAAGGTTTGTCTATTATTACGAAGAAGCCAGAACCAGTAATACTACAGGAAGTATCAAGCACACCAGTGTTGGTAGTGAAAGGGGCCCGCGTAGAACCAGTTGTTATCAGGCCAGTAATGCAGTTGCCGATAACAAGTGAGAAAGTTGTGCCATGGAGCTACAGTCAAGTGACAGTGATGCATAAGGGGAAGGAGGTTATGGAAGAAGTATGCGAGGCCCAGGGGTTAACTCATTCGGGAAGGTGTTTTGTTCCCACATAATTGAGAAGGGCCAGTTCTGTAACAATAAAGAAGCCAGTGACGGAGGAGGAATCAGAGGAGTTTTTGAAGAAGATGAAAGCACAGGACTATTCCATTATAGAGCAGTTGAGGAAGACCCCGGCCCAGATTTCGTTGTTATCCTTGTTTATCCATTCAAGCGATCATTGTCGGGCATTAATGAAGATTCTGAACGAAACCCATGTTTCGGACAAGCTCTCATTGAACCATTTGGAGAAAATAGTGCACAAAATCTTCGAGGTAAACCGAGTGACATTTTCTGATGATGAGTTGCTAGTAGAGGGTACAAAACACAACAGAGCACTCTACCTGACTGTGAAATGCGAAGACTCGGTGGTCACTCGAGTACTGATTGATAATGGGTCCAGTGCCAATATCTGTCCTTTGGCCACTCTGAACAAACTGAAGGTTGATGATGATAGGATTCATAAGAACAGCGTCTGCGTCCGAGATTTTGATGGGGGCGGTACTGACACAGTGGGTGATATCATACTAGAATTGACAATTGGTCCGGTCGAGTTCACCATGGAATTTCAAGTGATAGATGTGGCGGTGTCGTATAATCTTCTGTTGGGACGACCCTGGATCCATGCAGCCAAAGCAGTGCCCTCTACACTGCATCAGATGGTCAAATTTGAATGGTATAGACAAGAGATTGTGGTACATGGGGATGACGGTACACAGGCCGTCAGTGATGCCATTGTACCATTCATAGAAACCGACGATGACAAGGGCCCATGGGTTTATCAGGTTTTTGACGCAGTCTCAGTAGACAAAATTCTTGAGGGTGGGGGCCTTCCACTTCCCAGAATCGCAGTTGCGACCTTCATGATAGCCTCAGAGATGTTAAACAGCGGATTTGTGCCAGGAAAAGGTTTGGGGATTGATCTGCAGGGAATTGTCCAGCCAGTTTCTTTGCCCAAGAACCTGGATACTTTTGGCCTAGGATTCAAGCCTACTGCAACGGATGTAAAGCGGGCCCGCAAGTTGAAGAAAAGAGTCTGGGTCCTTCCTAAGACAATCCCACGCCTATCTAGATCATTTGTCAGAGCAGGTTTCAGAAAGTTGTCGGTCCCGAAAGTTCTCGGACCACTGATCGGGCCAGATGGAGATTTGAATGAGGGTTTTGAAAGGATGTTCGCTGATGTCAACATGATAGAAGCTGGAGAGGGTTCCAGTAAGGCAGACATACAGTTTGTAGGGCCTAGGGCTAAGGTCAACAATTGGACAATTACTCATCTTCCTACCCGGAGGGAGTCTTGGTAGTAGGCTTTGGATTTTCTTTCTTGTGTTTTGGATTATACAGAGTTGTAATCCAGTTTTTTATTTTTGTATTCGACAAAAGTGTGAAACTCTGTTATCCCGCAGTTTAATAAAGTAAAAATTCTCTCTTTATTTTTGTTTTTATTTTAATTCTGTTTTCTTTTTTTCTCTTTCTGAACAGTTCTTTTCATACTGGTTCTAATGACATGACATGCACAATGGATCTTCAACCTAGTCTAAAGATCAATCTGATTCTGAACTAACTATATAAGAGGTCGATTATGACATGCCAGGGTTAAGCACGGATTTAGTGGTTCACAAATTGCCCACTGACACGGCATGCCCTCCGTCAAGCAGAAATTGAGGAAGTTCAAGATGGATATGAGTGTGAAGATTAAAGAGGAAGTAACCAAGCAGCTGCAAGCAAAGGTTATTCGGGTCACTCAATATCCTGATTGGTTGTCTAATGTGGTACCGGTGCCAAAGAGAGATGGGAAGATCAGGGTGTGTGTCAATTACCACAATCTAAATAGGTCAAGCCCAAAGGACAACTTTCCATTACCCAAAATCCATATCTTGATCAACAATTATGCCGAACGTGAGATCGGATCTTTTGTAGATTGCTATGCTGGGTATCATCAAATTCTGATGGATTAAGAAGATATGGAAAAGACGACATTTATTACGCCGTGGGGGACTTATTGCTACTGGGTAATGCCATTTGGTTTGAAGAACACTGAGGCAACGTACATGAGAGCAATGACTACTGTGTTTCATGACATGATACACAAAGAGATTGAGGTATACGTGGACGATGTGATCATAAAGTCCAAGCATCGAGAGGGCCACGTAACAGACCTAAGGAAGTTTTTCCAAAGACTTCGAAGGTACGATATTAAGCTCAACCCGGCCAAATGTGCATTTGGTGTTCCGTATGGAAAATTGTTGGGATTCATCGTTAGTCAGCGAGGCATTGAGTTGGACCCGTCAAAGATCAAATCCATCCAAGATTTGCCACCGCCGAAGAACAAAATGGAAGTAATGAGTCTGTTGGGAAGGTTGAATTATATCAGCATGTTTATTGCTCAACTCACAGCAACTTGTGAACCCATCTTTCGGCTACTGAAGAAGGATGTCGCGATAGAATGGACGGCAGAATGTCAGTAGGCATTTGACCAAATCAAAGGATATTTATCAAATCCACCTGTGTTGGTTCCACCTGAGCCGGGGAGACCAT
Source organism: Nicotiana tabacum (assembly GCF_000715075.1). Lineage (NCBI taxonomy): Eukaryota > Viridiplantae > Streptophyta > Magnoliopsida > Solanales > Solanaceae > Nicotiana > Nicotiana tabacum. Next base: position 9,205,201 of record NC_134080.1, read on the forward strand.
TAATTCTTTATCTAACGGTCCTAGAGAATTCGTTTGGCTGCGTACTGGGGCAACACAACATTACAGGAAGGAAGGAGCAAGCCATCTATTATCTCAGCAAGAAGTTTACAGTATATGAGGTTAAGTACACTCAACTCGAGAAGACATGTTGCGCCCTAACTTGGGTGGCCCAGAAATTGAAGCATTATCTGTCATCATATACTACTTATCTCATTTCACGCTTGGATCCACTGAAGTATATTTTCCAAAAGCCTATGCCCACAGGGAGGTTAGCGAAATGGCAAATATTACTCATGGAGTTCGACATCGTCTATGTGACGAGGACGGCCATGAAAGCCCAAGCACTGGCCGATCACTTGGCTGAGAATCCTGTTGATGAAGAATACGAGCCGTTGAGGACGTATTTTCCTGACGAAGAAGTGATGCATATAGATGAGTTGGAATTACCTGAGGAACCAGGTTGGAAGCTCTTCTTTGATGGAGCCGAAAATGCGAAGGGAGTTGGAATAGGAGCGGTACTTATTTTTGAAACGGGACGTCATTATCCTGTTACGGATCAGCTGCGTTTCTATTGTACCAACAACATGGCTGAGTATGAGGCATGCATTCTGGGTTTAAGGTTAGGTGCGGACATGGATGTCCAGGACGTCTTGGTCTTGGGAGACTCGGACCTCCTGGTGCATCAGATTCAGGGTGAATGGGAAACACGGGATTTGAAGCTCATACCATATCGACAATGTTTGCACGATCTGAGCAAGCGATTCCAATCAGTGGAGTTCAGACACATCCCAAGAGTTCACAATGAGGTTGTCGATGCTTTGGCCACTTTAGCATCAATGTTGCATCACCTAGACAAAATTCATGTTGACCCGTTGCATATCCAGGTTCGTGATCAGCATGCTTATTGCAACATGATAGAGGAAGAAATGGATGGCGAGCCATGGTTTTATGATGTCAAGGAGTACCTCAGGATGGGGATATACCCGGAGCAGGCCACCGGAGATCAAAAGAGAGCCATTCAGCGATTGGCTAATGGATTCTTCCTCAGTGGAGGAGTGTTGTACAAAAGAACCCCAGATTTGGGATTGCTGAGATGTATAGATGCTAGTCAAGCCACGACAGTTATGACAGAGGTGCATGCTAGAGTTTGTGGGCCACATATGAGCGAATATGTGTTGGCGAAGAAGATTCTTCGAGCAGGGTACTATTGGCTCACTATGGAGCGCGATTGTATCAATTTCGTGCGGAAATGCCATCAATGTCAGATACACGGAGATTTGATTCATTCTCCGCCGACAGAATTGCATACAATGTCAGCGCCATGGCCATTTGTTGCATGGGACATGGATGTCATTGGACCTATTGAGCCGGCAGCTACCAACGGTCATAGGTTCATTCTAGTGACCATCGACTATTTCACTAAGTGGGTTGAAGCTAAAACTTTCAAGTCGGTAACCAAGAAGGCAGTGGTGGATTTTGTTCACTCCCATATCATCTGTAGATTTGGGGTCCTAAAAGTGATCATCACGGATAATGGTGCTAATCTTAACAACAATTTGATGAAAGAGGTATGTCAACAGTTTAAGATTGCACACTGCAATTCCACCCCATATCGTCCCAAGGCGAATGGAGCAGTTGAAGCGCCCAACAAAAACATAAAGAAGATACTTCAGAAGATGGTAGAAGGTTCGAGGCAATGGCATGAAAAATTACCATTTGCATTGTTGGGTTATCGCACTACTGTCCGTACTTTAGTAGGGGCAACTCCTTATTTGTTGGTATATGGAACTGAAGCAGTAATACCGGCGGAAGTTGAAATCTCATCCCTTCGGATTGTCACTGAAACTGAGATTGATGATGACGAATGGATCAAAACCCATTTGGAGCAGTTGAACTTGATTGATGAAAAGAGATTGGCAGCTGTGTGTCATGGCCAGTTATATCAAAAGAGAATGGCAAGAGCATACAACAAAAAGGTGCGTCCCCAGAAGTTTGAAGTGGGCCAGCAAGTGCTGAAACGCATCCTCCCACATCAGGCTGAGGCAAAGGGCAAGTTCGCCCCGAATTGGCAAGGGCCATTCATTGTAACCAGAGTGTTGTCCAATGGCGCTTTATGTTTAACAGATATCGAAGGGAGATGCGTCGACATGGCTATCAATTCTGACGCAGTTAAGAGATATTATGTATGATTTCTTTTAGTTGTAATTGTTGTTGTTTGTACTTGACATTTATCGGAGAATGAAATAACGGAGGCAATTCTTTCTACTATCCAAACACTTTAACCTTTGCTTCCCCTTTTGAACCTTATTTATTCTTTCATATCCCTCTTTTGGGATCAGTAATTAAAATGAAAGAAAAAGAAAAGAGAAAAATAATGATAATAAAGGCAAAAGAAAGTTGCAAGAAAATAAAGGAATTGGGAACTACGTTTGACCTGATTCCTCAAAGAAGGATACATAGGCGCCTCACGGCTCGGTCATAGTGTAACATAGTGTGCATAATGTAACATAGTATAACAAAAAATAAAAATCCCCAAGCAAGAAAACTGGGGCAGAAGTTGCGTTTATAATTTTGGGAAAAGAAAGTTGATTTCAAGGGTTGTAATGTTTTACCCATCAAAATTATTTTGAACCTTTTACCCTTTTTCTTTTAGCCATACACAAAAACCCATATTGATGTCCAAAAAAGACCTCCCGATCAGTATCCGAGAGGTGCCAAGTCACGCAAACGGAAGTCGGGAATAACACTCTGATCCCCAACAGAGAAGAGGACCACAAACTGGAAATGAATTGATAGCCGAAAAGAATCCCCAGTAGAGAGAGTCATATCGGCAACACTCCCAACTGAAAAGATAAAATAAAATGAGAGAGTCTTATCGGTGAAAACCTTCACAGGCACCATAAGGCGACGAAAGTTGAGAGAAATAAAATGAGAGAGTCTTATCGGTGAAAACCTTCACAGGCACCATAAGGCGATGGGAGTTGAGAGAAATGAGAGAGTCTTATTAGTGAAAACCCCTCGAAGGGCACTATGAGGAGACAAGGCAAGATTGGCGGAAAGGGTCCGCATTTGGCAAAGAGTTGAGTGTTTGTTTATCCCTAGCAAGATGAGGCCGTCCGAAAGATTGATTGATACAAATAGACTGGGTTGATTAATCCGGAATGCACGACATGATCGTTGGGATCGGTTGTATCATTCAGATAAGTTCTTTTCTTTCTTTTTCCCCAGCATTTGTTCAGAAAGACTTCTTCTTTTTCTATTTTTTGAAATCATCACTTTTTCATTTCTTGGGTTAAAGACTTCACCTCCCCAGCAATTTGTTTTTGAAAAGGATTTTCAAAGCTTACTTCCAGTTGCTAAAGTGGTGCAAAGCAAAATGCGAATAGGACATGCCAAAGATAAGGCGACAAAGCGAAAAGAAGTTGGTCGAAAGACCAAACGATGAATGGGTCTAGATCCCAAGAGGACCAAATTTCCAGGGGAAGTTGGAGAAAAACGGAAAAGCAACAGTTAAAAGGTTATGAGGATCCCCAGTAGATTTGCGAGATACATGAACAACTCCGACAGATTCTCGACCAAGTTCCGCAATGGTCGGACAACACATAGCGGGGAAGGAAGAGAAAAGAAAAATTATCCCCAGCAGGAGTATCATCCTCAGCAAATAATATCATCACCAGCAAGTTTTGTAATAAAACGCAAAGCAGGGAAAGGGAGAAGGAAAAAACCATCCCCGGCAGGAGTGGCACGACCACTCACCAGGTTTTAAACTAACAAATTTTTCTTTGATTTGAAGTAGGGAAAGGAAATGTTATTTACAGCGGGAAGACGTGGCCACAAAAAAGATTATCAAACTGGGGCAGCAAATTTTCTCTCGTTGCGGAAATTTTCTTGAAATCAGATACTCACTTGGGGAAGATGGAAGATAACACAAGTTTTGAAGGAAGTGGAATCCCCCACTGTTTACGGGAGAAAGAATACAAATTTTAAAGAAAGAAATCTTGGAAGAAGCAAGATAACCCAAGTTTTAAGGGTAGTGGTCTTTGAATCAATATCATCCCCACCATCGTTAAAGGGAGGAAAGTAACTAGTCTCAAAGTAGGAAGATAATTCCCCAGCAGTGTTATTCCTAGCAGGTTTCAGAGAAGTGAGAACACCAGCTTGAGGAAAGTAGTTCCAAGTGGAAGGAAGGCACCAGCTTTAAAGGAAGTAGTCTGTGAAGAAGGAAAATAACATAGTTGTGAATAAAACACCGGTGTTGTCCCCAGCAGTTTTCGGAGGAATAAGACACCAGTTTTGAGGGAAGCAGTTGAAAGAAGATGATTCAAGTTAAAGAAGTCAGGAGCCCGCCTGGAGAATGTAGGCTGAATTATTTTCAAAGTTGCTGAGGAAGTCAGGAGCCCGCCTGGAGAATGGAGATGTTACATTTTAAGAAGTTGTTGAAGTCAGGAGCCCGCCTGGATAATGGAGGTGTTACATTTTAAGAAAGTGTTGAAGTCAGGAGCCCGCCTGGATAATGGAGGTGTTACATTTTAAGAAAGTGTTGAAGTTAGGAGCCCGCCTGGATAATGGAGGTGTTACATTTTAAGAAATTATTGAAGTCAGGAGCCCACCTGAAGAATGGAGGTGTTACATTTTAAGTAGTTGTTGAAGTCAGGAGCCCACCTGGATAATGGAGGTGTTACATTTTAAGAAATTGTTGAAGTCAGGAGCCCGCCTGGAGAATGGAGATTGTTGAAGTCAGGAGCCCGCCTGGAGAATGGAGGTGTTATATTTTAAGAAGTAATTGGAGTTGAAGTCAGTAAAGCGGAGGAATACAACAAAAAATCCCCAACGGGAAACAACAAAAATCCCCAACAGAGGAGGGCAGTTCAAGATTCAAAAGGAAAATAATGCGAAGCTCGCCAGAAGGAAATAAACAGTTCGAGATCGGCGATCAAGGGAGAATACAAGTCAAATTAGAAGTAAAGAAATACCAGAGGAAACACAAGGCAACAAGGCAACAACAGTCACATGACCAAGCTCGAGAATAAATCTTTGTAATTCATAGATCATAGCTTAGTATAACTTTTTTATCTTTCGTCAAGGTGTAATAAGGAGGTCAGTAAGTGGTAACATCAGCAACAACAACAGTAACAGCAAAAGACAGTCCCAGGGTGGTCCCAGCTACCCAAAACTTCCGGAACTACATTGACCTGCTTCCTTTATAGCCAAGGATATGTAGGAAACCTTTAAAGCAGAGGTTCGGTCAAATCTTTCAAAAAATGCTTCCCACGGAGTATTCAAACAGACAAAAATCGCTCGTATCCGCTCACTTTATCTTTGCACGAAAACTCTTCGTGTTTCCGGACAAAGAGGGGCAGCTGTGAGCACGTGATTTTTGCTCTACGAGAACTACTCCCAGAAAATTCAAAATAAAATAAATTTTGTGTTATTTGCAATTGTTGTGAATTTTTGTATTGTTTGCATTCGTTCGTGCCTGTTTATTTGTTAAGTTAAGAATAAAATCACAAAAATAATATACTTTGCATTTTAGGCATTTAAGGTCTAGTTGTGTGATCATATATTTTAATTGGTACTTGTGAGCAGTGATTTTTGCTTCACGAAAACTATTCCAAAAGAAATCAAAAATAAAAAAACAAATTTCATATGTGTACAATTTGGAGAATTTGGGTGACATTTTGGTAATTATTTCGTCCGTAAATGTTTACCCTTGTTGTGATTAATTAAAAAATACAATAATGCATGTTGCATGCACATTCAAGATTTAATTGTACATTTTGGAATTAATTAAACCATGTTTTATTTTAGAAGAAAGAAAATCACAAAAATATGTATTTGTTGCATTTTGTCATTTATGTGTGCCGTTGTGTAATTTTATTTTTTAATTAAATGTTTGACCTTGTGTGTTAATTGTTGTTAAGGTTTAATTAACATTTTTGTAGGCTAATTTTGGTTTTACAAATTATTTTTAGAATTTTATTGATTGTTAATTAAAAGTAGAAAAAGAAAAAGAGTTGAAAAAATAAATAAAGAAAACTCGGTTTGGGCCAAAAATTAAAATGAAAAGTAGGCCCAAATGAGCTGGCCCAATGCATTAAACCGGTCCGTCTCCTCAGAGGTGCCCGAACGGCACCGTTTCTGTCACAGTTGAGCGGGGCCGTTGATCTCGAATGGATCAACGGCCAAGATCACATCTTTCATACCCATTCCCTGTACCCGACCCATCACCCGGTTCGAACCGACCCCCAACTAAAACCAAACGACACCGTTCCCTTTAAGTGTATTGATCCGGGCCATTGATCTCATCAAATCGAACGGCCCAGGATCAATTCCCTCCCCCGTATAAAAGCCGCAATCTCTCACCCCACGCCCCTCAAACCAAACCCCCCCTCTCTCACTCCTTCGTCTCTCTCAAACTCAGAGACAGGTTCCCATGAAAAACCCTAGCCGCCACCTCACTCATTCGCCTGAAAGCCGGCGGCAACGGCGCCGCTGGCTATGAAACTAACACCCCTGAACCAATATGATCCCCTCTCTCCAAATCTACACTCAGCTTACCTCAAATCTTCCCCGAAAGTCTCGAATCTTCATTCGAAGGTTCGAGCAAAAACCTGATCTACACCAACCGACCCCAAATTCACACCACTCACTCCTCTGGCCTCACTCGTAACCAAACCAAGCTTGGTTTGGTTCGAATCTAGGTAGAAACCTTCGAGCCTCAAGTCGGACCGTATGAACCCTAGAACTCAAAACCATGGGGGTTCGTCCAGTTTAAAGGAAGAATGGGGGGTCTAATGGAACTTAATCGAGGTGTTCTCAGTTGAGGACACTTCAATTAAAGTCCGTTTGACCTCAAAGAGGTCGAGTCCAGTTCGAGCATTGGTCATTTTGTTCTTAAGCTTCTGAGGTAATTTTTCCTTTCCCGTTTGTTCCGTTGGTGTTTGTTTATATCTGTTTTTTTTCTTCGTTTAAGGTGGGTTTATTTAATTTTTCAATTTTTGTCAATTGATCCCTGTGTCTATCAATATGAAATCACCTATGTACTTGTTCGAGTTTAACTATTTGCTATCGATTGTATATGTTGTAATTCGCGTAGTCGATTCGATATATGTCGTCGATTAGTTTTACAGTCTTGAATGGTAATAATTTGATCCATCCTGCTTTATTTTGATTAAGTCATTTGTCTGAATTCAGTTGCGAACTGGTTATAGGTTGTAGTTTGTTGGATAGTTAGGGTCCACATTGTTAGTTAGCTAAGTTTGAATTGGTTATAGTTGAAGGGATTAATACAGATTGAAACAGTGGGGTAAGGCAACAGTTTCAGGGACTTTTAAGAGGGTATTTTTGGATTTAAAGGAGTCTGAAAATGGTTTAATTTGAATGGCTGTCAATAGGGTATTAAAATACCATTAAACTGATACATTGTTTAAGAATAGTGGGGAACAAGACTTAATGGCATGGGGAGGTTGATTAAAATAAGTTAAAATACCCATAACTTTGATTAAAAAAAAAACAAGCGGTATGGGGGCTGTCAGGAATATCATGGGCATTTTCTGATTAGTTTTAGTTGTTTAAGGGGTATGGGCAGAGTTAAGGTATCAAGGCAGCCTGGTGCTTGCCTACTTTGCCTATAAATAGGCTCATTTAGAACAAAAAGGGGGGCTGGTTTTTTGATCCTGAGAAGCCAGAGAAAAACAAGAGTGTTGAAGCTGGAGATTTAACCTAAAACTCTAGAGAAATAGATGGCATATAGGCTGTGCTATTACCTTGCTAAGTCAGTGGGTTGGTTGATCCTCATAAGGCTAAGCTTTACATCAAAGAGCTTCAACTTGTCTTTTTCTTTTGGGTGTTTGACAAATCAGAAATTACTGTTTTCTTGCATCTGTCTGTGTTCTTTTGGTACTGTTGGATTTCAACTTGGTATTTCCCAGTTTTCTATTGGTTGAGCACTGTTCCATTGGGTTACTGCTTGATTTTCTGCCTGGTTTTCTTTAAATCTGCCACGAGGTGTCTATTACTGGTTCTTATTGGCTTCACTGGTTGTTGCTGTGTTGCTGAATCTGCTGTTGTGCTACTGCTACTACTGCTGATTTCTTTTCTACTCTGTTCTTGTTTCCAATACCAGGTACACGACTTTAACATGACTGTTGTAAGTTGAAAATGTGAAGCATGAATTCATGTGAAAAGTTGAAGTTGAAATGAAAACCAGAAAAGCAATCTGTTTGTTTGAAACTTGTTGTTATTGTTTTATTAAATTCCTTAAAGCATTATTGATTCTGTAATTTGTAAAAAAATAGTCTCGTCATTTTAGTTGTTTATAATGGGTTGCAGAAAATTGCTATGCGTTAGATCATATTATTGGAATAACGTAGTTTAGCTCATATTCAATCAGAACTTGACCATGTAATGGATGTTGGATATAACTTCCGATAATTTGTAAAGTAGCACTTGTGGTTTGATCCCTGAAATATCTAGTAGGTTGTTAACTAATCTTGGATTATAGCATGATTGTTTGAGTTCTTGGTCAACTAGATCTTAGCATTAATCTTACCATCAATTGTTACTTAAAAAAGTACTGCAACGTTTTAAGGAAAAAGAAGCGTAGTTGTAAGTCTAAGGTTGTTAGTTAAAGTAACAAGTAAGGATAGGCAGGCGTGATTTGGTGAGTTAGCGATTTCTTGTGGCTCGAATCATGCCAGGATTCATGTATGTTTTTACTTTGTAACGACATTTCGGAACTAATCAAATATGCAAAAATTATTAAAAGGCCCGGACTTTTCAAGCATGTAAACTAATTAGGACTTTGACTTCTTTCATGTTTAGAGACAAATTTAATAGAAAACCATAGTCACTTTTAGGATTGCCCTTTTAATAATAAGAACGAGATGAGCCTCGCCGAGTAAAACGCAAAGATTGCAGGGCCCTCACAAATGTATATATATTAATTGCTTAGAACTCAGGATCGGCCGCTAGCGAGTTTCACGGCTCTTTCCCAAAACAACAATGTGCTAGTCTCTTTAGGCGCGTACTTTAAATAATGTTACCTTCTTAAACCTGGGTGTACATTGATGTGACCCAAATCCAAATCCCAACGAAATCAAAATGCGTCAACAAATCACGTGTACACTGGTTGTGACGTGGTTCGAGATGCGTTTTCACAACGTTGCAATTCTTGTGTTAAAAATAATAATAATAATAATAATAATAATAATAATCCAAAGACATGTTTTAAACAATGTTCACATTCTTGTAAAAATAAAAATAAATAATGATAAAAGCGGTAAAAAGATAAAACTTGCACATAAGTTCATATTTGTATAAAAATCAGATAATCAAGCCGAATATAACAGTTGAGCGACCGTGCTAGAACCACGGAACTCGGGAATGCCTAACACCTTCTCCCGGGTTAACAGAATTCCTTATCCGGATTTCTGGTTCGCGGACTGTAATACAGAGTCATTCTTTTCCTCGATTCGGGATTAAACCGGTGACTTGGGACACCCTAAATCTCCCAAGTGGAGATTCTGAAATAATTAAACAAATCCCGTTTGATTGTCCTTTAATTGGAAAAAACTCCTGTACCCTCGCGGGGCGGAAAAAGAAGGTGTGACAGCTCTGACGACTCTGCTGGGGAACGTAACCCATAATCTCTAGTTCAGGGTTCAGAATTCGAGCTTAGATGAATTGCTATATTTGGCTTTATTTGATCTTATTACATGTTTTGGCCTAAACGTGCAAAATGATGTTTTTTTACTGCTTTGATATTATTTGAACTGTACATATAAACTGTGCTAAAACCTTCTCTTCTCACCTCTGGGGATGTGCTTACTGGTTGAGACTCCCTATTATGTTAGTGTCATACCCTAAATAAAAGAGGCTCGGAAAGTTTCTAAGTCGGCTGACCTTTTGGTTCCCGGAAAGGAGCTCCTTCCTCAACTCGAGTTGTCCGCTCGGGCACACTGTCTAGAACATATATCCAGATTGAACCTAGAATAACTTGACTTCATGTTGGATCCCTAGTAGGAACGTTTATTTGCATCATGTTGTATTTGGCTTAGGGGACTCAACACAGGGGTTGAGTCCGTCTAGGACAAGCAACCTGAAATGAAAAGACCATCCTGCTGCATCTTGTTTGTTTTGCACATTTATTTGCTTCAAATCTGCATGCTGGCCGGCTTCTGAAATCAGGAATTTTTGAGGAAAAAAAAGAGAAAAAAAGTATTTAGCAGTGTAGGGAGATAACTACTTTTTTTAAAAAAAAAAAAATAGAACCAATATCCAAGTAGTGTCAAAACCCTACCGAAATTTTGAATTTTTTTTTAGTTTGATTTATTGGAAAAGAAAGGAGTATTGTTTACAAAGTTTAGTTTATATGGGGCGAACTACGCCGGTTTGATTCTCACAGGGCGTGAGATATGTAGGCAACCCCCGTTGGGTCCAACCTCCCATTTTTACAAAAAATAGCCCAAAAAAATGTCAAAAATTTTAATTTTTCGTCATAGAGTCGGGTGATGCTGTTTTTATCAAAAATAGCCGAATGTTCCCAAAAGGGACGCCGGAAGGCTGACTTTGTATAAACGGCCACTTCTGTCATTTTTTTATTTTCATTATTAATTGGTTAACTCGCACAACCTTAAAATCTTCGTCCCTGAAGTGCTGAAAGGTCGTGTTCGGAAAATCTTGTTTTTTAGGAAAATAATCAAATCGTTTTGAGTCAAATAAATTTTATTTTCTTTAATCATATTAATAAATGTGCAGAATGAGCACGACTCAAAATGAACCTTTTTCAATCATGAATAAAATCCCCCTCCAGTTGCGGCTATGGTGGAATGATTTAGGCAAAGAAGGGCGTGACGAAGTCAAGAAACATCTGAAAGGTCTCACGAGTTTGTTGGGTATCAGGCCTCGAGGGGATATTATAAGGGCACTGGTCCCTTAATGGGACCCTGTGCACAATGTCTTCCACTTCTCGGTCTTTGAACTCACCCCGACTTTAGAAGAAATAGCAGGGTACATCGGCAGTGTTGAGGTTCCGTTGAGGCATAAATACCTGGTTGCTCCAAGAGCCGTAGCGGTGCACCGGTTTTTGGACTCGTTGAAGATAGTCAGAACAATCCATAACCCTGACTTGGCAAAAGGTTTTTGCACTCTGAGCTTCATATACCAAAGATACGGCCACATAGGAGGGTTTGACAAGCCAGAAAACAAGTTGTGCAGCAAAAGTAACCGTCGAAAGTGGGATGAACATAGACGGGTTGCTTTCATGATAACCTTCTTAGGGCTTTTAGTGTTCCCAAGAAAATATGGGAATATTGACATAAAGATAGCTGGGGTCGTCAGTACTTTGCTCACTCAAAATGATAGCACACTTGCGCCCATGATTGTATCTGATATGTTCCGAGCTCTCACGGCCTGCAGAGCCAGAGGGAACTTTTTCGAAGGGTGTAACTTGTTATTGCAAATATGGATGACCGAACACCTATGTCACCGAGCTGAGTTCCTGAGCCATGGATCTTCTGAGAAAACCTGCATAGAGGAGTTCTACACCAGAATTAATGAGGTTCACCTACCTGAAGGAGTCTCGACATGGACCTCATATTCCGAACCCTCAACGCCAGTCAAATACAGTGGACACTGGGATGGTTACCGATCGACGAAGTCATATACATGCCAACAGCTAGGCCCCATTTTCTCTTGATGGGACTTAAGAGCATTCAACCTTATGCGCCGTATCGGGTTTTGAGGCAACTTAGGAGGTGTCAGATAGTGCCGAAAGATAAGGATCTATGCACCCAAGTGATTGAGATCAGTTCCGATGGCCAGTTTCCTGAAGCAAGGGTCCGCCAGATTTGGAGCCAATGTCAATACTTAGAGGCAAATACTTGTGTACTGAATCAGGCAAGAGGGGAAGTTTCACCCGGATATCAGGCTTGGTACAAAGGGGAAGTGTCGTCTGGAAGGCCGGCTAAAAGACCTCACCTTCAAGAATTTTCCAAGTCCTCACAAGAGCATTGGGACTGGTTGGCAAAGGAAAAAGAATACAGGGCCACAATAGGCAAGCTGAAACAGCAGGTCATAGATCTTCCGTTTGAAAAAGAAGTTCAGACCGCAGCCAATGAAGGGGACAGAAAGAAATCAGCCCAAGAGAATGACTCCCTTAGAGCTCAAAACCGACAAGTCATAATGGATGCCGACAACCAACGGAGGAGCCATTCCGATAAAAGGTTGATAGCAGGGTTAAGGAATCAGGTCATTGAAAGCCGAAAAGATTTGGAAAGATCCGAGGCTAGCATAGCAAGAATGCGGGCCAGATGGGCAAAAGGTACAGCAGCACGGAAAAAACACCTATGGCAAGTGAGAAGGGATTATGAATGGAGCATTGCAATATTGAGAGAAATAAATTCTACTCTCAGAGATCGGGTCTTTAAACAAGCCCGAGATGCTAGAACGGACAGGGAGCGCTGCTATGATTCAATAGCCCAAATGGAAGAACAAATGGAGAGGTTCCAAGATCAGCTCGTTGACAACACTCAAGTATTGGGACTAAAGAATCAACGAATAGAACAGCTGTGTATGGAAAGGGATAGAATCAGGGGTAGGATCGATGAGATTGGGCACTACATCACTACGAAGTGCTTAGCATGTGAGGAAATGCCCCACGACACCCTTTTTGCCTCAGTCATGGGTTATGTCCACCGGATTATGGAAGAATTAAAAAGCTTGCAAAGAGGTCTGGCCCCAAAGCCCGCGGAAAGGTCGAACGATGCCTCGCGGGCACCAAAATTCAAGGCTTTAATGTATCCCTAATTCAAGTCTGCACTTGTTGTTTTTAAGAGTCTGTGGTCTACCCCTCTATTCTCATTTCATATCAAACAATGTTAATAAGTGTGGAGTCTGTATTTTGTTTGTCTTTTTTTTTCAAATGAGTAGCTTGTAATAGCATACCTGAAATGAAAAAAAAATGAAGAATTTTTTTTTCTTTATTTTTACTTGTGGCAAAACTACGCCCGGTCTGATTCATGCGGGGACATGATACGTAGGCAATCCACATAAGATTCTACCACCACTAAAAAGAAAAAAAGAAAAGGCAAAGTGAAATAATAAAGGACATAAGCTGGAATGACGCATGCAGTCAAAGCAAAAACATGTTAGAAATGGTGAAACTGCCTAGGAACATTGCATTCCCCAATGCAAAATTGCACTATGTGTTAAACTGTAACGCTAACAAGTTTGTTATTTATACCAGAGAAAGAAGTTTCGAAACAGTTAGCTCGTTAGAACGTTCTGGCAGGGTACCACTACCATACAAGATCTAAATGGCCCGTTCTGAGAAGTATGTCTAGTTCGGACAAAAATGTTGAGGAGGAAAAGACAGAGATGAAAATGATGAAAGAGGATGTAGACAAGTTGAGACAAGAGATAGAGGGGATGCACCTAGCCTGGGCTAGGGGACAAACATCACCAACCATTCCCCCTACTCCTACCCTCTTACCGGCTCGGACTCCAGAACACCCTCCCACTGGTCCATCAACGGGCTTCCCCATTGCCCAATACTATCAAGGGGAAACTTCCTATAATCCCCAAGCTCCACCACCCAAACAAAACCCTCCTCCGCCAACTGTCCCTGTCTTCGGGGCACCTCCACCCGCCATACTGCAAAGGTCCTCCAGTGAGCCGTTGTTTCAGGCTCATGATAACCAGTATTATCCCCCTGAACCAACCTTTAAAGCACCTGAGCCATACACTTAAACCCCTCACCTCCAACTCCCGGCAGAAACTGAGAGGTCGGCTAAGAATCCGGAGCAGGATGAAATGCTTCGTAAAATGAAAAGCCTGGAGAAATCCTTCAGGAGTATGCATGGATTGGGCAGCCAAGTTAGTGTGGCCTACAAAGATATGTGTCCTTTCCCCGATGTTCAATTGCCGGCAGGCTTTAAGATGCTCAAGTTTGATCTATACGAGGGACATGGTGATCCCATGGCACATCTACGAGGTTTCTATAGTAAGATGAGAGGAGAAGGTGGAAAGGATGAGCTCCTGATAGCTTATTTTGGTCAAAGTTTAAGCGGGTCCGCACTCGAATGGTACACGAGGCAGGATCCTAGTAGGTGGTATACCTGGGACGATCTAGCAAAAGCATTTGCATGTCACTTCCAGTATAACCTTGAGATCGTTCCGGACCGTCTCACACTGTTAAAACTTGAGAAAAAGCTTGGATAGAGCTTCAGGGAATTCGGATTCCGTTGGAGGGAACAAGCAGCAAGAGTCGATCCGCCAATGAGGGAAGGTGAAATGGTGGACTACTTCTTACAAACTTTGGAGCCAACTTACTTTGGTCACTTGGTGACGTCAGTCAGTAAATCTTTTAATGAAGTAGTAAAAATGGGTGGCATGGTTGAAGAGACTCAGGTCCAACAAGATAATGAGTTATTCGGCAATCAAGGACACAACTCAGGTTATCCAAAGCGGCACGGGGTGCGCTTGGGAAAAAGAAGAGAGAGGAGGTTGCAACAGTCAAAGCAGGTACTTGGTCCAGATCAAGAGGGTCCCTCCCCTCACTACCAACCCAGACCCCATTACCCAAGCTATCCACACACTCCATATAATCCTCCACAACCCTATTATCCACCACAAGAGCCACATTTTTCTGTCCATCACGCCCAAACTTACACCCAGCCTCCGACTCATCCGCAATGGCGTACGCCGGCTCCCCAACATACATATCCCCCTCCACAAAACACATATCCCCCACCAAGGGCCTACAGGAATCCTTCAGGGCCAAGCTTCCGCGGAAATCAAGCTTTCAGGAATGAAAGGATGTAGAAGCCAAGAACACTCACTTCGTTGGGAGAAACCTATACTACTCTGTTCCACAAGTTGAGGCAGATAGGCCTATTAAGCCCTGTTGAACCCAAATTGCCAAATCCCCTTCCCAAAAATCTGGACCACTCAGTAAGTTGTGAATATTGTTCGGGGGCTCCCGGGCATGATACTGAGAAATGTTGGAAGTTGAAAACTGCCGTACAAGATCTTATTGACATAAATAGGATCGAGGTTTAGGCACCAGAGTCACCCAACATCAATGAAAACCCGCTACCAATGCACCATGAGGCCCACATGATCGAACTAGTGCACGAAGGAGGGAAACTTAAAACACCCTCACAAACGGTAATGATGATTCGTTCTAGTCCAAACGAAAATTCGACCCGTGGAAAGGCGGTGGTACAGTTGGGAAAGATAGATGACAAGCCATTTGTGGTAGTGGGGAAAGGTTCGTCTGTTGCTGCAAAGAAACTAGAGTCAGTCAAGGCTGTGCTGCAAGGAGTATCAAGCACACCAGTGTTGGTGGTGAAGGGAGTCCGCATAGAACCAGTTATTATCAGGCCAGTAATGCAGTTGCCGATAACAAATGAGAAAGTTATGCCATGGAGCTACAGTCAAGTGACAGTGATGCATAAGGGAAAGGAGGTTGTGGAAGAGGTATACGAGGCTCAGGGGTTAACTCATTCGGGAAGGTGTTTTGTTCCCGCAGAATTGAGATGGACCAATCCTGTAACAATAAAGAAGCCAGTAACGGAGGAAGAAGCAGAAGAGTTTTTGAAGAAGATGAAGGCCCAGGACTACTCAATTATAGAGCAGTTGAGAAAAACCCCAGCCCAGATTTCATTGCTATCCTTGTTGATCCATTCAAGCGATCATTGTCAGGCCTTAATGAAGATTCTGAACGAAGCCCATGTCCCGGACAAGCTCTCAGTGAACCATTTGGAGAAAATAGTGCACAAGATCTTCGAAGTAAACCGACTAACATTCTCTGACGATGAGTTACCGGTAGAGGGTACAAAACACAACAGGGCACTCTACTTGACGGTAAAATGCGAAGACTCGGTGGTCACTCGAGTACTAATTGATAATGGGTCAAGTGCAAATATCTGTCCTTTGGCCACTCTGAACAAACTAAAGGTTGCTGATGATAGGATCCACAAGAACAACGTCTGCATCCGAGGTTTTGATGGGAGCGGTACTGACTATGATATCGTACTAGAATTAACCATTGGTCCAATCGAGTTCACCATGGAATTTCAAGTGATAGATGTGGCGGTGTCGTACAATCTTTTGTTGGGACGACCTTAGATCCACGCAGCTAAAGCAGTGCCTTCTACGCTGTATCAAATGGTCAAATTTGAATGGGATAGACAAGAGATTGTGGTACACGGGGATAACGGTACACATGCTGTCAGTGATGCTATTGTGCCCTTCATAGAAACCGACGATGACAAGGGCCCATGGGTTTATCAGGTTTTTGATGCGGTCTCAGTAGACAAGATTCCTGAGGGTGGGGGCCTTCCACTTCCCAGGATCACAGCTGCAGCCTTCATGATAGCCTCAGAGATGTTGAACAGTGGGTTTGTACCAGGAAAAGGTTTGGGGATTGATCTGCAGGGAATGGTCCGGCCAGTTTCTTTGCCCAAGAACCTGGATACTTTTGGGTTAGGATTCAAGCCTACCGCAGCGGATGTAAAGCGGTCCCGCAAGTTGAAGAAAAGAGTCTGGGTCTTTCCTAAGCCAATCCCACGCCTGTCCAGATCATTTGTCAAAGCAGGGTGCAGAAAGTTACTAGTCCCGAAAGTTCTTGGACCCTTGATCGGGCCGGATAGAGATTTGAATGAGGGCTTTGAGAGAATGTTCGCAGATGTCAACATGATAGAGGCTGGAGAGGGTTCCAGTAAAGCAGACATACAGTTTGTTGGGCCTAGGGCCAATGTCAACAATTGGACAGCTACTCCTCTTCCTACTTAGAGGGAGTCCTGGTAGTTGGCTCTGATTTTCCTTTTTGTTTTCTGGATTATTCCAGGGTTGTAATCCGGATTCCCTTTTATTATTAGTATTGCTCAACAAAGTGTGAAACCTTGTTATCCCATGATTCAATAAAATGAGAAGTTTCTTTTTCATTCCTTATTTTATTTTTATTTTTAATTTTTGTTTCTTTCTTTTCTTTTTCTGAACAGTTCTTTTCATACTGGTCTTAACGACATGGCATGCACAACGGATCTTCAACCTAGTCTAAAAGATCAATCTGATTCAGAATTAACCATACAAGAGGTCGATTATGATAATGAATCGGAATACGATGAGGATGAAGCCTTCGAGGAGATAAACAGGGAGTTAAGCCAGTTTGAAGAAAAATCCAGGCCCAACTTAAATGACACAGAAGACATCAATTTAAGGGGTGTCGGCGATATCAGAGAAACTAAAATAAGCATCCACATTGCACCAAATATCAGGGAGGAATTGATCAAAACACTTATTGAATTCAAAGATGTATTTGCTTGGTCATATGACGATATGCCGGGGTTAAGCACGGATTTAGTGGTCCATAAATTGCCCACTGACCCGGCATGCCCTCCCGTCAAACAGAAATTGAGAAAGTTCAAGAAGGATATGAGTGTGAAGATTAAAGAGGAAGTAACCAAGCAGTTGCAAGCAAAGGTTATCGGTGTCACTCGATATCCTGATTGGTTGGATAATGTGGTGCCAGTGCCGAAGAAAGATGGGAAGATCAGGGTGTGTGTTGATTACCGCAATCTGAATAGGGCAAGCCCAAAGGACAACTTTCCTTTACCAACATCCATATCTTGATCGACAATTGTGCCGAGCGTGAGCTCGGATCTTTTGTAGATTACTATGCTGGGTATCATCAGATTCTGATGGATGAAGAAGATGCGGAAAAGATGACATTCATTACGCCGTGGGGAACTTATTGCTACCAGGTAATGCCATTTGGTTTGAAGAATGCTGGGGCAACGTACATGAGAGCAATGACTACTGTGTTTCATGACATGATCCACAAAGAAATTGAGGTATACGTGGACGATGTGATCATAAAATCCAAGCATCAGGAAGACCACGTAACAGACCTAAGGAAGTTTTTTCAAAGACTTCGAAGGTATGATATTAAGCTCAACCCGGCCAAATGTGCATTTGGAGTTCCATCTGGAAAGCTGTTGGGATTCATCGTTAGTCGGCGAGGCATTGAGTTGGACCCGTCAAAAATCAAATCTATCCAAGATTTTCCACCGCCGAAGAACAAGACAGAAGTAATGAGTCTGTTGGAAAGGTTGAATTACATCAGCAGATTTATTGCTCAACTCACGGCAACCTGTGAACCCATTTTTCGGCTACTGAAGAAGGATGTTGCGATAGAATTGACGGCAGAATGTCAGGAGGCATTTGACCAGATCAAAGGATATTTATCAAATCCACCTGTGTTGGTTCCACCTGAGTCGGGGAGACCGTTAATCCTTTATTTAACGGTCCTGGAGAATTCGTTTGGCTGCGTGTTGGGGCAACACGACATTACAGGAAGGAAGGAGCAAGACATCTATTATCTCAACAAGAAGTTTACAGTATATGAGGTTAAGTACACTCAACTCGAGAAGACATGTTGCGCCCTAACTTGGGTGGCCCAGAAATTGAAGCATTATTTGTCCTCATATACCACTTATCTCATTTCCCGCTTGGATCCACTAAAGTATATTTTCCAGAAGCCTATGCCCACAGGGAGGTTAGCGAAATGGAAAATATTACTCACGGAGTTTGACATCATCTATGTGACGAGGACAACCATGAAGGCCCAAGCGCTGGCCGATCACTTGGCTAAGAATCCTGTTGATGAAGAATACGAGACGTTGAGGACGTATTTTCCTGACGAGGAAGTAATGCATATAGATGAGTTGGAATTACCTGAGGAACCAGGTTAGAAGCTTTTCTTTGATGGAGTCACAAATGCGAAGGGAGTTGGAATAGGAGCGATACTTATTTCTGAAACAGGACGTCATTATCCTGTTACAGCTCAGTTGCGTTTCTATTATACCAACAACATGGCTGAGTATGAGGCATGCATTTTGGGTCTGCGACTAGCTGCAGACATGGATGTCCAGGATGTTTTGGTCTTGGGAGACTCGGACCTCCTAGTGCATCAGATTCAGGGTGAATGGGAAACACGAGATTTGAAGCTCATAACATATCGACAATGTTTGCACGATCTGAGCAAGCGATTTCGATCAGTGGAGTTCAGACACATCCCGAGAGTTCATAATGAGGTTGCCGATGCATTGGCCACTTTAGCATCGATGTTGCATCACCTAGACAAAATTCATGTTGACCCGTTGTACATCCAGGTTCGTGATCAACATGCTTATTGCAACATGGTAGAGGAAGAAGTAGATGGCCAACCATGGTTTTATGACGTCAAGGAGTACCTCAGGATGGGGATATACCCGGAGCAGGCCACCGGAGATCAAAAAAGAGCTATTCGGCGATTGTCAATTGGATTCTTCCTCAATTGAGGAGTGTTGTACAAAAGAACCCCAGATTTGGGATTGATGAGATGTATAGATGCCAGTCAAGCCACAATAGTTATGATAGAGGTACATGCCGAAGTTTGTGGGCCACATATGAGCGAATATGTATTGGCGAAGAAGATTCTTCGAGCAGGGTATTATTGGCTCACTATGGAGCATGATTGTATCAATTTCGTGCGGAAATGCCATCAATGTCAGATACACAGAGATTTGATTCATTCTCCACCGACAGAATTGCATACAATGTCAGCGCCCTGGCCATTTGTTGCATGGGGCATGGATGTCATTGGATCTATTGAGCCGGCAGCTACCAACGGTCATAGGTTCATTCTGGTGACCATCGACTATTTTACTAATTGGGTTGAAGCTAAAACTTTCAAGTTGGTAACCAAGAAGGCAGTAGTGGATTTTGTTCACTCCCATATCATCTGTAGATTTGGGGTCCCAAAAGTGATCATCACGGATAATGGTGCTAATCTTAACAGCAATTTGATAAAAGAGGTATGCCAACAGTTTAAGATTACACACCGTAATTCCACACCATATCGTCCCAAGGCGAATGGAGCAGTTGAAGAAGCCAACAAGAACATCAAGAAGATACTGAGGAAGATGGTAGAAAGGTCCAGACAATGGCATGAGAAATTACCATTTGCATTGTTGGGTTATCGCACTACTGTTCGGACTTCAGTAGGGGCCACTCCCTATTTGTTGGTGTATGGAACCGAAGCAGTAATACCGGTGGAAATCAAAATTCCATCCCTTCGGATTGTCGCTGAAGCTGAGATTGATGATGACGAGTGAGTCAAAACTCGTTTGGAGCAGTTGAGCTTGATTGATGAAAAGAGACTGACAGCTGTGTGTCATGGCCAGTTGTATCAAAGGAGAATGGCAAGAGCATACAACAAAAGGGTGCGCCCCAGAAAATTTGAGGTGGGGCAGCAGGTGTTGAAACAAATCCTTCCACATCAGGCCGAAGCAAAAGGCAGGTTCGCCCCGAATTGGCAAGGACCATTCATTGTAACCAGAGTATTGTCCAATGGCGCTTTATGTTTAACAGATATCGACGGGAAATGCGTCGACATGGCTATCAATTCTGACACAGTTAAGAGATATTATATATGATTTCTTTTGATTGTAATTGTTGTTTGTGGATGGCATTTATCGAAGAATGAAATGACGGAGGCAATTCTTTCTTCTATCCAAACACTTTATCCTTTGCTTCCCCTTTTGATCCTTATTTATTCTTTCATATCCCTCTTTTGGAATCAGTAATTAAAATGAAAAAAAATGAAAAAAAAACAATGATAATAAAGACAAAAGAAAAATCACAAGAAAAACAAAGGAATTGGGAACTACGTTTGACCTGATTCCTCAAAGAAGGATACGTAGGCGCCTCACGGCTCGGTCATAGTGTAACAAAAAATAAAAATCCCCAAGCAAGAAAAACTGGGGCAGAAGTTTGTATTTGTAATTTTGGAAAGAAAGTTTGATTCCAAGAGTTGTACTGTTTTTCCCATCAAAATTATTTTTAAATTTTGATACCCCTTTTCCTTTTAGCCATACACAAAAACCCATATTGATGTCCAAAAAAGGACTTCCCGATCAGTATCCGAGAAGTGCCAAGTCATGCAAACGGAAGTCAGGAACAACACTCTTAGCCCCAGCAAAGAGGAGGATCATAAACTGGAGATGAATTGATAGCCGAAAGAATCCCCGACAGAGAGAGTCATATCGGTAACACTCCGATCCCCAGCTGAAAAATAAAATAAAATGAGAGAGTCTTATTGGTGAAAACCTTCACATGCACCATAAGCCGATGAAAGATGATAGAAATAAAACGAGAGAGTTTTATCGGTGAAAACCTTCATAGGCACCATAAGACGACGAGAGTTGAGAGAAACGAGAGAGTCTTATTAGTGAAAACCCCTCGAAGGGCACTATGAGGCGACAAGACAGAATTGGCGGAAAGGATCCACATTTGGCAAATAGTTGAATGCTTGTTTATCCCCGGCAACATGAGGCCGTCCGAAGGGTTGATTGATAAAAATAGACTGGGTTGATTAATCCAGAATGCACGACATGATCGTTGGGATCGGTTATATCATTCAGATAAGTTCTTTTCTTTCCTTTTCCCCAGCACTTGTTCAGAAAGATTTCTTCTTTTCCTATTCATCACTTTTTCATTTCTTGGTTTAAAAGACTTTACCTCCCAAGCAGTTTGTTTTTAAAAAAGATTTTCAGAGCTTACTACCAGTTGCCAAAATGGTGAAAAACAAAATGTGAATAGGACAGGCCAAAGATAAGGCGACAAAGTGAAAAGAAGTTGGTCGCAAGACCGAATGATGAATGAGGCTAGATCCCAAGAGGACCAAATTTCCAGGGGAAGTTGGAGAAAAATGGAAAAGCAACCATTAAAAGGTTATGAGAATCCCTAGCAGATTTGCGGGATATAGGAACTGTCACACCTCCTTTTTACGCACCCGCGAGGGTACAAGGGAGTTTTTTCCAATTAAAGGACAATCGAAACGGGATTGGTTTATTTATTTCAGAGTCGCCACTTGGGAGATTTAGGGTGTCCCAAGTCACCAATTTTAATCCCTAATCGAGGAAAAGAATGACTCCATATTACAGTCTGCGTACAAGAAATCCGGATAAGGAATTCTGTTAACCCGGAAGAAGGTGTTAGGCATTCCCGAGTTCCGTGGTTCTAGCACGGTCGCTCAACTGTTATATTTGGCTTATTTATCTGAATTTTAATACAATATGAACTTATGTGCAGATTTTATCTTTCAACCGCTTTGTTATTATTGTTTTTAAAAGAAATGTGAACATCGCTTAAAACACGTCTTTGGACTGCATCACATGAAATGCACCCACAATCCGGAACACGTTTTATTTGATGTTTTGGGATTTGGATACGGGTCGCATGAAATGCACACCCAGGCTTAAGAAAGTAAAATATTAAACACGCGCCTAAAGAAACTATCGCGTTGTTATTTTGGGGAAGCCGTGAAATTCGCTAAACGACCCTCCTGAATTCTAAGTAATTTTATACAAGTATTTACTGAGGGCCCCGCAATTTGTATTTTTATTCGGCGAGGCTCATCTCATTCTTATTTTTTAGAGGAATTTGCAACGTCGTGGACATGCATCTCGAACCACGTTACAATCAATGTACCCGCGATTTTAGAGACACATTTCAACTCCGCTGAGATTTGGATTTGGGTCACATAAATGTGCACCCGAGTTAGGGAGAATAAATTATTAAAGGCGCGCCTAAAGCAACTAGCGCATTATTATTTTGGGTGGGGCCGTGAAATTTGCTAAACGGCCCGTCCCGGAATCTAAGTATTTAATTTATACATTTAGAGGGCCCCGCAACTTGTATTTTCTATTTGGCGAGGCTCGTCTCATTTTTATTTATTTATTTATTTTTCTTTTTTTTTTAGAAATAGGACAAGGCTAAAATAACTATGTTTTGTGCTACTTCGCGAGATCATAGGTTATAAATTGAACTTATTTGATGAAGCGAGTATTTTCCCGCGGAATTAAAATTGCTACTATAATTTCAACATTACTACCACATGTATAAACAATTATTAAGACAAACTAAATAATTAACACCTTTCAGAATATGTGCAAACCCCTATTATGACAAATATTTGGATAACAACAGTTTAACACGAAGAAACAAAATGGCAAATAGCTACTTAAAATAACGAAACAACGGAAAAGAACTAGGATACCATACAGAGTTAATTATCAAAAATAGCAATTCGCAATCATCATGTATATATGTCTCGCGCAATTTCGCGTACTATCCGCATGAACTAGGATTGTATTTCAACAAAACACATGTACATATTACTAAACAACAAATATGAAGGACACAGACAGAGATGACCTACTTGATATTATCGTCCGATGCGTTGGACCTGCGACGAAACCTCGGATAACAAACTTGACGTACCGGACCTCGATGAACCAAAGGCGACCTCAATGGACTGCACGACGACAGTGAAAGAACAGCGATAACCTGGGCTGGTTGGTTGTCGCGTTTGGACAATACAGCTGGAGCAGTGGTGTTTGGACGGTGTTCAGTGGTCGTTTGATCCACTGCTGGGCGTGAGGAAACGACGGGGAGACTGGTGGTGGCGTGAAGTCGAGCTGGAGGTTTGGTGGTGTACGCCGGTGGTCGACGAGGCTGGGTAGCAGGTGGTCGTGGGCTGCTGTTTGACGGACGTGCTGAAAACGAACAGCATCAACAATGGCTGCTGCTCGACCGACGCAGCAATGGGGTCGACGATGAACCTAGGAGGATGAGGAATGGTCGTGAGCTGGTGGTTTTTGACTGTAGGGTCGAGGGTTATGGAGGCTTGGAGGTGAGGAGGGTGACGATGAAGCTGGTTCGTGAGGGATGGTGGGTTGTTGATGGTGGTCGCGAGACGGAGAGGGAGCTGGGGCGACGACCGGGAAAGCAACAGTCGTTGTTGCTTGACAGATGCTGGACGCAGTGGAGGAAACGGTTAGCGGCAACAATGGTGGGTTTCACGGAGGTGGTGTTTGGTGGTGGGAGTTGGTTGCGACGGGGGGATGGAAGGGTCTACTTGGTGTAGGGTTCCGACTGGGTTTTTGTTTGGTGGTCGTAAGGGCAATGATCGACGGAGAGCTCCTAGGTTTTTCTCTTCTTCTTCTTTTTGAAGAAGATGTACAGTACCCCAAAAAATTCCCTCCTTTGTTTTTTTCAAAAAAAAGTCCTCTCCTCCCAATTCTTTTGTCCGTGTTTTGTAATGGGTTTGCCCAGAAAAATGAGCCCCACGCGTGGTGGGGTTCAAGGCATATGTCCCCCACGCGTGGTGGGGTTCCCCATGTGTCGTGGACTCGGTTTATTATGGGCTAGGTCCGAAAATTAGGCCTAAAACCGGGTAGTTTGAACCCGAATATTATTCTTTTGCCCGGACCCGAGAAATAGGAAAACGTTGCTTAACTAGTCCTATGTAAGCAAAATAACTACCAAAAATAAGACTAGTATTTAAACAAAACTATATCTTCTTTTTTTTGAATATTTTTTCAAGATTTAAAATAGCTACAAAATATTAATAAAACTATTTTTTGTAATTTTCGTTTTTATATATAAAGATAAAATATGAAGTAATATTTTTTGTATTTTTCAAAATTATAATGACTGCAAACATTAATAGAACTATATATTTTTGTAATTTTCGAATTTATATGTAGTACCAAAATAAAGTACAATTTTTGTATTTTTTCAAGTTTATGAGAAATACATAAACTAAAATTTATATATGTATTTTGTGATTTTTTCTTTTTGCAACGAAATAAAGTAAAAATAGTGAAAATGGCTATATTAGACCCAATTACATATTTATGCTAAAAAAATGTGAACATCCTCGGGGAGGGTCAAAAATCACGTGCTTACAGCTGCCCCTCTTTGACTGGAAACACGAAGAGTTTTCCGACAAAGAACGACTAGACATGTTTTTGACCCGACCATTATTTGGAGGGACTACACTAGGAAAAAAAGGGAATGTGACCGAGCCTTGGTATCTGAGCTGCCTACATATCCTTGGTTATACAGGAATCAGGCCACGTGTAGTTCGGGAATGAGAGAGATGGTGAAGTGTACCGAGGTGAAGAGCCGATCGAGGTGTCGTTCCGTTGAGGTTCCGGTCCGCGGTCCTGTCATTACAACAAAAATGAAAACTGAAAAAGACTAACTAAGCCTATCAGCTACTAGTTACAAGGATTCCTATCTTCAAGTCTTCTGAAACTTGGTCTTGAGTCTTGAATGGTGCTTCATACAGACTTTGGATTTGAACCTTGATACTTGCTAGTTGTAGGCGCTAGTTCTTGAGCAGATCACATCCGTTCTCCACTTCCGTGCTTCGGATTCATTCATTTTTTCTTTTTCTTCTTCTTTTTTTTTCTTTTTGTTTTTGTGACTAGTTTTGTTGACCCTCTCAGACTGTTGACTCGCATTTTTTAGGCGAGCTTCTTGTTGTTTCTAACTTGGATTGAATGATGGGGATTTTGTTGTAGCCTTCTGCCTCCAATGGGTTACGGCTTGACCTTGAACGATGTTCCTCTGTTCTACAGGTGGACCCCTAACTTCTTCAATCTTTGACATATAACAACCTCCGCTCTACAGGCAGGCTCCTGACAAACAACATAAACACAAATGAAATTTCCTCACCCAGTTTGCACTGGGAAGGTTTGTGAGTCGTTAGCAAAATCGTAACCCACTGATACTGCCGATGCAGTGCTGAGAGTGAACTAAAGACTAGACCAAGATGTGCATCTCCTACGGGTAAAATCTCAATTTAGGAAGTGAGTCTCCTAAAATAAAATATAACCTGAAATATATTCCCTTGTTATACAGGTGGGCGCCTAACTTCCATGCTTGAAATGTAAAGACTGAAATGTATTCCTCTCGTTATACAGGTGAGCGCCTGGGTTTAGGGAAATGACTCCTTTTTTTTCAAACGTTTTTCTTTTCTTCTTTTTTTTTTTTTTTTTTTTGGTATCTTAGGAGAAAGATTCATCAGACTAAGATTTTGATCCTAGGAGAAGGTTCGTCAGACTAGGTCTCTATCTTAGGAGAAAAATTCATCGGACTAAGATTTTGATCCTAGGAGAAGGTTCATCAGACTAGGTCATTTTTGTTTTTTGGTTATCTTAGGAGAAAGATTCATCAGACTAAGATTTTGATCCTAGGAGAAGGTTCGTCAGACTAGGTCTCTATCTTAGGAGAAAAATTCGTCAGACTAAGATTTTGATCCTAGGAGAAGGTTCATCAGACTAGGTCATTTTTTGTTTTTTGGTTATCTTAGGAGAAAGATTCATCAGACTAAGATTTTGATCCTAGGAGAAGGTTCGTCAGACTAGGTCTCTATCTTAGGAGAAAAATTCGTCAGACTAAGATTTTGATCCTAGGAGAAGGTTCATCAGACTAGGTCTTTTCTTTTTGGTATCTTAGGAGAAAGATTCATCAGACTAAGATTTTGATCCTAGGAGAAGGTTCGTCAGACTAGGTCTCTATCTTAGGAGAAAAATTCATCGGACTAAGATTTTGATCCTAGGAGAAGGTTCATCAGACTAGGTCATTTTTGTTTTTTGGTTATCTTAGGAGAAAGATTCATCAGACTAAGATTTTGATCCTAGGAGAAGGTTCGTCAGACTAGGTCTCTATCTTAGGAGAAAAATTCGTCAGACTAAGATTTTGATCCTAGGAGAAGGTTCATCAGACTAGGTCTTGCTTTTTTGGTATCTTAGGAGAAAGATTCATCGGACTAAGATTTTGATCCTAGGAGAAGGTTCGTCAAACTAGGTCTCTATCTTAGGAGAAAAATTCGTCAAACTAAGATTTTGATCCTAGGAGAAGGTTCATCAGACTAGGTCTTGTTTGTTTTTTCTTTCCTTGTTCTCTTTTTTTTCTTTAACAAACAATTAGGAGGAAACGCATCTCCTACGGGTGAAACTAAAATGAACTTAGGAGGAAATGCGTCTCCTAGGGGGTAAAACTTAAAACTTAGGAGGAAATGCGTCTCCTATGGGTAAAACTTAAACTTAGGAGGAAATGCATCTCCTATGGGTGAAACTAAAACGAACTTAGGAGGAAATGCGTCTCCTAGGGGGTAAAACTTAAAACTTAGGAGGAAATGCGTCTCCTATGGGTAAAACTTAAACTTAGGAGGAAATGCATCTCCTATGGGTGAAACTAAAACAAACCGAGGAGGAAATGCGTCTCCTATGGTAAAACTAAAACAACCTTAGGAGGAAATGCATCTCCTATGGGGTGAAACTAAAACAATCTTAGGAGGAAATGCATCTCCTATGGGTAAAACTCAAACTTAGGAGGAAATGCGTCTCCTATGGGTGAAACCGAAGCAAACCTATGAGGAAATGCGTCTCCTATGGGTGAAACTAAAACAATCTTAGGAGGAAATGCATCTCCTATGGGTAAAACTCAAACTTAGGAGGAAATGCGTCTCCTATGGGTGAAACCGAAACAAACCTAGGAGGAAATGCGTCTCCTATGGGTGAAACTAAAACAAACCTAGGAGGAAATGCGTCTCCTATGGGTGAAACTAAAACAAACCTAGGAGGAAATGCATCTCCTATGGGTGGAACTCTAATGATTTCAAACTAGGAAGTGCGTCTCCTATTAATGAAACCTTCGCTTTCTTTTTTTTTTGAATTATTTACTTACCTGTGTTGTCCTCCCTCGAAAATGTTGGGGATTATTTAGATGGGGATGACTTTTTACCTTTTTTTTCTTTTTTCTTCATTATTATCTTTTTATTCTTCTCTTTTTTTTTGCATAGCTTCTTCCTTCGAAGACTACCTCCCTTGAGAGTCGTTTTGCCTTTCCCCGAAAGGAACCGCTGAGGATACTGACTTTCCAACCTTGTGTTGGGCTCCTCGCAACTGCTAGGGATAATATTGTTGGGGAATTATTTACTTACCTGCTAGGGATAACACTGTTGGGTAAAATGTTATCAGCTGGGGGTACCTGACTTCCAGAAAATTTTCTAAATGGAAGGAAAATTTTTTGCCCCAGTTTGATAATATCCCTTGTGGCATGCAGTTCTGGCATCAATGCCATTTCCTTTACCTGCTTCAAATCAAACAAAATTTGTTAGTTTAAAACATGGTGGTTGATTGTGATACTCCTACTGGGATGGCTTTCCCTTTCTTCTTCATTGCGCTGTGCTCCACGACTTGTTGGGGATGATATTATGTGCTGGGGATAATCCCTTCCTGCTGGGGATATCCCTCTTCTTTTGTGGCATAGCTTGGAAACTGGCATTTCCCCGACCTTTTAGTCTAGTATGGATTTCGCCAAATCATGCTCACTGCTCTCCTTGCTTTGTTCACGGGCCTTGTCTTTGAGGTTTATAACCTTGGTTTTGGCAAGGATATCCCTCTTGACGCTCGTCAATCCTTTTGTCAATTCCCTTTTGCTGGGGATATCTTTATCGACACTGGCCTCGCGCTTGTTCCTTGCTGACTATACCATTTGGATGTACTAGTCAGATCTCATCTTGAAAAGCTGATGGCATATTTGAAGTCATTTCATACTTGTTCTGACTAGACAGACTCTATCGGGGGGTTTTTCGATGAAAGGAGAAAGATAAGAGAAACAAAATACAAGACAAAGGAAACGATGACTCTTTTAAAAAAAGAAACTATAAATAAAAATCTATCAAACGCAGATACCAACTCTAATGGCCATGACATGCGTATGTGGCCTATCCTCTACCGTCAATCATCTTTCAAGATCTTCAATTGACGATTCCCCATCTGATTCTCAATCTTATTCGACTTGTAGTGCCCGAATGGTTTGCACTATCAAGTCTCTCTCATTTTTGGTTCTTTCCTCAGCTTTCATCGCCTTATGGTGCCTGTGAAGGTTTTCACCAATAAGACTCTCTCGTTTTATATCTCTCTCCAGCTGGGGGATTTGGAGTGTCGCCGGTATGACTCTTTCTGCCGGGGATTAGAGTCCTTTCTGCTGTGGAACAGAGTGTTATGTACACCGGTAAGACTCTCATTTGTCTGACTTGACATCTTTTGAAGACTGATCAGAAGGTCTTTCTTTGGACCGTAATGTGGGTTTTGGATAGGGCTAGAAAAAAAGGGTATTAAAGGCTCAAAAAATGCATTAATTTTAGGTTATTAATTACAACCTTCGGAATTAGATTTATTTACATCAAACGCAACTTTTGCCCCAATTTCTTGCTTGGGGATATTTTAATTATTATTTTTTTCATTTTTCAAAACTATGACCGAGCCGTGAAGCGCCTACGTATCCTCTTTGAGGAATCAGGTCAAACATAGTTCCCACGGTTTTGTATTTCTTATGATTTTATCTTCTTTTTTCTTTGTTGTTTTTTTTTCTTTTCTTTCTCCTTCTTTTAATTTTCCTTTACTTTTTGTTGTGTTCTTTTTTTTTCTTTCTTCGTTGCTACTGATTCCGAACGAGGGGTATGAAAGAAAATAAATAAGGCTCAAAAGGGGTAACGAAGGATAAAGTGTTTGGGTAGCAGAACAAAATGTCTTCGTCATTCCAGTCTTCAAAATATGCCAAGTGCAAATAACACGATTTAAATTTGTAGTCTCTTCTGATGGTGCTGGACTTGACAATTATATTCAACATATGTTTGTTCATTTGTCACTTCTAACGCACCGTTGGGCGACACTCTAACTCTCATTATCTTGAACAACCCTCATGCCAGTTTGGCGAATCTTGCTTTTAACGGTTTTCTTTGTGCTTAACTTGCCCCAGTTCCACATGACTCGAGCTCTGAATAATCTCAAACCGTCCTTATTTTCTTTAAATGGTCTGATCGCCTTTCCGGGGTTTTATGATTAACTTTTAAGATTAGGCCCAAAGTGTGTGCGCATGTCATGTCCCTAGAATCGGTATTGAACGAAATGATAAAAGGACTAAACAAAAGACGACTGGAACTAACAAAAGACCGGCTTTGTATTAGACTACCGGCGAAATGGTTTGAATAATAAAACAAACAAAACAACCAGAATAAAATCCTAACACAAACTGGACAAAATTTAAACAAACTGCTATGACAAAATGGAAAGATAAGAAGGTTTGACACAAGACAAAATCCCAATTACAACCTTAATAATCCGAACAACAGAAATGACCACAAAATAAGCCACCACAAGCTTCTCTCTTGCTGACCAAGGAACGAAGCGTCCTCCCATTTTATCAAAAAATTGGCATCTTAGCCACTGAGCTTTGCATCAATACTGCCAAGACCATTACCCGTTTCAACATCGTCACCCTCTGTCAACAAGTTCTTGATAGGGTTCGAGTGCTCCATGTCACTGTTATTGATCACAATCCGCCCTTCTTGGATCATTCTTTCTATTTCTCTTTTCAAATCCCGACAGCTTTCAACATTGTGCCCCTGGGCATTGGAATGGTATTCACACCTTTTAGAAGGGACAAAGCTTCTTGCACGTGGGTCCACACGATTTGGAGGAATAGGTGCAATCATGTCATGATTCTTTAATTTCTCAAATAAGCTTTCATAGAACTCTCCTATTGGTGTAAAATTATCTTTCAACCTTTGTTCCCCTTTATACCACTGGCTTGGCTGTGGGTTATAGGGCACTTGAAAATTTTGTGGAGACTTCTGGAGATTTTGTGATGCTCGTGCTCGCCTCCTGGGGTGTTTTGGTGGCTGGACAACATACTGAGGTGGAGCGACAGAGTATTGAGCGTCCTGAGGTGGATAATACTGCTCAGGGGAGCCATAGAAAATCTGAGGAGGCTGCTCATACCTTCGAGATGTTCTCCTGGGACCTCTTCTAGACCCTGATGTCATCATGATTTCTTCAATCTCCTCATTTGTGTCGCTAAGATTATCTGACTCAACCCGGACAGCCTGAGTTGCGGCTTTAAGAACAGCTTGACTTATAATTTTGCCTGTCTTAAGACCATTCTCTACCATTTCTCCAATTTTGATTGCTTCCGAGAAGGTTTTGCCAACTGCGGACACCATGTTTTGAAAGTAATCTGGCTCTTGCGCTTGAAGGAAGACAGTAATTAGCTCGTGGTCATCCATGGGTGGCTTAACTCGAGCTGCTTGCTCTCTCCATTTTATGGCATATTCCCTGAAACTTTCACTTGGTTTCTTCTTCAGGTTTGAAAGGGACATGCGGTCTGGGGGAATGTCGATGTTGTATTGGAACTGTCTGACAAAGGCCTGTGCCATGTCATCCCAGACATACCAGCGAGACGTGTCTTGATCCATAAACCATTCGGAGGCTACTCCCGTAAGGCTTTCCACAAAATAAGCCATCAACAATTTTTCATTTCTTCCTGCCCCTCTCAGTTGATTGCAATACCTTTTTAGGTGGGCTATGGGATCTCCATGTCCATCGTACTTTTCAAATTTGGGGGTCTTGAAACCAGGCGGCAAGTGGACATCGGGGAACATACATAGATCTTTGAAGGCAACACTCTTTTGGCCTGCTAGCCCTTGTATGTTTTCTAACCATTGTTCTAAGCTTTTCAATCTTTGGGTCATCTCTTCCTGTACCATCTTTCGGGCAGACTTCTCAGTTTTTGCAGCAAGAACAAACGAGTACGAGTGATACTCAGGAGATGGTACTGCTCTTGTTGTGTCGCAAATTGTGACTCATGACGAGGAACCTTCCCACTCTGAGTCTCTGGAGCACTTGTAACAGCTTCGACGTTAGTTGTCATTTTTCTTTGAGGCACAAACCAACCACCTCAACTTTCTTCACAATTCAAAACCAAATATGTTAGAATGGACTCAGTCGGTCCTTATTATTATCAATATATATATATATATATATATATATATATATATATATATATATATATATATATATTTATTTTTTACCTTTGTTTTTCTTTTTCTTTTTTTTCTTTTTCATCATTTTTTTTGTGTGTGGTCGAATCTTATGGAGATTGCCTACGTATCATGACCCCGCATGAATCAGACCTTGCGTAGTTCGGACCAATAAAAGATAAACAACAGTAAACATTTTTCAATTTTCATATTAGAACAAACTGAGTTTCAAAGGTTTGAAGATGACCTACAAACTTGAAACTCAAGCAACCCACATTATTCTAATCAAGAGATTTATAAACTCAAAAACAAAAGGCTAGCTCCCTTTCTCTGTTCGACAAATGCAACCAAACAGTTATTTTTGCAAATGTGGCCCCTTCCAATTTTCACATGAATTTTGAGGCCGGGGAGGATTATTTTGACACTTTACAAACTTGTCCATTCTTTTACGAAAATAACCTTTCGACAACTGAAAGATACTCTAAGGCTATTTCGGCAAGAACGGTTTAAGACGCGGCCGAAGCTGGCTCGGCTTATTATGACAAAATTTGAACGGTATTCACCTGACCGTCGACTCTTTTTTTTCAAATTATAATAAAAACTTGGTGTTGCAAAACACGGCCCTTCAGCATCTCGGGGACGAAGCTTTTTTAAGGCTGTGTGGGTCAATTCAAAATGACCCAAAGGTGACCCAAAAGGGTGGTTGTTTATGCAAAGTCAGCCTTCCGGCGTCCCTTTCGGGAACATTCGGCTATTTATGACAAACAACATCTCCTGACTTAGTTATGACTCTTTTATTGTTTTTCGAAAATAGGAAACCCAATACTGCAAACACGGCCTGTCAACGTCTCGGGAACGATGATTTTTAAGGCTGTGTGGGTCAATCGGACCAAATCTTAAAAAATGACCCAAAGGTGGCTGTTTATGCAAAGTCAGCCTTCCGGCGTCCCTTTCGGGAACATTCGGCTATGTCTTGATAAAACAGCGTCACCCGACTTCTTTATGACAAAAATTAAAATTTGACATATATTTTTTTTTTATGATTATTATTTGTTTGTTTTTGGCTTTTTAGCAAAACGGTGGGGTTGGACCCGATGAGGGTTGCCTACGTATCTCACATCCGGTGAGAATCAAACCCGCGTAGTTCGGGCAAAAGAACTACTTTAAAAGAAGAAAGGAAGCATTTTTTGATTGATTTTCTTTTTAGAAGAAACACTTCTAAGATATATTTTTTGAATTTTCATTTGCTTTTTTTTTCTTTATTCTAAAGAAGAAGAAGAAAATATTTTTCGGAAATTTGCTTTTAATAAAAGAAATGCTTCTCAAAATATATTTTTTGAATTTTGAATTTTCTTTTCAATTTTGAAAAAAAGAATCAAAATATTTTCGGATTTTTTTTTTTATATTATATTTTTGAAAACAATTAGAAAGACTTCCTAAAGAAGTCAATAATGGAGAAAATATTTTTGGATTATTTTAATTTTGTCATTTTCATAAACAAATAAATAACACATATTTTAAAAACAAGACTCTTTTTTTCATTTTTATGGCAAGACAAACTATTTTCTTTTCTATTAATGTTTTTTTTTAAAAAATAAATAAGACAAAACAATGATTATTTTTTCTACTTTTCCTTTGCTTTAATAAAACAAACTAATAAGACATATATTTTTTTTATTTTATATTCTCAAAATTTCGGCAGAGTTTCGACACTACTTGGACATTTGTTTTTTTTTCTAACAATAAATAGTTATATCTCTACACTGTTATTTTCTGTTATTTTCTCCTTTTTTCACGATTTTCTTATATGTGGAAAATGATGACAACATACACAATCTTTTTTTTCGAATTTTCAATGTTTTTTTTATATATATACATATATATTTTATTTTTTTGTATTTATTATATTTTCAAAAATGTGGCATGGGGGACATAGGGAATTTCAAGACTTCTTGGATTCCGCAAATGTTCCCCATGTGCTTTTCCCAAAAATGAAGCGTGGGGGACATAGGGAATTCCAAGACTTCTTGGATTCCACAAATGTTCCCCATGTGCTTTTTCCCAAAATGCAGCGTAGGGACATAGGGAATTCCAAGAATTCTTGGATTCCACAAATATTCCCTAGGTGCTTTTCCCAAAAATGAAGCGTGGAGGACATAGGGAATTCCAAGGCTTCTTGGATTCCACAAATGTTCCTCATGCTTTGATTAAAATAACACCATGCTGGAAATGACCAAATGACCCATTCGCCCTTGACTAAATACAACATGTAGCGCATAGGATGCCAAAAGCTAGTCTATTATTTTCAGGTTGCTTGTCCTAGACGGACCCAACCCCTGTGTTGAGTCCCCTAAGTCAAATGCACATGATGCAAATAAACGTTCCTACTAGGGATCCGGCATGTGGCTTTGTTATACTAGGTTCAGACCTGGGTGTTTGTTCTAGACCTGGCTTACAAGAGCGGACAGCTCGAGCCGGGGGGGGGGGCAGCGTACCGGGAATACAGAAGCTTCACCGGCTTAGCAACTTGTCCGAACCTCGTTCTAAATTGGGATTTGACACTATACAGAAAAGAAGTCGTACGAAGTACACCCTTCTTCATGATTTAGAAGACTCAGAAAGGATAGGGGTTTCGGCACAGTTTATATATAGTTCACGTAATATCAAAGCGGTAAAAGACAACCAATTAGCACATTAAGCACAGATCATGTAACAAAATCAGATAAAACCAAATATAACAATTTATCTAAGCTCGAATTTCTAACCCTGAACCAGTGGTTCTGGGCAAATCCCCAGTGGAGTCGCCAGAGCTGTCACACCTCCTTTTTACGCACCCGAGGGGGCAGGGGAGTTTTTTCCAAGTAAAGGACAATCGAAACGGGATTGGTTTATTTATTTCAGAGTCGCCACTTGGGAGATTTAGGGTGTCCCAAGTCACCAATTTTAATCCCGAATCGAGGAAAAGAATGACTCCATATTACAGTCTGTGTACCAGAAATCCGGATAAGGAATTCTGTTAACCCGGGAGAAGGTGTTAGGCATTCCCGAGTTCCGTGGTTCTAGCACGGTCGCTCAACTGTTATATTTGGCTTATTTATCTGATTTTTAATACAATATGAACTTTTGTGCAGATTTTATCTTTCAACCGCTTTGTTATTATTGTTTTTAAAAGAAATGTGAACATCGCTTAAAACAAGTCTTTGGACTGCATCACATGAAATGCACCCACAATCCGGAACACGTTTTATTTGATGTTTTGGGATTTGGATACGGGTCGCATGAAATGCACACCCAGGCTTAAGAAAGTAAAATATTAAACACGCGCCTAAAGAAACTATCGCGTTGTTATTTTGGGGAAGCCGTGAAATTCGCTAAACGACCCTCCTGAATTCTAAGTAATTTTAAACAAGTATTTACTGAGGGCCCCGCAATTTGTATTTTTATTCGGCGAGGCTCATCTCATTCTTATTTTTTAGAGGAATTTGCAACGTCGTGGACATGCATCTCGAACCACGTTACAATCAATGTACCCGCGATTTTAGAGACACATTTCAACTCCGCTGAGATTTGGATTTGGGTCACATAAATGTGCACCCGAGTTAGGGAGAATAAATTATTAAAGGCGCGCCTAAAGCAACTAGCGCATTATTATTTTGGGTGGGGCCGTGAAATTTGCTAAATGGCCCGTCCCGGAATCTAAGTATTTAATGTATACATTTAGAGGGCCCCGCAGCTTGTATTTTCTATTTGGCAAGGCTCGTCTCATTTTTATTTATTTATTTATTTTTCTTTTTTTTTCTTTTAGAAATAGGACAAGGCTAAAATAACTATGTTTTGTGCTACTTCGCGAGATCATAGGTTATAAATTGAACTTATTTGATGAAGCGAGTATTTTCCCGCGGAATTAAAATTGCTACTATAATTTCAACATTACTACCACATGTATAAACAATTATTAAGACAAACTAAATAATTAACACCTTTCAGAATATGTGCAAACCCCTATTATGACAAATATTTGGATAACAACAGTTTAACACGAAGAAACAAAATGGCAAATAGCTACTTAAAATAACGAAACAACGGAAAAGAACTAGGATACCATACAGAGTTAATTATCAAAAATAGCAATTCGCAATCATCATGTATATATGTCTCGCGCAATTTCGCGTACTATCCGCATGAACTAGGATTGTATTTCAACAAAACACATGTACATATTACTAAATAACAAATATGAAGGACACGGACAGAGATGACCTACTTGATATTATCGTCCGATGCGTTGGACCTGCGACGAAACCTCGGACAACAAACTTGACGTACCGGACCTCGACGAACCAAAGGCGACCTCAACGGACTGCACGACGACAGTGAAAGAACAGTGATAACCTGGGCTGGTTGGTTGTCGCGTTTGGACAGTACAGCTGGAGCAGTGGTGTTTGGACGGTGTTCAGTGGTCGTTTGATCCACTGCTGGGCGTGAGGAAACGACGGGGAGACTGGTGGTGGCGTGAAGTCGAGCTGGAGGTTTGGTGGTGTACGCCGGTGGTCGACGAGGCTGGGTAGCAGGTGGTCGTGGGCTGCTGTTTGACGGACGTGCTGAAAACGAACAGCAGCAACAATGGCTGCTGCTCGACCGACGCAGCAATGGGGTCGACGATGAACCTAGGAGGATGAGGAATGGTCGTGAGCTGGTGGTTTTTGACTGTAGGGTCGAGGGTTATGGAGGCTTGGAGGCGAGGAGGGTGACGATGAAGCTGGTTCGTGAGGGATGGTGGGTTGTTGATGGTGGTCGCGAGACGGAGAGGGAGCTGGGGCGACGACTGGGAAAGCAACAGTCGTTGTTGCTTGACAGATGCTGGACGCAGTGGAGGAAACGGTTAGCGGCAACAATGGTGGGTTTCACGGAGGTGGTGTTTGGTGGTGGGAGTTGGTTGCGACGGGGGGATGGAAGGGTCTACTTGGTGTAGGGTTCCGACTGGGTTTTTGTTTGGTGGTCGTAAGGGCAATGATCGACGGAGAGCTCCTAGGTTTTTCTCTTCTTCTTCTTTTTGAAGAAGATGTACAGTACCCCAAAAAATTCCCTCCTTTGTTTTTTTCAAAAAAAAGTCCTCTCCTCCCAATTCTTTTGTCCGTGTTTTGTAATGGGTTTGCCCAGAAAAATGAGCCCCACGCGTGGTGGGGTTCAAGGCATATGTCCCCCACGCGTGGTGGGGTTCCCCATGTGTCGTGGACTCGGTTTATTATGGGCTAGGTCCGAAAATTAGGCCTAAAACCGGGTAGTTTGAACCCGAATATAATTCTTTTGCCCGGACCCGAGAAATAGGAAAACGTTGCTTAACTAGTCCTATGTAAGCAAAATAACTACCAAAAATAAGACTAGTATTTAAACAAAACTATATCTTCTTTTTTTTGAATATTTTTTCAAGATTTAAAATAGCTACAAAATATTAATAAAACTATTTTTTGTAATTTTCGTTTTTATATATAAAGATAAAATATGAAGTAATATTTTTTGTATTTTTCAAAATTATAATGACTGCAAACATTAATAGAACTATATATTTTTGTAATTTTCGAATTTATATGTAGTACCAAAATAAAGTACAATTTTTGTATTTTTTCAAGTTTATGAGAAATACATAAACTAAAATTTATATATGTATTTTGTGATTTTTTCTTTTTGCAACGAAATAAAGTAAAAATAGTGAAAATGGCTATATTAGACCCAATTACATATTTATGCTAAAAAAAATGTGAACATCTTCGGGGAGGGTCAAAAATCACGTGCTTACAGGAACAACTCCGACAGATTCTCGACCAAGTCCCGCAATGGTCGGACAACACATGGCGGGGAAGAAGAAGAAAAGAAAAACCATCCCCAGTAGGAATATCATCCCCAGCAAATAATATCATCCCCAACAAGTGTTGTAATAAAACGCAAAGCAGGGAAAGGGAGAAAAGAAAAACCATCCCCGGCAGGAATGGCATGACCACTCACCACGTTTTAAACTAACAAATTTTTCTTTGATTTGAAGCAGGGAAATGAAATGTTGTTGACAGCAGGAAAGCATGGCCACAAAGAAGAGTATCAAACTGGGGCAGAATTGTTTTTCTCATTGCGAAAATTTTCTTGAAATCAAATACCCGTTTGGGGAAGATGGAAGATAACACAAGTTTTGAAGGAAATGGAATCCCCCGCAGTTTACGGGAGAAAGAATACAAGTTTTAAAGAAAACAATCTTATAAGAAGCAAGATAACCCAAGTTGTAAGAGTAGTGGTCTTTGAATCAGTATCATCCCCACCATTCTTAAAGAGAGGAAAATAACTAGTCTTAGAAAGGGAAGATAATTCCCCAGCAGTGTTATCCCCGGCAGGTTCCAGAAAAGTGAAGACACTATCTTGAGGAAGGTAGTTCCAAATGGAAGTAGTCGGCGAAGAAGGAAAATAACCTAGTTAGGTATAAAACACTGGTGTTGTCCCCAGCAGTTTTCGGAGGAATAAGACACTAGTTTTTGAAGGAGGCAGTTGAAAGAGGATGATACAAATGGAAGAAGTCAGGAGCCCACCTGGAGAATGAAGGTGTTAAAGTTTAAGAAGTTGTTGATGTCAGGAGCCCGTCTGGAGAATGGAGGTATTAAAATTTTAAGTTGAAGAAGTCAGGAGCCCGCCTGGAGAATGAAGGTGTTAAAATTTTAAGAAGTTGTTGAAGTCAGGAGCCCGCCTGGAGAATTGAGGTGTTAAAACTTTAGGAAGTTATTGAAGTCAGGAGCCCGTCTGTAGAATGGAGGTTGTTAAAATTATAAATTGAAGAAGTCAGGAGCTCGCCTGCAGAATAGAGGAATACCTTTCAAGATCAAACAGAAGTCAGTAATGAGGAGGGTTGCAACAAAAAATCCCCAGTATAACAAGCTTTAATGTAGGAAGCAGTGTCCCCAACAGACAGAGCGGAATAATAAAACTTGTGTTCAGAAAAACAAGAGGCCAGTGTCATCCCCAGCAGTTTTCGAAAGAAAGACACCAGAGGAAACACAAGCCGGCAAGAAAGCAAAACAACCAGGGAGCGTGGAGGATAGATAAGATCTTGTAATTCCTAGTTTAGTCTAGCCTCTAGTTTCTTTTGGCACGGTGTAATAAGGAGATCGAAAAGCAGTAGCAACAGCATGCAACAGCAGTAACATTGCAGTCTCATGGTAGGCCCAGCTACCAAAAATTCCCGAACTACATTAACCTGATTCTCTTCTAGCCAGGGATATGTAGGAAACCTTTGAAGCAAAGGTTCGGTTAAATCTTTTTCAAAAAATTCTTCACACAGAGTGCTCGGAGGGGCAAAAATCGCTCGTATCTGCTCACTTTATCTTTGCACGAAAACTCTTTGTGTTTTCAAACAAAGAGAGGCAGCTGTGAGCACGTGATTTTTGCTTCACGAAAACTACTCCAAAAAGAAATCAAAAATAAAATAAAAAAACAAATTTCATCTGTGTACAATTTGGAGAATTTGCATGACATTTTGGTAATTATTTTGTCCGTAAATGTTTACCCTTGTTGTGATTAATTAAAAAATACAAAAATTCATGTTGCATGCACATTCAAGATTTAATTGTACATTTTGGAATTAATTAAACCAAGTTTTATTTTAAAAGAAAGAAAATCACAAAAAAATGTATTTTGTTGCATTTTGTCATTTATGTGTGCCGTTGTGTAATTTTATTTTTTAATTAAATGTTTGATCTTGTGTGTTAATTATTGTTAAGGTTTAATTAACATTTTTGTAGGCTAATTTTCGTTTTATAAATTATTTTTAGAATTTTATTGATTGTTAATTAAAAGTAGAAAAAGAAAAAGAGTTGAAAATAATAAAGAATACTCGGTTTGGGCCAAAAATTAAAATGAAAAGTAGGCCCAAACGAGCTGGCCCAATGCATTAAACCGGTCCGTCTCCTCAGAGGTGCCCGAACGGCACCGTTTCTGTCACAGTTGAGCGGGACCGTTGATCTCGAATGGATCAACGGCCAAGATCACATCTTTTATACCCGTTCCCTGTACCCGACCCATCACCCGGTTCGAACCGACCCCCAACTAAAACCAAACGACACCGTTCCCTTTAAGTGTATTGATCTGGGCCATTGATCTCATCAGATCGAACGACCCAGGATCAATTCCCTCCCCCGTATAAAAGGCGCAATCTCTCACCCCACGCCCCCCAAACCAAACCCCCCTCCCCCCCCCCCTCTCTCACTCCTTCGTCTCTTTCAAACTCAGAGACAAGTTCCCATGAAAAACCCTAGCCGCCACCCTACCCCTTCGCCTGAAAGCCGGCGGCAACGGCGCCGCTGGCCATGAAACTAACACCCCTGAACCACCATGATCCCCTCTCTCCAAATCCACACTCAGCTTACCTCGAATCTTCCCCGAATGTCTCGAATCTTCATTTGAAGGTTCGAGCAAAAACCTGATCTACACCAACCGACCCCAAATTCACACCAGTCACTCCCCTGGCCTCACTCGTAACCAAACCAAGCTTGGTTTGGTTCGAATCTAGGTAGAAACCTTCGAGCCTCAAGTCGGACCGTATGAACCCTAGAACTCAAAACCATGGGGGTCCGTCCAGTTTAAAGGAAGAATGGGGGGGTCTAATGGACCTTAATCGAGGTGTTCTCAGTTGAGGACACTTCAATTAAAGTCCGTTCGACATCAAAGAGGTCGAGTCCAGTTCGAGCATGGGTCATTTTGTTCTTAAGCTTCTGAGGTAATTTTTCCTTTCCTGTTTGTTCCATTGGTATTTGTTTATATATGTTTTTTTTTCTTCGTTTAAGGTGGTTTTATTAATTTTTTCAATTTTTGTCAATTGATCCCTGTGTCTATCAATATGAAATCACCTCTGTACTTGTTCGAGTTTAACTATTTGCTATCGATTGTATGTGTTGTAATTCGCGTAGTCGATTCGATATATGTCATCGATTAGTTTTACAATCTTTAATGGTAATAATTTGATCTATCCTGCTTAATTCTGATTAAGTCATTTGTCTGAATTCAGTTGCGAACTGGTTATAGGTTGTAGTTTGTTGGATAGTTAGGGTCCAAATTGTTAGTTAGCAAAGTTTGAATTGGTTATAGCTGAAGGGATTAACACAAATTGAAACAGAGGTGTAAGGCAGCAGTTTCAGGGACTTTTGAGAGGGTATATTTGGATTTAAAGGAGTCTGAAAATGGTTTAATTTGAATGGCTGTCAATAGGGTATTAAAATACCATTAAACTGATACATTGTTTAAGAATAGTGGGGAACAAGACTTAATGACATGGGGAGGTTGATTAAAATAAGTTAAAATACCCATAACTTTGATTAAAAAGAGAAAAACATGCGGTATGGGGGCTGTCAGGAATATCATGGGCATTTTCTAATTAGTTTTAGTTGTTTAAGGGGTATGGGCAGAGTTAAGGTATCAAGGCAGCTTGGTGCTTGCCTACTTTGCCTATAAATAGGCTCATTTAGAACAAAAAGGGGGGCTGGTTTTTTTTATCCTGGGAAGCCAGAGAAAAACAAGAGTGTTGAAGCGGGAGATTTAAACTAAAACTCTAGAGAAATAGAGGGCATATAGGTTGTGCTATTACCTTGCTAAGTCAGTGGGTTGGTTGATCCTCATAAGGCTAAGCTTTACATCAAAGAGCTTCAGCTTGTCTTTTTCTTTTGGGTGTTTGACAAATCAGAAATTATTGTTTTCTTGCATCTGTCTGTGTTCTTTTGGTACTGTTGGATTTCAGCTTGGTATTTCCCAGTTTTCTATTGGTTGAGCACTGTTCCATTGGGTTACTGCTTGATTTTCTGCCTGGTTTTCTTTAAATCTGCCACGGGGTGTCTATTACTGGTTGTTGCTGTGTTTCTAAATCTGCTGTTATGCTACTGCTACTACTGTTGATTTCTTTTCTACTTTGTTCTTGTTGCCAATACCAGGTACACAACTTTAACATGGCTGTTGTAAGCTGAAAATGTGAAGCATGAATTCATGTGAAAAGTTGAAGTTGAAATGAAAACCAGAAAAGCAATCTGTTTGTTTGAAACTTGTTGTTACTGTTTTATTAAGTTCCTTAAAGCATTATTGATTCTGTAATTTGTAAAAAAATAGTCTCGTCATTTTAGTTGTTTGTAATGGGCTGCAGAAAATTGCTATGCGTTAGATCATGTTATTGGAATAACGTAGGTTAGCTCGTATTCAATCAGAACTTGACCATGTAATGGATGTTGGATATAACTTCCGATAATTTGTAAAATAGCACTTGTGGTTTGATCCCTGAAATATCTAGTAGGTTGTTAACTAATCTTGGATTATAGCATGATTGTTTGAGTTCTTGGTCAACTAGATCTTAGCATTAATCTTACCATCAATTGTTACTTAAAAAAGTACTACAACATTTTAAGGAAAAAGAAGCGTAGTTGTAGGTCTAAGGTTGTTAGTTAAAGTAACAAGTAAGGATAGGCAGGCGTGATTTGGTGAGTTAACGATTTCTTGTGGCTCGAATCATGCCAGGATTCCTGTATGTTTTTACTTTGTAACGACATTTCGGAACTAATCAAATATGCAAAAATTATTAAAAGGCCCGGACTTTTCAAGCATGTAAACTAATTAGGACTTTGACTTCTTTCATGTTTAGAGACAAATTTAATAGAAAACCATAGTCACTTTTAGGATTTCCCTTTTAATAATAAGAACGAGATGAGCCTCGCCGAGTAAAACGCAAAGATTGCAGGGCCCTCACAAATGTATATATATTAATTGCTTAGAACTCGGGATCGGCCGCTAGCGAGTTTCACGGCCCTTTCCCAAAACAACAATGTGCTAGTCTCTTTAGGCGCGTACTTTAAATAATGTTACCTTCTTAAACCTGGGTGTACATTGATGTGACCCAAATCCAAATCCCAACGAAATCAAAATGCGTCAACAAATCACGTGTACACTGGTTGTGACGTGGTTCGAGATGCATTTTCACAACGTTGCAATTCTTGTGTTAAAAATAATAATAATAATAATTGATTGTGACGTGGTTTGAAATATGTTTTCACAATGTTGCAATTCTGCGTAAAATAATAACAATAAATAAAAATAATAAAAGCGGCTAAAGGATAAAATTTGCACATAAGTTTATAATATGTATTATATCAGATAATCAAGCCGAATATAACAGTTGAGCGACCGTGCTAGAACCACGGAACTCGGGAATGCCTAACACCTTCTCCCGGGTTAACAGAATTTCTTATCCGGATTTCTGGTTCGCGGACTGTAATACAGAGTCATTCTTTTCCTCGATTCGGGATTAAACCGGTGACTTGGGACACCCTAAATCTCCCAAGTGGCGACTTTGAAATAATTAAACAAATCCCGTTCGATTGTCCTTTAATTGGAAAAAACTCCTGTACCCTCGCGGGGAGGAAAAAGGAGGTGTGACTGTACTTAATCATGTTTGATAATTATTATTAAGAGCTAATTAGTATTTTAATAAGTTAATTT
Source organism: Nicotiana tabacum (assembly GCF_000715075.1). Lineage (NCBI taxonomy): Eukaryota > Viridiplantae > Streptophyta > Magnoliopsida > Solanales > Solanaceae > Nicotiana > Nicotiana tabacum. Next base: position 9,248,438 of record NC_134080.1, read on the forward strand.
ATAATTCAACTTAGAATTTTAGTTTTTTAAAAAGAAAAGAAAATAAAAGAAAAAGAAGGAACAAGTTTTAAGGGTAAGAAACCGGACTGGGCCAGTGTTAAAAAGGGAAATGTTCAGGCCCAAAGTCACACCCCATGTCCAGGTCCAATCCAACCCGTCTCCAGCCTCTATCAAACGACACCGTTTCAGGCGTCTCAATCTGGACCGTTGATCTCAGCTGATCAAACGGTCCCAAAGCTTTGACCAAACCCGACCCCCGACCCATTACCCGATTCAGCCCGACCCCCCTACTTAAACCAAATGACGACGTATGGTTTAACCTCATTGATCCTGGCCGTTGATCTTAATTGATCTAACGGCCGAGATTGAAACACCCCCTCCGTATATAAGACCAATCCCTTACCCCACGCCCCTAAAGCCATACCCCCACCCCCTTTCCACCTTCGTCTCTGAATCTTCAGAGACCAAACATGTCCTCCACCTTCAACCACCGTCCTCCGCCCACCGAAAATCGCCTCACGGCGGTTTCGGTGGTCCACACACGCCCAAAATTTCACCATAGCCTCCCCACGACATCCTCTTTCTAGATCTTGTATCAGTTTCCCTCGAATCAATACCCAACGTCTCGAATCTTAACGCGAAGAATCGGCCTAAAACCTCACCTCTTCTGATGACTACCAAATTAACACCCCTAAGCCATCTGACCACCCTCGTTGCAGATCCAGTACCCGTTGGCCTCGAATAACCCTCAAACCCCTCGAATCTTCGATCGAAGATTCGAGCAAAACTAGATCTACCCCAACCAATCCCAAACTCATACCAGACATGTCCCTGACCTCCCTCGTCACCAAACCACCATGGGTTTGGTTCGAATCTGGCTGGAAACACTCGAACCCCAAATCGAACCCCCAAGAACCCTAGAAAACCAAAAACTGAAATTTGTCTAAATCAAAGGAAGTTGGATGTCTAGTGGACCTTAGTCGAAGTGTTCTCAGTTGAGAACACTCGATTAAGGTCCGTTCGACCTCAAACAGTTCGAGTTTGGTTTTAAATCAGGGTTGCCCATGTTTCCGAATTCTGGAGGTATTTTTCTTTGTTTTGTTTATTCCGTTTTTGGTTTTGATTATTCTGTTTACTTTGTTGAGTGTAGTTTTATGGGTTTTTCAATTCTTGTCGTTTGATTCTGTCCTTCTCCACCAGACCTGTTATTTGGTCCAATTCTATCATTTGCTTCTGTTTGCTGTAATTGTTATGTGTTATAATTTGTGTAATCGATTGAATAAGTGTCGTCGATTAGTCCGGTAGGCCTGAATATTAATTTAACATGATAGTAGTGTAATGTTGGTTTTGATTTCATGGTTCATGCTAGTCTGTTTCCCCTCCTACTTTGTTTCTGTCCTAAATGTTGTGTTGAAACGAGCCTGTTGGTATAGTTGAACTTAGTACTGAGCCTGTAGGCATATTCAGTTCGTCACATTCTTTTTGCTTGGTCATTTGAAATGTTCTGAATTGCTTGGTCAATCGAACTGCTTCATCATAGCTGCTATTTTGGTTGTCACCTAAACCTGTTGTGTCATGCCCTGTAAGAGTGTTCTGGGTCATTAATAGCCTTAGCCTTTATTTTTGTTGCTGTTTGATTCAAGTTAAGCAATTGATGAATCGAATCCTACTGTCTAGGGTCTGAAATGAATCTGACAACTTATTTGAATTCAGTATTGGTATGATAATGTCAACTAGATAGTAGTGAGTCATAAGTCTGCATTCAAAACTTAGGAGCATTGAGCATAGGCTATAGCTGCAATTTCAAAGATTTTAGGGGGTAATTTGGGAATTGAAAACAGGGAGAGATGGGTGGTTTGAGTGTTCTGTCCACTAAGTATTAAAATACCATTAAACTAATGAATTGATTAGTATTAATGGGGAACAAAAGGGAATGAAGAGGCTAAAAATAAGGAAAAGTTTTTCCTTAGTGGGTTTAAAGTGGAATGATTCAGATTTTAGTGGGAAGAGGGGGTCGGGCAGTAAGTTGGAAAGGAGGGCAGACCTGTATAAGAGAGGGATCAGGTCTGGAGACTAGGGGGACTAAAAAAAACTGAAACTTGAATACTCAACTGGAAGAAAAAATTGAATTCTAAAAAACTTGAAAAAGTTGAAAAAAGAATAGCTATTTTTCATTATTTGTCTGGTTTAGGACTTGAAATTAGCTAGAACTATCTTCCTTTTACTCCTGCTCTATACTTGGGGAAGTATATAGTTGCTGGCTATTTGTGGTTGCACTGCTGGTTGCCATTTTTGTTGCTGCTACTGCTGCTGACCCTCTTCTTCCTCTTCTTATATTATCAATACCAGGTACCTTGTTGTCTTTAATGCCTTGAAGTTTCATTCGATGTATCTGAACGATTATGAAATCAAATGACGAGGCACTGCTATCTTATGAATTTGCTTTTGTATTTCACTATTAGTATAGCTTGTAGTTATAGATTTCAAATACGCATTAGTATCGATTAGAATTTTTGAAATTTGTCTTGTAATTAAACTAGAGAGACTGTGGATCATTGATTATATGACCATGAATATGTATTGGACTGTATGAGCTACTCGGATTTGCTATAGTTAATTCAGTTAACTGTGACGTTAATGTAAAGGTAAATCTGGATCGTAATAGTCAATTACTATAGCTTCCATATTTAGGGTGTTGGGATCACAAACGGGTATAAAATTAGACATGACTAATTGTACGAACAACATGGTATAGTAGCTAATCACCTCAACAAGTTAAGCTTTTCCATGATTGTCCGTGTTAATTCCTAGCATGAACAACGGCTCTAAATCTGATAGACACATGAACTCGAGTTGGTAATTTTGGTTAGCATAAGGGCTGGGGTAAAAAATCAGAAAAATTATTCGTTGAATTAGTTCATTAAACTTGATGGTTTAAAACTTTCAATGAACACTTGTGCACAATTGAACTGAAGCATTGATTAATTTGACGGTTGGGGCTCGACATCCCCTTTGCATAAAGTGTAAGCTTCAAGGCCGAAATAAAAGGCTCGGGTTTGGGTCTGACATGCATATCCGTTTGGGGCCTGGACCCATATCTGCGATTGGTCCAGTTTGTGTTGGGCCTGGATTATGATTCTCTCACGCAGACTGTTTGGAGTTTGCAGGTTTAGATGTAGTACTTCTTAAAAGATAACAATTAGTTAGGTTTTATTTTTATTATTAGAGACAAGTTAAGTAGAAAATTATAGCTTGCTTTAGGATACCCTTTTAAAACAAATGAGATGAACCTCGCCAAATAAAATGCCTAACTTGCGAGGCCTTCTTTCAAGGTTCGTATTAAAATACTTAGATTTCGAGACAGGTCGCATAGCGAACTTTACGGCTTTTCTCAAAATAACAACGTGTTAGTATCTTTAGGCGCGTATTTAATAATGTTATCTTCCTAAACTCGAGTGCACATTTGTGTGACCCAAATCCAAATCTCAACAAAGTTGGAACGTATCGAAAATTGCGGGTACATTTATGTGGCGCAATTCGAGATGAATTCTCACGACGTTGTAATTCTTTGAATAAATAATAACAAAAGTGGTAAACAGTTAAAATTTGCACGTAGGTTCATAATTGTATAAAATTAGATAATCAAGCCGAATATGACAGTTGAGCGACCGTGTTAGAACCACGAAACTCGGGAATGCCTAACACCTTCTCCCGGGTTAACAGAATTCCTTATCCGAATTTCTAGTGCGCAGATTGTTAAACAGAGTCATTCTTTTCCTCGATTCGGGATTCAACCGGTGACTTGGGACACCGCAAATCTCCCAAGTGGCGACTCTGAACCTTTAAATAAATCCCGTTTCGATTGTCCTTTAATTGGAAAAACTCCCTTTACGTCCCTTAGCAGGGGTGTAGGTGAAAAAGGAGGTGTGACAAGATGGTATTGTAGTCTTGTTTTATTTATGGCCTCAAGTTGTTATATTGCTCCATCATTTTTCCAATATTTACCTGTCAAATTACTGATGCTTTAAAAGATATAAGCCAATCCCGAGTTACAGCTTGTTTGGATGGTTGTTACGTGTTGTATTGTATCGTCTTGTTACTTTAAATACAATCATGGGCGGATGCACGTGGAGCTATATGGGTGCTCTAGCACCCATTGCTTTTGGTGCGGAACCACTGTTTTATGTAAACAATTAGTATTAAATTAACAAATAATTTTAGTAATCACCCAGGAACAAAATAAGCAGGTGGGTGCTTTGGTTAGAAAGTGCACTTGAGAGATCTCTAGATGGAACAGTAATCGAATCCCTGAAAATATTTTTTCCATTTTGATATTAATAATCCCTTCAGTACTTTTATTCCTCTTTTAATTTTGTTTGCTTCATTTTAATTTTTCTTCTTTCTCTTTCTGTTTTCTTCCCCAATATCGTGGCCCATTCGGCTCCAAAAATGAATGGTCTTTTTCATATTTTTCTTTTCTTTTTAAGTGTCTTTGCTTTTTTTAATTTCTTTCCCCCAAACCCCATCAAACCTAAGCTGACGAAACTCCATCTTTTGCGATTGTAGAAGGAAATTGGTAATATGGTTTAAACTTTTTTGTAATTAATTAAAAATATTCAATTTATGTTCAATCTAAAACTAATAGTTTTGCACTGAAGGTTAATTCTGAAAATAAACGTAAAATAAGCAAAAAATGATATTTGTTTGCTTATTGTGTATTTAAAAAATGAAATCGCAAGGGATAATCGTGAATAAATTAAATCTTTTAACTATAATATTAATTTTAGTATATTTGTTAAATATTTTTACCATCGTGGGATAAGACGTAGTTGTGCACTTATATATTGTGACTGTAACCAGAGGTGGATCCAGGATTTAAACTCTATGGGTTTAACTGTTAAGGTTTTTAGCACTAAACTCATTATATATATTTCTAAATTTATGGGTTCATATCCACAATTTTTGCAATTTTATTGAATGTTTACATATAAATTTTTACTCTACGTAAAAGGTTGTGGGTTCAATTGAACCCGTCGGTAGAACACTACATCCGCCTCTGACCGTAACAACTGTAGATAAAGAGGCGGAGCACCCACGACTCCAAGATCCTGGATCCGCCACTGAATACAATGTTTGTTTTGATTGTTACTTAAATTTTATTGTATCGTATCGTTTAAATCTGTCATTACGTAACGACGAAAAGTGTCACTTTATGTAATGACTGATTTGCTATGGCCGCATCGTTTCCTTATTTTTTTTTTCTCATCCCTTTATTATTATTAAATAATCATATTTTATTATTTACATTACCTTCTTATCATATTTTATCATTTACATTACCTTCTTATCATATTTTATCATTTATATTACCTTCTTATCATATTTTATCATTTACATTACTTTCTTATATGATAATATTACCTCGTACCTTACTTTCTCTTTATAATATTGTAAGTTTACCTCGATACAATCTATCCAAATATTATAAACATCAAAATAATATAATGCAATACAATATAATATTATACGATACATTACGAAATGATACCTAACAACTCTCCAAACAAGCTGTTAGTAGAAATGAGGAGTATTCCAATTGCGTAAAAAAGAAATGTGCACAGAAAACTTCTGGATTTAGTTTCTACCTTACAAGTCTCTTTATCTGAAAAAACCTAGATCAAATATGTGCATCTTATGGTAAATTATGGAAGCAGCATATCTTCGATATTAACATAAATTTACTATAATTACGTCATATATTAAGATAAAAATCAATTTAATGATAAGAGCGTATTATTTTTTTAGTCCATACGACTTGACAAATAGTAAAAGTAGCACGGGCTAGCCAATTTTCGTTCTAATCATTCAAAAATAACCAGCGTTTGCAAAGTCATTGAAAAATAATCACTATTTTGCTGCAACACAAAAAATTCCAGCATAATGTACTAGAGATCGGTGCACCTGTGTATGAACTTCCAACATATTATGCTGGAACTCCAACACGTGAAAAGTTCCAATATAATATACTAGAACAGTATATTATACTGGAACTCCAGTATAATATACTGGAGTATTTTTCCGGATTTTGATCAGTGCTTTCGCTCAGATTTATCTTTACATCAAAAGTGGCTAAATTTCAATTACTTTTGAAACTATGACTATTTTAAATGACCACTTGTAAATCCGACTATTTTTGAATTTCTCCCGCAAAAAAAAAAAAAAAAAAACATGGTAAACTAGATCTAAGTATTTAAGTGAAAAAAGGTAAAGGAACAAACTAATCGAATCTCGACAGAGAATTCTAGATTATTAATAAAAGAAATGAACAGGACAAACTTAGCCCCCGGAGAATGCATTATATATACAAGGCTACGGATGGGATACTTTATACGTAAAAAAAACTGTGAAATTGCACAAAGTTTCAATGTTTAAGTGCGGTTTTGTACACAAAAATGGAGTTCCTATACTGCGTATTTACAAACAAAGAAAATAGAGCTACCAATTCATAATCAAATGACCAAAAAAAGAAAAAAGAGCAAAGGAAAAAAAAAAGGAGACTTGTGTATGGGTGGGAGATACAGAGATGCACAAAAATTTGCAAATTTGGAAATGCAATACAACTTACAAATGATGAATAACCTATATTTCGTGGATAAAAAGGGATATTCACAATGGAAAACGAACCTATGAAGCGTATTGAAACCAAATGTTCCTTTCTCCTTTTTTTTTTTAAAAACCTTTTCAACCATTATCCTAATTATTTCCCACAACCAAGCTGAATGATTTGAAGCAAACACAAAGAAACATGTGAAGAAACTACAGCTAAAGCTGTTAACTGCTATGGGCACAAAAAGTATTGAACAACACTTCTTGGCATACAACAAAAGTCACTTCCGAGACCAACTGCCAATAGCAGAATTCTTGTTGTTATCCATCAATTGCAGGATTAAAAACCGTTTCCTACAACGAAGGAAAAGAGGACAATAAGTATGATGCATCATAGCAGTAACTCATGTTACCAGTCAACACAATCTAGTGAGGTTCCTAAAATTTAACACAAACCTGATCACAAACGGGGCAGGTGTCACTTCTCTCCATCCATTCAAGAATGCATGAAAGATGAAAATGATGCTCGCATTTTGTGCTCATTTTTGGATTCTCAGCATCATATTCTGCAATGAGGAAGGCAGTCATTGTTCAGTTTCTAGTTGAAGCTAGAAGCAGGGAGTTGGGAGCAACAATGCTAAAAGCTATTTGTCACCTTCAAGACAGATGGGACACTCTTCTTGTGGGGGTAAGAATACAAGGATATTGGATTTTTTGAGTTCCTCGGACTCCTCAAGTTCATCTTCCACTTCCTTTGGAGCAGCAAGCGGGACGTCTGCTTGCACGATGCCTTCAGACTCCTTATTATCCTTCTCTGCAGCTTCGACAGCATCTGCTGTGTTCAGTGCAACGCCAGTTTCAGTGCTTGTTTCCTGAACTGCTGCGTCGTTCTTGATACCATCTTGATTACCTGGTGGCGTCCTGGGCCTACCCACATATGTTTCATAAGGCATTGGCATTGGAGGTGGTCTATAAGTGTCAGGACTTGAGGTGTCCAGATTTGTATCAACCAAAAGCGCAGTGGAGAGTGCTGCAGCAGTGACATTATGAGATGACAAGGGTTCGCGCTCTTCCGGCACTGTGGGATACTGTATAAATCTTCAAGTTAAAAAGTCTTTTTGTGGCACAGCACAAATTCAGAAGGATTGTGAAATAGTCAATCCCATTAAAATGGAAAGGTTTTTTCCCACTAACAGAGAGCACTCAGCACATAATAGTGAATTTCGGTTACTAATGCTAAAAAGTATAATTCCTCATCTTATATTCCAACTCTTTTTCTTTTACCTTATCCTCTCACTTTCCTGATTAAAAACACTGCTGATGCACTAGGAAACACCAGCTTCTCTATCAAGGAACTGTGTACTTCCCTATTGAGATGAAGCATTTGCATGGATTTGGGATCATATAGTGGACTTTATTCAAAACAAATCATAATCTCCTCTTGCAAAATCTAAAACAATAAAAGAAGAAAAAGGGACTGTAGGTTTTGTCAATGAAATAAACCGATTACCTAACATACAGGGAATAGAACTGCAATAGAAATCAAAGGTCCTTTCTGAAAAGAGCTTATAGAAAGCATGGAAATGGCAGGGGAGGATAGGGAAAAAGGAAAGATAAGAACCCTATATTAAAGAACAAACAGTCCAACTAACTATATCCAGGTTGTTATATGATGCCACAACATGCAACATACACAGGAACGAGTTCAGGAACCACGTTTATCAACCTATGAAGCATGAACAAGACATTGTTGAGTAATGCTTCTGGACAGTGGACACTCACCAGACTGAAAATTGACGATATCAGTTGGTGCCCGAATTCTTTTTACTTTCAGACTTCTCCCTAAAATATCACACCAAATTTACTAGTTATTCCCTATTAAAATTTTTATAACATACTACAATTCAGAAAAGTGGAGTTGGCATGGTTTTATGTAAAAATAACAAGAGAGAGGTGCCAGCTTTGGTTCATCTCCATACCCTCTTCACACCTTTGGTCCCTCAATATTCAATGTCACACATTTAACTTCCGATTCACTAACTTTACAGACTTGGTCTAATACAGCAAGAATAGCTAATTCCAGAACTCCATTAATCAGTAACATTCTCATGCTTGCCTTGCATAAAGGGGCATATTCATTCTTTAAGTTTTCTTTTAAATAAAATAATTTTGTTAAGAGAATATGTACGTAACAAAATTTCTGCTTCCAATAAAAAAAAGAGCCTTAGAGACAAACGAACCCTCTGGCAAATATCATACACCAACAACATAGCCGTGGGTCAATATAATTGCTAAAGTTAGCTATTCCAGTTTAAGATTGGAGTTAATCTACAAACACTAACCAATTGAAGGTCAAATTAAGTATGAAAACCCGGATAGCAGAAAGACTAAAGATGGAAACAAAGGGGCCAGAACTCAAATTCTGCTCTAACAATAAATTTCAATCTTCAAAGAAACTTTAAACCAGAAAGCTGTAATTAGACTACTCAGAAATTACAAGGTAAATCGCATTTGGAATGAGGATATAACACTTACACGACAGAATGAAGGTGAACCGTTCAATTCCACTCCTTTCGAAGCACAACAACAGCAGCAATTACCCATTTCTGATAATTTATCTAGGTCAACCGCCTGAAGTGGTTAACCCCTTGCTCATTTTCTCTCTACACCATTACAAGATAATACTATCATTATCAGGTATGCAGCAGATTTCAAAAACCAAAGGGATACATCATACACTAAAGTGCAAGTTAAAAAAATGACATCTGGTATGACCGGAAGAAGCAACTAATTCTGATTTTAAGACACAAATTACTCACTAGAAAAGATCAGTAAGTCTATCTTATGGCAGGACTACTTCGAAAATTCGTGAAGCAAGTAGCAAATCATGACAAAGAAATATTATCTCCAAGCACAACCACCAAAATAGCATCATGAAAGTTGACCTCAATATTTCAACTCAACTGACAAGATTACAATGTTTATAGAGATGTAAAATCAAGTCGCATTTTGTAGAGGCTAGCAAAATGAAAGTGAACCTTTCACTTGGTCCATATTTTCATCTCAGGTGATTGGATTAGACGGGAGATGCCAATGTTGTGTTGTAGAGCTAATTAACTATGTATAAATAGTGACATTGGAAGAACAGTAGAACTGTTCATGTGACCTCTAATAATTCACCAACAAAGGATGAAACTGATTTCAGTATGCCCCTGAAAAAAATTCTAAATTTCACCCTAGGCAGAAACACCAGTCTAAAATGCCACTACTATAAACATTCAGATAACACGGGTAAAAAACGGCTAACAGATTAGGGAGTGACTTCAGGAGAGCTACAAGTTACAATAGATTGTGCCAAGTTAGTCATGACATCTCTCTTTTATGAACATACAACAACTTTGCCTCAATCCCAACCTAGTCGAGATTATGAATCCTTCATCTCCATTCCAAACCCTTGTCATTTAAATATTGCTAAGTACCTTGTTTTTTAAGGCAAATAAGGTTCTCTAAAACTAGATGGTCTAAATCACACTCTTATCTATGCTCAGATCTAATACAAGTGCAACAGCAAATAAATTTTAATCCCACCTAGTTGGTATACCCATATAAATATATTGCTTCCGCTGTGTCAGATTCTTAGCTAAGTCCGCATTGATTCAGGGAGGATGTAGATTCTTTTTTGACAATATTACTTCATACTCCCTTCATCCCAATTTATGTGAAGGTGTTCAGATTTCGAGAGGCAGATTTCGAGAGGCAAACGAATTATATTTGACCGTAATTTTTTCAGATGCCTTTTAAATATTTAAAATTACTAATTATTGTAAATTATAATCCTTTTTATGTAGTTTCCAAATATGTAAATTTTATTTCGAAAAATTCAAAGATTTTATGTCCAAATGCATGGTCAAGATTACAAGGTTTAAATCTCGAAAAGCAAAAAGTTTAAATTGGAACAGAGGGAACATAATTTTAGGTTCATCTCATCCCCTTCAAGCATCTTCAATCAACTATCTTTTGTTATAAACCAAGTCCAATAGTGTATTTATTTCTGTAGGCTTATTCCACAAGAGTACACTGATACTAAAAGCAACTCCTTACAAGATTCAAGGTCAAAGAAAGATTCCAAGATAAGTTACAGGCTTACAGATATTTTAGCTAGGTCTCTAACCATCCGAAACCAAGTAAATTTTTTCTACATATCTGAAATAACATTGATCAACTGCAGGTTTACATAAGAAACCACAATATAGAATACATTAACCATTTAACCAGTATTCATCCAACTCATACTAATTTATTGAGGTGCATTTGATCCAAGACGACACTAGGATTTCGTGAGCATGTAAAATTCTCCAAGAGAATTGAGAGAAACTCAGTAACTCAATATCTCTTGCCTCAAATTTCAAACAGCTTCTCAAATTCTTGTTGAAGCTTCTCACGAAAATACAACAACAACAACAACACAACTACGCCTCATTCTCTAGCTAGCTAGGGTCAGCTCATGAAACCTCAAGGTGGGAATCTATGAGTGAAGGACTATAGAAAACTCAAATTTTTGAATCTACAGTCTCAATCATAAATCAGTAAATTAGCAGACAATCCTACAGCCACTAAACTAAACCAGCAAGCCCTAATCCCAGTCCAATCCACCTTAAATCTCAAACGAATGCTCTGAACATCACATTAAACAATTAATCACACCATAATCCAACTTTCCTAATTGAATTTCCACAAAACTGATTCAAAACTAAAACAAAACGAACAAAATCAAACACTATAAATTAACAAGTAATCTTAAAAGCAAAATTTAGGGGAAATAATACAGTTTTTACAATTCCATATCCATAATAAGCTACAAAAATTAACTATAGAGAGCAGAAAAAAAAGTCAAAAACCACCGATTTCAAGCTGAAAAAACAAAGTCTACCATATAAACACTATAGAAGCTTACTGTATTCAATCCATATGAATCAAACAAACTCAATAACCAAAAAACTACAGAAAATTTTGTACAAACATACAGAAGAAGATTGAAACCAATAGAGATTGGAAAGTGTACGTATAGATTATTACCTGTGTTGTGTGATTGAATTGGTGATGAGTCAGAAAGAGCAGAAAAACGGTGAAAAAGTTTGTGGGTGGGGTGGGTATATGAGGGGGGTGGGTGGGGGAAGGAAGAGGCAAAGGCGTTTGGGCACTTGTGCTTCTTTTGTGCGAGAGTGTGTCAGATGACTTCCTTTGCGAAATACCACGTCTTCGTTTTTGGAATTATATTAAAACGACTTCTTTCACTATACTCTATATTGGCACTAACTGCACGGGTTCGAATCACTTGGTATGAAATCGTCTTTATTGGGTAATATTTTATTTTTAATTTGTATTTTTTAATACAAATTCGAATTTAATCGGGCCCAATATAAATATTGGATACCGGGTAAAAAACTAAAAAAAAGGTATTGTAATTTTTTTACTAGGAATATGCATTTTTTTCCACCCCTATTCTGTATCTACTTTGATGCTCCATTAATATTAATTTGCGCCAAAAATCTCACTTTAAAAAATAAAAGATTTTCTGGATTACGGATTCGATCAAACTCATTAGCTTTTATTTGAATATATGTGGCTTTAAAAATTTATATATGTATAAATTATTAATTTAGAAATCATTAACTTAAAATAATTATAATTCTGAATTTATAAACTTTAAAGTCTAGCTCCGACGTCTCTGACAACTTATTGTAATATTAATTTTATTGGTAGTGCTATATTACTAGAGGAGTCGTACTTATTCATTATTAAAATATGGGAATGGGAAAAGGCTTTGATTTATTCTTTCTTTTGGGATTGTACGGGGCAACGACTAACGCGTGAGCGTATGAAACTCCTTGGACCAATAGATATGAATCGAATAATTTAAAATGGTAAATGTAAAATTCATTAATTTTCTACTCTCTCCTATCACTTTTACTCGTCATCTTTTAACTTTTCAAGCCATTTAGAAAATAATAAATGAAGTATATAATTTACCATTATACGCATATTAATTGATACATATTTTATTGGATTTAAAAAAATTATTTTAAATGAGTAATAAATACTATGGGTATAACATGAAGAAAAAAAATGTGCTGTCTTCTCTTGATATGCGTAAAGTGCCAAGTAAAAATGAATATCTATTTTTAGTATACATGTCAAGTAAAGGTGACCGAAGGGAGTAATATGTTTGCCTTAGATTTAATGTGTTGTAAAGAGTTATCGATATTATCTAAAATTAATGTAGAGAACTTTGACTATAAAGGCATTTCTAATATTAATATTATACTTAGGGACGAATTTATGATTTAAATTCTATGCATTATTTTTAATGTTTTTTGACATTGGACCAATTTATGTTTTTGGGAAATTTTCAAAAATGACTATTATCTGGAGGCTTATTGTTGGGCATAGCTATAATTTAGCTAATTACATTTCGTAGCAATTGATGTTTGTCATGGGATGTATGTGGTTGCATTCAATTCGATTGTATACATTATATTTAATTCAGATGTATTCATTCTTATATATTTTACATTGTATTCAATTTCACTATATTGGATTCAGTTGTATTCAAACTTCAAAAATTCAAGAAATAGGGTGTATATCGCTTGATTCAATTCCACTGTATATATTATATTCAATTCAGTTATATTCATTCTTAACTAATTTATATTGTATTCAATTCACCGTATTCAATTTGACTGTATTCAGCAATACAAAATTGCAAAAACACTTATATTCGGTTGTATAAAATTCACATAATTGACTCACATTTATTTAAGTTGCAGTGCAATAGTCATTCCGCTTTATTCAAGTAAAAAAATATCTCATTAGAACAAGTAATAATTTGCAAAAGTCACATACGCAGAGTTGAAGCTAATATTGATATAAATACGTTAAAATCTTCTTATAATTCAAATTGAAAATAGTGAATAAGCTTATACTTCCTGTATTTAATAAGGTTTCCAAGTTGCAAAGCTGACTAGTGTCTCGACGGTAAATATTTACTCATTTAAAAATTAAAATAAAATATATATTACTTAAGTATGATAAATTAAAATATTTATAACTAAAAAAACTAGTCATAGGAAATTAAAGATATTCATATAAAAAGATGTCTTATATTGTTAATTTAGTATAAATATTGAGTACATATATATTATAGTGGGCGTTTGGACATAAAAATTGTAAAATTCCGGGAAAAAATGGAATTATTTTTCAAGTGAAAATGGTACTTGAAAATTAGAGTTGTGTTTGGACATGAATATTGAGTTATTTTTTAATTTCTGTGAATGATCTGAGTGAACATTTTGAAAAATAGTTTTTTGGAATGTTTTATTTTTTTGAAAAATTCCAAAATTCATCTTCAAGTGAAAATTGAAAATTTTAACGCCAAACTCTAATTTCGAAAAAAAGTGAAAAAATTTCAGGAAAAAAAAATCATGGCCAAACGGGCTCTGTCTCCAATGAGTAGTGGTGGCCAGAGGCGGATCCAGGATTTAAATCTTATGAGTTCGACTTTTAAGGTTTTTAGCATTGAACTCATTATATGTTTCAAAGTTATAGGTTCATATTCACTATTTTTGCAATTTTAATGAATTTTTATTATGCGTCGAGAATTATGAATTCAGTTAAACCCGTTAGGACATCCGCCTCCGGTGGTGGCTTGTTGGGGCGGCGTTTGGAAAGAATATTCGTCGCTTTAGCTGAATATCACTATCGTGTATATTTTGCGGAAGCTTCTGAATTTTAGCCGGTAATAAGATAGCCGCGTTTGACGTTTCTTGCCTACATTACCAATATTTTAGCGGTATTCTATTATTATATATTTCTTGTTTGCATATTATTACAGGATTGACTTATCAAAGAGAAACAAAAGGGCTTATTTGTTTGGACAGCATAAATATTTTTATTGGATTAAAATAAAGAAAAACATAAATTAGTTGTTGAAGCAAGTTATGCAACACAAAGATGACATCATATTAGAAATAAATTCTGTTCTTGCTGATTAAGAAATGTAAGCGAAATATATAAGCACCAAAATATGTAGGATAATCTATTATAATTGGATCAACTTACTTATCAACAAAATTAAAAAAATAAATAATAGGGCCAACAGAATTGTGATATTCTATAGTGGAGAACAATTATTTTAAGCCGAAGACGTACCTTACCTATCGGGATTAGAATAATTTATTATCTCAATAAGTTATCATTCCAACTAATGATGTATCTAGTGGAGTTGTAATACCATTATTATCATCATTATACTCGTTCCGTTTCAATTTACATGAACTTATTTAATTCAACACGAAGTTTAAGAAAAAAATAAAGATTTTTAAAATTTGTGGTCCTAAATAAACTAGTTTAATATAGTTTAATATTTTTGTGGCTATAATTTAGTTGAAGGTTGTGATGTTAAAAATGTCGTAGTATTTGTGTAGGTATAAAAGCTTTTCATTGAGGGTATAATTGAAAGTTTAAGTTAATTTTTTTCTAAATTAAAAGGGATAATTCTTTTTAGAAGAGAGCAAGAAAGAAAAGGTTCACATAAACTCAAACGGAGAAAGTAGTACAATCAGACCTCTCTATAACAACATCTCTATATAACAATCATTCACTATAAAAGCCAAGTTTTACTTGGAACTGATTTTTATTGTTATAATATATATCCTCTATAACAGCACTTCATTATAGCTGTCAAAAATATGAGAATAAACGAGGCTGTTATAGAGAGATTTCACTGTATTTCTTTTAGGTGGGCTTAGTTTATTCAAGACTGGTATCAAAGCCCTGGTTTGTCCAAAAGTTGAAAACCTTATTTGAGCCCAATTTAGAGTTCCTTATCAGCCCAAATATTTTGTGGGCTTCGAAGACAAGGCCCATTTTGAGATATGCTTGGTTTATTATGAAGGATCCATTGGCATGGGGTAGTTGAATCCTTAGAATTGTTGGCAGCTCGACGATCTTTATTCTGAATGTTTGTCGAAGTGGAGCTCAGAGAATGCAATCTGCCGTTTTCTTTGTATAGTCAAACATCTCTATAACAGTCTTGTTTGTTTCGAATATTTTTGAATGTTATAGCGAAGTGCTGTCATAGATAACATATATTATAACATAATATGAAATTTGGTTCCAAAAAAGCTTGACTTTTATAGTGAAGTGTTGTTATATATGGATGTTATAGAGAAGTCAATCTGTACTACAACTAATACTAACTTATCTAATAACAAAACAAAGTAGGAGTATTTGGCGACGTGTCAGCCATTCCTCTCCCTGTAGATTTGTCAATCATTTGCTCCTATTTAAATGACATTAAGTACTATAATAAAGATCAAGGCATGATTTGTTGTTACCATTACATAATGTTTGTCGAGAATCTTTTTATTCTTGTTCACAACTTAGGTTTCTTTTAGGAGTTTAAACCAAAAATTGGTGAAGTCTTGGGCGAAAATCATACTATCTATCTATCTATCTATACTATATTAAAAGCACGAAGGCCCTTAGCGAAATATCGTTCGCCTTTTTTACCCTCTAAAAATAGAATTTACATTAGACAAAAAAGTCTTTTAGTTATTTTTCTAATATTTAGGACTTTTAAACCAACTATAATCTTTACTATTGAATCTATTTCCTTATTTAAATTATGTAAGAATCCTAAATATTTAAGAATTTGAAATCAACTAAACTTTTCCATATTAAACTTTTACTTATTCCAACTATGCACTAACACGCTTTGGCCTAAGTATTCTCATACCAAATAGAAAATTTTCCCTCTTTCTTCCGTTTCCATTTGAAATGCTTAGACTAAAATAAATTAAAAGATAAATTAAAATTAAAGAATTTATTTAATCTATCTATACTATATTAAAAGCACGAAGGCCCTTAGCGAAATGTCGTTTGCCTTTTTTATCCTTTTAAAATAGAGCTCACACTAGACAAAATAGTCATTTAATTATTATCTTAATATTTAGGACTTTAAAAGAAACTAAAATTTGATTATTAGATTTTTCCTTATTGAATTAAATAAGAAACCCCAATATTAAGGACTTTAAAATAGATATTATTTAAGAGAATTAATTAAGAGTATTACGTTTCTTTTCCTTGTATACTCACGTGATTTCCATAGAAATATGTTTACATTGATTCCTCTTATTAGGGAACTTATAATTCTAACATTACCTAATTAAATATTTGTTCTAATTATTAAATGTAGTTTTCAAAATTACATAAAATCGATAAAGAGAATAATATTATGCTCGAGTAGGAGAATAGTTTGAAAATAATTTGTATCTTCTATACTATCAAAAAAGCATAAAATCTCAACAAATAATTAAGTCTTTGAATTAATAAAGCAACGGAAAAGTCAATTCAATTTTGTTTTAAAATTATTATGTAAGTAAACTTATTTGTCAAGTTGATAAAACTCTTAAGGTACACAAATTATTTTACACAATAAGAGCAATTGCCGTGAAAGAAATAAGAAAATAGAGAAAAATTTATTATAATATAGTATTAAAAGTTAAATTGCTAAAATGTTAAGTTGAAGCAATAAGGATATAACCCAAGACAAAAAAAATCACAAAAATTACCCTTATCATTTTTCTTTCTTTTTATATTTATTTTAATAAATGTAGCTCCCTATATTTTTCATATCGTATTACATCATTTTTTATAATTCAATATTAGCTATTTCATACTTTATATTGTTATTTATCTATGGGTTTCTAGGAGCTATAGTTCTATCTCTACGCTCACAAATTTCTAAAAGACCCAAAGATTCAAATTCTTCAATTTATTTTATTATCTTTGAATAATTATTTTAAAGTATTTTTTTGTTATTTGTTTATAGTATTTGGTAATAAAGATAACAATAATTTTCATAAGATATATATTATCTCATAAATCATAATAAGATATATAAAGACTTATGTGGCGTAGCATTTCTTGTTTAATGAACTAGCTTATTGAGATTAACATTCACTATATTTAGAAACTTACATTTTCTTTCTTTGATACTTTTTCAATAACTAAAACACATTATTGAATAATATATATATAATTTTTAAAAATTATATATTTATTGATATAGGTACACGCGCAAAGCGCATACCCTAATACTAGTTAGAATAAATTCAAATCGAAATATAATACTCTAACGAAAACTTAGAATCCATAATAGGAGAAAGTGACGAATAAATATTCATCCACACTTTAGCTTTCTAATTTGCTGTTTGACTTCACACAGAAACTAAGGTTTAATTTTTTAAATAAATAAAAAGTAATAATTTAATATACGAAGCTCCCTATCCCATTAATTTTAAAATTCCAATTATAGGTGGGTGGGGGGACAAAGAGGGTCCACTATAAAACTGAAATAATAGAGCAAATCCAAAGAAGCCCCCCTAACCTTTTGCACAAAATCTTTTGTAGGGACCAATAATAGAATTCTTTTGGTACCAACTTAATAACGTGAAGAGAAAGGTACTCTTCTCAATCTCCCAATAAAAATTCAAAATTTTTTTTTTTTCTAGTTTCACGTAGTATTAAAGTCTGATTAAATTAAAATTAAATTAAAATGTCATATTGGAGGTAAAGCAAGGGCAAGCTACATTGTGCTAGGAGACCAAAATTTCTGATTTCGCTACTGAAGTAAATTATTACCTAACAAAAAAAATTTATATTCAAAGTTAAAACCCGAGAAATATAATTAAGGATGAGATATACTTACCCTCTACCACAAACTCTTATTGATAATTTAATATATTAAACTTGATGCCTATGTTAGGTTTGGTTGCACAAAAGTAGTATCTCTTCGGTTGGTAGATATTTAATACACATAAAATAAGACCCCACCATGGGTCCACATATGCCAACTTATTGTTGACCCGTGACACCTATTTACAGCCTGGCCTCCATATCCACCAATTTTGTACATATTAATAAATTTAATACTGTAATATTTTTAGATATTTTTCCTCGTCTAGAATGTCTGCATTACAGCCAAAAAAAAAAAAGAGAAAACCCAATTAGCCAGAAAAGACAGCCTACTGTACAAAAGATTCAGTTTAAAACGGCTTTACGTTCGTAACGTATTTGGAGCTTGCGTCGGAAAAAGAGCCAGACCACATAATTTATTGTACGCCGCCTTACCTAAATTTCTGCAAGGGACTAAAAGCTATTTTCACACTCAAACCTATGACATTCTAATCACATGAATGTAATTTACCAACTACGTCAAGGTTTCCTCGTAAAAGAAAAGGAAAACTAAATTATGAAATCAGCTTTTTTAAAATCAAGGAGCATTCATAACAACAAATTATGATTCTCAAGAAACAACTCAAACCCGCGTCTCAATACAGAAGTATATTCGAATCAGCTATATGAATCATCACCGTTAATGTCTCGTCATTAGGATGTATATATATAAAACTTAAAAGGAAAAAATAAAATAAAGACATCACATGTAACACGGAATCACACTAGAAATGGTCATAAATATCAACCGGGTCACAGCCGCATAATACAAGGTTAGGGATCCGGGAGACAATTAGGGGGTGATTAGCTAACAAAGAAGCTCTCACCAGTCTCCATTAGTAGAGTCTATAATTAGCTTAACTAAGTTAGAGGTTCATAATATTTACTCTATATGCATTATATTACAGATAATAATCCAACCTTCTTCAATTTTACCCTATTATCAAATCTTCAATGGGTGTCAGCTGACCTTAATCTCTTGGCCGCACGGATAAATTCCACCACCACTTGTACCTCATCAACTCGCTGCACGTATTAAGAGATTGGAAGCATCCATTAGTAAAACTTGGAGCTAAGCAAGTAGATTATGCAGTTGAGCATAGCAAGAGAACGAACAAGACCTGTGATGAGAAGTGCTGCTGCACAGCACTAAGCAGTTGTTCCTTTGTCGGGTTAGGGTTAATATGTGCCTGCACATATGCAATATCTGTTACTAACTTGAACTGACATGTTTCATTGATCATTGAAAATGATCGCGGTAGAAGAAACTTACGAGGTTGAAGTTTCGCCAGTATCTCCATAGTGAACCAGTTCCTAGTTTTGCCAAGTTCAATCTCTGATAGTCCAAATGAAACAATTTAATTAAACAAGTATAGCACAGTTAGTTCAATAAAAGCTGAGTTTTTTCAATGATAAAGCCTCAAGCAGCATATATTGACAGACTTGCAGGTATAGAAAGGCCCTTCCAATTCATAAAGAATAAGTCACAAAATTCACATAATGGATCTTATACTATTTGTACTTCATTTGAGTTTCTGTAAAACCAGTTAAGATACTACTATAATTTAATCACTTTGAATGCAAACAAGTAATGTAACCTGGACAAAGCCATTCACATCAATGAAAACCAGGTGTAACACTGGACAGAGTCAATGTCTACTAAGGTGCTTACCGGTTGCAAATAGTTAGGTTCAACTTCTCTGCAATTGCCACGGCTCATTGTCTTTGCTGGTCCAGACAAGGCCCATGTGGGCCTTGTATAACGAACTCTAGGCTTGCTCACTTTTCTGTACTCGACACCAGTGGCTACCAAATACAAGGATTTTAATCAAATAAGAAACCTCTTTAGAAGAACTGATAAAACAAAGTTCGGATAATGGAGACTAACCAAAGTGATGGCTTTCTTTTTCAACAATGTCTGAACCACTGCTCGAGTCATCAAAGTCATAATCATCATCTTCTTCATCTCCCGTGGGAGGTTCTAGCACACTCAATGCATTTCTCTGTAGCTTGACTTCAACCCCATTTTTCAAAACCTTCAGTTTTGAGAGAAAGAAGTTTAGTACTCTTAACTGATTCCAAAATCAAACAGACAACAGAACCACAAAAAAATAAGGAAAACAAGGATGTTAACTAGGAGATTTCACAACAGCAAGGTCCAAAAAGCTTAACTATTTGACAAACAGAAATCATTGAAGTTAAATTCACTCTGCCAACAAGTCCATAGGTAAGTTTTGCTATAAAGAAAAGAGAATAACCCTACATTCACAGTAACTTAATTAGGAAGCTATTTCAGCAGTTACTTATTTCAGGTCAAGCTGTAAAAGAGAAGAATAATCATTTTCTGGACTGTTAGGGTAAAAAAAAAACAATCTAAAAAGAATGAGGGCTCACCAGCCAATGCCAACCACCAAGCCCAACAGCCTTTTTGACAACTCCCTGAAGCCCCAGCAAAACACTCTTGGTTCTGTTGTTTCCAGTCACAATAACTTTGGTGTGTCTCGGAAGAACAGATAGTTCCTCATCACCACTCTCTTCACGGAAAGGCGATAACACCCGAGAAGGACATAGTTGAGTCTCCAGCATTTTTGCACGTCTAAACAACTAACTAATCACAGTGAATCCAATGAAGATAACAACAGAGATCAGTCTAGGTTAGCTACTGCTAATCTGCAACCAAACTGCAGAGTTCTACATGATGAATAATCCACTCTCCCTTGCTCCTCATTTCGATCAGACAATCAAATAACAAATTGCTAATAACAACCAACTTGGTAGCAGATTAAACTTCAACTTCTATGTCACGTAGGCCAACTTCCAATACAGAACTAAATCCCAAGAATCTCAGTTAAGATTCCTTTCATAAAGAATCTCCACTCCTAATTACACGATTCACCTCAAATGGCTTCTCTGACAAAGACTGAGAACTTTTAACTTTCAAGAAGCAGAATCAATCAACCAGAACCCCCCAAATCTGAAACGAAATTCCTGAAAAAGCAAATATCAAGAATGTCAAAAGGGTAGCGATATAATTCCCACAAAGCATGCCTACTCTGTCCAATCAAGGCATTTTCCTAGAGCCAGCCATATATACTCAAAGGAGAGAGAAAAATATAAGTAGTGATTTTTAGGATCTCATAAGACTGACACGAAATTTCTTATGGAATGTTGAATGCTACGAGCCAACAAGTAATTAAAACCAGCAATTCACGGGTTTTGCATGAGTATAATAAATGCAAAAACGCATGATCCACTAAAATCTACAGTGCATTCACACACACATATACACATACTTAAAAATAATTATCAGTGTCACTACTCATATCCAATTGAAGATTAAAGCAATTAATTTAAGCTTAAGCTCTCAAACTCCATCAAAATTACTAGCTAATGCTTCCAATTCACCTTTCTTTTACAGGACTCTCTGTTAGCTTGTACCAGAGCATGCATTTAAGATGAAAATTAGATATATCATAAAAGATACAAAAGTTAAAAAGACAGACGATTTTTTCGCAGAAGCAATACGCATGAGGCTGCCTTAAGAAATAAACGCTCACTCATAAACAATAAATGCTCGTAAATTGAAGTTCTGTGACTTTCATTTTGCTAGGAAGGAAAGCTTTTTCACTTGAATAATTAAAAATACAACGTTAAAAAAAGAAGTCGTTTAAAAGGGAAAATTAAAATTAAGAAAATTGAAAAGCTGAGAAGAGCTCAGAATTGTTTATTTGAGGAAAAAACGCATTTTCGCAATGCATAAAACATCAAAAAAGTGAAATTGTTGATTTAACCCAAATAACTAATACAAAAAGGTGCAAATTAGAGAAGAGCTCAAAATTGTTGATTTAACAAGAAGAAGAAAAAAAGCAATTTCTCAATGCATAAAATTCAAAAAAAGTGAAACTAACATCATACTGAATCCGTTACATTAATTGAACCAAAATTTTTGAGAAACTTAAAAACTTATAATTAGAAAAGAGCTCAGAATTGTTTTAATCACAAAATGAAAGAAAAAAAAATGAACTTTTCACAATGCATAAAACAGAAAACAGTGAAAAATTCTAGCAAAGCAAACCTATAAAATCCGTTACAGTTAACGTACGTACCTCAGTTCAATGTGAATATGAGTCACTCAAAGCAAAAGAGTGAATTTCAGAGGCCAAAAGAAACGAGATTTTTGTAGTCAGATTTGAGTGAAATGCAATCTGATACAACACACAAAATGCACGAATTTCAGAGACTAATCTAGAGAGAGAAAGAGAAAATATCTAGAGAGAGAAAGAGAAAGAGCATACAGTAAATGCTTCACAACTGCCATTGGAATGGAAACGACTCTGCTTCTCCTTCTGCTAAAAAAGAAGAGAGAGAGAAGATGAGACCCACTTGTTGTACGGTCAATTGGCTTTTTCTTCCTTATCTCTTTCGTTTTCTTTTCGTCTACTTTGTATTATATTCAAACCGGTTTGAACAGTTAACGGCTAATTGAGCCGGCTCAGTTTCCGGTTTGTTGCGTGTTGAGTCGAGTTGAATGTGATCTCTGAACCGGTGACGTACAAAAGGAATCCGAGGCTTTTGATAGCGACCACACGGTACATATTTCAAATAAATCATACGTACATTTTTATATGAATATGAATCATCTTATTAAAATTAAATAAAAAAAATTAAACTTAAATTGCTTTGAAATATAAAGATAAAGCATTACTTTGCGACAAATTAAAAACATGTCACATGTGACAGAAAAAATATTTTACATGGGAAAATAGTTTAACGCCTTTGGACAATAGTTTGTTGATTTAGAGGATAGTTAGGATTTACTTTTAAGCTGGTTAAATTAGCTTTAAGTTTTTTTAAATTTTTTGAATGTTTAGTAAAGTTAAAAATATTTAAAATAAGTTAAAAGTTTTTTAAAATAAGTTGGGCAACTCCAACTTATTATTTTTTGGCTTAAAACTATTTTTAGAAAAAATTACTTTTTTAAGTCAATTCAAATGGGCTCTTGGACTTAGTTGAAGAAAAGAAAAACCAAATACATTTAAATAAAAATGAAAATTACACTATAAACAAGCTTAGTTTCTCAAAAATTATATCGATATTATACCGCATATAATTATATAGATTATATACTTTTTTTGTCAATTTTTCAGCTTTGGTTCTACTTTGTCTGGTACATCTCCGGCAACTACATCAACGAACAAGATCAGCCCCTCAAATTATCTCGTTTGACAGTTTAGCCCCCTAATTATCAAGGGTAAATGATTATCCATGTTCATAAGCCGAGCTGAGCCGGTTGAAGATAATCTGAAAACCAAAAGAGAGGGAAAATAATTGAGGGAAGAGTTAAACGTACACGTGTCGGTAAACATACAGCTGTCGGATCTTATCCTAACAAAGGCCAAAAGTATATATCGTTTGTACCTTAATTCACAACTGTTTGTACTCTGTGCAATTGTGTGGGAGAGAATTTGAATTGTGTATTTTAGGAAATATATTAAGTATATTTGAATATAGATTTGGAATCCGCTCGTTTTACGAGGCAGCTGGAGCGCACAAAATTCTCGAAAATGAAATTAAAAAAGAAAATTAAAAGATATTTGAAAGAACATAACGCACTCCAGTGGGACCCACGTCACACTCTATAGAAGTGGGACCCAAGTGAGTAAAAATGTAGGGACCACTCCCACATGTTCTGCAATTACTTTTCTGTCGTTAGTCGTAATATGGAGAGTGATTCGTATCATTTTTGTGATTTTATTTTTGTACACTTATTTGTGTTCTTCTGTAAATAATGTATAATGTTTGACTTCTAAAGCTTACACATTATTTATAACTATTTTAAATTTATACTATATAAGAGCAATTTTTAAATAATTTCTTTTAAAATATTGTACACGTCTTATTGGAGCTATATTGTTGGTGAATTACTGGACAAACTACTTTTTGGGTTTCACAATCCCAAAAAATTTAGCTTATTGTTTTACGTTTAAACCAAAAATGAATTATTTTTAATGGATACTGAGGTGATAATCTTTTTTCTTTGGTCAAAAGGTGATAATCTTTCATATATTGTGTTTGGGATAGAATCGAAATTTTAGATTTGATAGATTAAATAGAATCGAAATTTTAGATTTGATAGATTAAAATATTCTTGTACTGTTATTACTTAGTATCAATATTTCTTTCATATTTTCTTTAGTTCAGGATCTATCAGAAATAACGTCTTTGCCCGTCCAAGATAAGAATAAAAGTAAGGTTGCGTACATCTCACCATCCTCAGACCCTACTTATGGGAATATACTGGGTCGTTGTTGTTGTTATAGATTAAAACATTCAGTTCCTATCATTAATTTTATCGTATGTTACAACAAACTTAGTGAACCGCATTAGACAAGCCGCCTACATAATGTTACATCATGTATTCGATATTTAATATTTATTTACTTATTTAGAAAATTCTCAGGGAAAAACCCGCAACTACTATTCTTCGAATATGCATTGTGGAATCACTTGCAAACTACACACGAGATGTAAACGCATTAGGTAAGTCCGATGCGACGAGCTCTGAGTCTCAGACTAAAAAGTCTGCTGGTAAGGGAAATCGATGTCGGAGTCTCTCATCTAGGAAACCACGCACCAAACATTAAAATTGACAAAGACAATAATCTTGCGTAGGTTCGAAGATTTCAGCTTCTTTAAGTTCAGTTTCCTGACAGCATATATGACCAGATGAAATAAATAAACAAATAAATATATAAATAAATAAATAAATAACACAGATACAAATATGCACAAGCCAATCTATAGACTAAAATAAAAGGAGAAATAATATACCAAGTCAAAATGTGGAAAGCTTTTTCCGGGTAAGTCTGGCATTTCATTAACTCTTTTGTCCATTTTTTTGTAAGATTATTTATATTTGAACTTGAAAAGAAATAAGTACTAGGCAAAAAGGAATACAATTTTTTATTTTTTTTGGGGGGGGGGGGGCAAAAGGTATATACAGTTCATGATATTTAATACTACGAAATTTACAAAATAAATAAAGACTTTTGAAATTAATCGTTTTAAATATGCGATAGTATTTACGTGGCGATAAGACTTTGAAACATGTAACATTACATTAAATATGCTATATAATTTGTGTAGCTCTAAAAACTTGTTTATAAAAATAAAATGAGAATTTTAAGTTAATTTATTCCTTTTGCAACAAACCAAAAAATAAATATATGTAAGTTGGAAACTTGAGAGGGAAAAACTTTGAATGAATGATTGGCAGCGATAAAAATATGCATTAAATCTTTGCCTCATTTACTTTTTGAGTTGTAAAATAAATAGATATTGGTACAGCTATAAAATACAAATGGTCCCAAAAAGCAGTTGAAGAAGAGACACTTGAATTATCGTAATGTAATGAATTAAAAAAACAAAACCAACATACTATAACATGGCGCCAGTTCATTGCTCAGCCAAACTTAATACATTAAGAAATATTATGACCTTTTAATACCCTAAAAAATATCGAAAACGATTTAGTACCAGGTCATTTTAAAATTAGACCCACGAAATAATGGGAACAAAAGGAGCAGATATTTATGGATTCAGAAATCTTAATCTAAGTGAGATGCAAACACTAAATTGGTGGAATCGAATTGCAAACTATTACATTACTAAGATGTTTTAAAAACCAAGAAAAATTGTCTCAAATACTATGGTGAAGTATTATGTTTCTCATATTCTTGTATGCTCTATAGCAAAAGATGATACATCAAAAATATCAACCTTCACTGGCATTCTTTCAATTCTGAATGTTATAATTTTAGAGTCCGGAATCAAAATGTGATTCTTTTGGACTCAAAGTACACAAATAAGTAGTAAACAAAAAGTTACATTTTTATGTATAGTGCCACAATATCTGGCGCTATACATTAACGGTAACGGCACCGTTAATGTATAGCGCCAGATATTGTGGCGCTATACTGCAAAAGCTGACACGGCGCAGATATAGCGCCACAATAACTGGCGCTATACCCTTTTTTTTAAATTACATCCGTCTTCTTCATCGTTTCTTCCTCCATTATTTTGATGGATTATTATATGCAGCGGAAGCAATCCCAGTATCAAAATCACATGTAATTTAGACAACTAGCATAAACGGAATTTCACGGGTTACCTCTTGAAGCGTGAACATATCTCTTCTACCACGTGAGCCTTCAGTTCCATAACTTCTCAGTGGAATCTCCATCACCCGCACAATCGTGATCCTCGAACGTTCCACGGTCTTCTACTGTGTTACCCAAATAATACCCGAAAATAGCAATTTCGTGTGGGCGAAATTTCTAGGAAAACTTTGCTAAAAATTTCAGCCACCATCTACTCATACCTCTAGGTGGAAAACCTTATGTATTTATAGCACAAGTTTTAAGGGTTAAGACCCTTTTCCAAAACCTGTTGGGTTTTCTTTTCCACCAGAAAAATGATTCCTTTATTTCCTATTATTTAGGCACAGTAGGGACCACAGAATTTAATTAACAAGGCTTCAATTATGGAATTAATTTCTAATTTTCGAAATTAATATCTACCATAATTAATTACGAATTATTCCACTAAAAATCCGTAATTGCACTCCTTATCCAATTTCGAAATTCATCCATTAAATCTTATTTAACTCCCCATATTAAGATTCAGATACTAATCAAGTAAATTAAATTACTGACGATTTAATTTATTGATTATTTCCTTTAGACTTTCGCTTAACTTATTTCATGTGTCGGATACAAAATCCACCGGCCGGGTTTACACATGCAAACTTATAAGCTTTCATAAAGGTATATCATCAATCTCTAAACCGAGACATGGATTCCATCAACTAACTATTACTTCGCCAATGTATATTATTATTATCCAATTTACCAGGCATATTGACCCACGAAAGAATCTCGCCTTTTAATAAATCAAAACAATAATAATACACACAGCTAATAATAATTATATCAAGATTAAGAGTATAAGTACATTTAATGGCTAGAGAGTTTATTTTATTAAGTCAGTATAAAATACTTATCTCTACCTGGTCCGTTCAATACATACAAAATGTACTAGCACAAGAAGTTGGAATTAAACCATTCCCATAATCAAGATTAATTATATTTAATCTTGTGCTACAATCATTCCTGATGGTTTGTCCAATTCCACCATTAGATTGTGAACTCAAACTTTATACTTATAAGAACCGATGATTTAATCTTCCGTGTATAAGCTAAACTCTATACACTAAATCATCTACTATATAAGCAAAGGACACAGACTATTATATGATCTATTTAAAACTTTATTAAAACTGAATAAACAATTATTTCATAATAAATACTATATCTAAACCAAACTCATGGTTAATAGTATATATCCCAACAATCTCCCACTTAGACTTTTAACCATGATAATTATTAGATATACTATATCCAAATGCATGGTTAATAGTATATGCCCCAACAATCTCCCACTTAGACTCATAATCATGCATCTACAACTTTCTCAGGCATTCTTTTACATGACTATTAAAACTCTTCACCAAATAAGGTTTTGTTAAAGAATCTTGCCAAGTTATATCTGATGCAATATTTGTCCAGTAGTACTTTGTCGTAATTATCTAGTTTGGTATTAAACTCTTCAGGGATCCTGTTACCGAAACTATCCCAAGAATGAACACCGAACTATAATTTTCTTTAGCTTTCTCCCACTAAGACGAAGTACCACTAATATTACCTTCGTTACCTCACGACATTGAAATATTAGTGACTTCTTACTATAGTGTTCAATGTTCAAACATCACTCCCACTCGATAAAGGCATATTATGTCTATTAACGTTCTCCCACTACTTAAATGCAATGGAACGTCAATTCTGACGTGTGAGTTTTGATGTTCTTGAACATCTAGTTATTTCTTTGCCCAGTTCCTGTAAAAATAGTTTACTTCTAGGAACATGTTTTATTAAACAGTCCTTATCTAGAAAAATGCATTTGTTTTAACAATTGCCTTATTTTCTTTAGGACAATAAAATAAAGCTTCATTCGTTTTCTTGGATATTCGATAAACATGCACTTATCCATCCTTAGTTCCAACTTACATATCTGCTTTCCCTTTCAGCACATATGCGGGATAATCCTATATCTGAACATGCCACAGACCAAGCTTACATTCAGTCCACAGTTCTATAGATGTCCCAGGTACTAGCTTAGAAGGAACTAAATTCAGAATGTAATTTGAAGTTTCCAGGAAATATTCCAAAAATAAATAAGGCAAATCTGAATAACACGTCATTAGTCTATCCATATCCAAAAGAGACTTATTTCTTCTTTCTACTACACGACTCTATTATAGAGTTTACGGTGTAGTCAATTGAGATGTAATCCCTATTCTGATATGTAACTAAAAAACTCTTTAGAGAGATGCTCGCCACTACAATCAAATTGTAGTAACTTAATATATTTCTTTGGTGCTTCTCTATTTCAAGTCTTAAAAACCTTGAATTACTTAATTCATTAAGACTTACAGTGCATCAAATAAATATATTAATATTTTGAGTAATCATTTATGAACGTCATAAAATACTCAAAATCTATCTCTTACGAGTATGTTCATTTAACCATACAAATCAGAAAGGATTCATTCTAGCTTATCACTAGTTTTATT
Source organism: Nicotiana tabacum (assembly GCF_000715075.1). Classification (NCBI taxonomy): domain Eukaryota; kingdom Viridiplantae; phylum Streptophyta; class Magnoliopsida; order Solanales; family Solanaceae; genus Nicotiana; species Nicotiana tabacum. Next base: position 9,277,530 of record NC_134080.1, read on the forward strand.
TCCTTTTAAAGGGAAACATCTTTTAGTCAAATTTCCTTCCAAACAGGATCCACAAGTTGGTAGTGCCTCTACTTTCAATGAACCTTAAGGTCCATACTTGACCAACTTGAAATCCTATCCAGATTAATATGACTTAGATAAAAGTGCACAGATAAGTTTTACTCAATTCTGAAGAACATATTCTCTTATGAGGTAGACTAATATTGTTCTGTTCAGGAGAGACATCAATATATAATAACAAGGTCATGCATTCATGTACCACAAGAGATAAAGTGTTTATTAAGCTCAATAACTCAAGAGTTATTCGAAAAATAAAACAAATATCCATCTCTTATTTTGCCCAGAAACCGGAATTAAATTCCTTCTAACAAAAGTACATATATTGCATCCTTAAAATTAATGCCTTATCACTAAAAGAAAATTTTAACAAGTAATACGACAAATTGCATAAAATCATTGTGGAGTTGAGATAAAAATATTAAATAGATCATAATAAGTCAAAACACTGAATAGTAAAATTCAGACTGCATTCAATATTTATATACATACATGCATCTGGAATAATAAATTTCGATGGGAAAAGAATTATTCATACAAAGTATATTATATAATGCAAGAATTATACAATCCAAAAATAAATAGAACCAACTCAGATGGAGAGCATACTATTATTTTCAGTCAATTGTATATAACTTTTTAATACAAAAATTTTAAAACACACTACACATATATGTCATGCATCTTGAATAGCAATTTCGATGGGAAAGAACTACTCATGCAACATACATATGCAATGCCAGATTATTCACTCCAATAATTAAAACAGACCCAACTCAGATGGAGAGTATACTGTTAATTTAAGTCAAGTGAACATCATTTTTAATAGCTCTAGTTTCATTGATCCAACATGTATACTCAGATGGAGAGTAAGTACACGATATCAATTACTTGTATTTCACCTAGTGAGCTTACAATAAATTTATCCGATATGGAGGAAGACCTAAAGTCAACGCATAAATTTATTACTCACTTGAAATTAATAGTGGAAGACCATAGAAATATATTTTTATCACCACTTAATCATGATTGTATTATAGTTACAAAATTGATTCAACTCTTTAAGCTCAGATGGAGAGTTAATACTAGTTATCAATAACTAGTAACTATAGCCAATGAGTTCATAATAAATTTATCCGATATGGAGGAAGACCTAATGTCAACGCATAAATTTATTATCTCACTATAAATAAAAAAAATGAAGACCATAGGGGTTTATTCCGATCACCACTTTATCACAACCACGGACTTTTCTCTGAGGATTAAGTTCCATATTAAAAAAAATGCCCAATACCCATTTAAACAGTCTTAAAATACTAAAATTAATATTTCACACTGTATAGTGGTGATTATTGTTGACTGGACTATTTCTGATAAATCTACCAAATTTCATATCAATCAAAAATTGCGACCAAATTTGGAAAATTATCATTTTAAGCATTTTTTTAAGAATTTAAAATATGACATACATTTTTTTTATCATATACCAATTCATGTCAAATCAACATGTGTTATCATGTTCTGGATTAGACATATAAAATGATAGAAAGAATGCATTTTCGTATGTAAATCACATTTTAATCCGTCAAACCTCCAAAAAAACTCACATAAACGATCCCAAATCGTCAAAATACGATGTGATTAACTGCATAGCAGTGAGTTCTTCTTATATGATCATTTCCAATGATCCTACCGAATTTCAGGTCATTCGGAGATCGTAAAATTCATGATCGCCAAAAACTAGACCAAATTCGAATAAATTATTTTTTTGGCGTAGTCAGGATTAAATCCATGTGATTTGCATTCTTGCTATATATCATATCAAGTTAAATCATCATGTTTCAGATTTAACACAAATATAGCCGATATATAAAGAATAATTTTTCATATTTATAACAAATTCAATTTAATAAACTGCTTGAAAACCCATCTAAACGACCTCAAAATGCCAAAAAAAAAACAACATGATTCACTGCATAGCAAGGAGTTTTTTTTCACTAGATCGTTTTCGATGAACCCACCAAGTTTCAGGTTAATCGGAGTCCGTCAAATTCATGACCACTAGCCTGTAACCAAACTCGGAGAATAACCGTTTTAAGTAGTTTCATGAATTAAAATAAATATGATATTGATTTCCATTCTCCTTATAATTACACTATGAGCTGAAGGCATATATTATTTTCTTCCTATTTCTAGGATATATAATATCTCCTTTTGCAATAAATTATCCTTTTATTAAATACATAAGAACCTGAGATATTATATTTTCTCCCGTTCAGTGAAAACCCCAATATCTCTTCTCATGGGTGGAGTTAGTTTCACTAGTACCCAAAGATAAATACTCTTTTTCTAGTTATGAACCTCCACCATTAATGTAGATTTCTCAAGGATAATTTTCACATGGTATATTAAACATATTTCAATGACTCAAATAATAGACCATTTTGTGGATCCTACTTATTAATCATAATGCTCAATCCATGAATAGATATAATTTCACATGTACAAATTTACTAAAAAAATTCATGAGTTCAAATAAACAAACCACTTCAGTAGTAACTATTTATTACTCATAAAATTCTCAATTTACAAGTGAATATATATTTAGCTCATAAAATTATTTTATGGTAGACCATAGCTTAAAAGTCATACCAACATTATAAAACTCATACAACATACCGTCATATTTCACTTAATTAGAACCTCCAATCAGAGAACAAAATTCTTCATCGAAAATCCAAACTAGTAATCACGTAGGGCATGAAAATATAAACTTAAATTTGAGAAATTTTTTATGCACAAACATGCCAAACGCTCCAACCATTAGTCATCCAGGATATCAAATAGAGAATTTTACTTTCTTACAAAATAATTATATCATTACACAATATGAATTATACCTTGTAAGACCTAGTCAATAAAATCTTACACCTCTATTATTGAATTTAATACAACAACACGTTTATTTGCTAATAGTCAATGTGTAAAACGTATTATATGACTAGTATTTAATCATGGGGACCATGGGGAGTCATCTCCAACACCATTGAATTAAAAAGAATTAAAATTATTAAGAAATAATTTCCAGAAAATAGAAAAACGTCCAAAACACAGTCCAAACGACCTCGAAACGCCGAAAAATACCATGATTCACTGCCAAGGCAGTGAGTTTTTCTCACCACGGCGTTTCCGATGGACACACCAAATATCAGCTCAATCGGAGTTCGTCAAGTTCGCTGACCTCCGAAAATTCCGGCTATTCGGTCAAAAACAGGTTTTGCGTTTTTCTAGGGTTTACCCCAAAAATTCAGATAATTTCAATCAAATATCAATAAGAAAATATATATCTCATGATTATAAGAATAATCCATAAATTATGCACAGTTAATTCACAAAACAACAGTGCAGTTTTTTAGAAAACCACATATATATGTAATTCAAAAAATGCACATAAACACCATATTCTTGTTTCATGAAAAACTTAGTTATCTAATTAGATGTGAGTGAGCTCTGATACCAATTGATGGATTATTATATGCAGCGGAAGCAATCCCAGTATCAAAATCACATGTAATTTAGACAACTAGCATAAACGGGATTTCACGGGTTACCTCTTGAAGCGTGAACATATCTCTTCTACCACGTGAGCCTTCAGTTCCATAACTTCTCAATGGAATCTCCATCACCCGCACAATCGTGATCCTCGAACGTTCCACGGTCTTCTACTGTGTTACCCAAATAATACCCGAAAATAGCAATTTCGTGTGGGCGAAATTTCTAGGAAAACATGGCTGAAAATTTCAGCCACCATCTACTCATACCTCTAGGTGGAAAACCTTATGTATTTATAGCACAAGTTTTAAGGGTTAAGACCATTTTCCAAAACCTGTTGGGTTTTCTTTTCCACCAGAAAAATGATTCCTTTATTTCCTATTATTTAGGCACAGTAGGGGCCACAGAATTTAATTAACAAGGCTTCAATTATGGAATTAATTTCTAATTTTCGAAATTAATATCTACCATAATTAATTACGAATTATTCCACTAAAAATCCGTAATTGCACTCCTTATCCAATTTCGAAATTCATCCATTAAATCTTATTTAACTCCCCATATTAAGATTCAGATACTAATCAAGTAAATTAAATTACTGACGATTTAATTTATTGATTATTTCCTTTAGACTTTCGCTTAACTTATTTCATGTGTCGGATACAAAATCCACCGGCCGGGTTTACACATGCAAACTTATAAGCTTTCATAAAGGTATATCATCAATCTCTAAACCGAGACATGGATTCCATCAACTAACTATTACTTCGCCAATGTATATTATTATTATCCAATTTACCAGGCATATTGACCCACGAAAGAATCTCGCCTTTTAATAAATCAAAACAATAATAATACACACAGCTAATAATAATTATATCAAGATTAAGAGTATAAGTACATTTAATGGCTAGAGAGTTTATTTTATTAAGTCAGTATAAAATACTTATCTCTACCTGGTCCGTTCAATACATACAAAATGTACTAGCACAAGAAGTTGGAATTAAACCATTCCCATAATCAAGATTAATTATATTTAATCTTGTGCTACAATCATTCCTGATGGTTTGTCCAATTCCACCATTAGATTGTGAACTCAAACTTTATACTTATAAGAACCGATGATTTAATCTTCCGTGTATAAGCTAAACTTTATACACTAAATCATCTACTATATAAGCAAAGGACACAGACTATTATATGATCTATTTAAAACTTTATTAAAACTGAATAAACAATTATTTCATAATAAATACTATATCTAAACCAAACTCATGGTTAATAGTATATATCCCAACATATTTAACCCTTCTCTTCTCTTCTTGGTCCCCCTCCTACCCGCTGCTGCCCTCCATTTTAAAAAAAGAAAAAAATGCTGGTCTCCTCGACACATAAAACTTGAAGAAAGTAGGTCTCACATTCGAGTAGAGCTTCGTGTCATTGTTGATTCACACTTCCGGAGTCAAAATTTCAATCTTTTTGCTTTCCAAAAATTCTAAATCGAGGTATTTCGATTTATTTTAAGTTCAAACATTTATAATAATGCATATTATTTGATTTGTATCTGTTCTATTTCAGTTTGTGTTTTTTTTCGAAACTAGCATGTTAAAATTATCCGAATTTAATATTAGTGTTTTTAAAAAAAATATAAATTTGTCTGTTAATATCCTGATTTATATATATGTGTTTTCATGCCGTTTTGTGTTTTATTTGCAGTTAAATTTATTTGTTGTTTATGTTTAATTTAGATTATTTTTTAGCGTAGTAAAATCTAGATCTTTTTAACGTAGTAAAACGTAGACACTTTTAGCGTAGTAAAAATTAGATCCTTGTAGCGTAGTAATGTGTAGTATTTTAGCTTAGAATTCCTTTTGTTTAAGTATCTTATACTGGTTGTTGAAAATGCAAACTTTGTACAATAAAGTTATTAAAAACTAAGAATTTAAACTATAAAAAGACATATAATTATTAGTTAGTTTGGTGCCATTGGGCCTCAAAATATCGAGCCCGGACCTATAGGTATATATATATATATATAATTTATACAATTAAGTTATTAAAAATATGAATTTAAATTATAAAAAAACACATAATTATTAATGATAGTTTGGTGCCATTGGGCCTCAAAATATCGAGCCCGGAACCCATAGGTATATATATATGTCACGACATATATATACATAATTTGTACAATTAAGTTATTAAAAAATATGAATTTAAATTATATTAAAAACACATAATTATTAATGATAGTTTGGTGTCACTGGTCCTCAAAATATCGAGTCCTGAACCCATCCATATATATATATATATAATTTGTACAATTAAATATATATAATTTGTACAATTAAGTTATTAAAAAATATGAATTTAAATTATAATAAAAACACATAATTATTAATGATAGTTTGGTGTCACTGGTCCTCAAAATATCGAGCCCTGAACCCATATATATATATATATAATTTGTACAATTAAGTTATTAAAAAATATGAATTTACAGTTGATGACATGGACGCGATTATATATCCCGGCCCTCAGACGTCGGATCTATTGGCCATACAGCCCCATCATAGATCCGAGTATATATGGTGTAAGCACGTGATTTTTGCCCTATGAAAGAATTACTCCCAAAAAATTCAAAATAAAATGATTTTCCTTGGTGTGCAATTTTGAGAGTTTTTGTGACATTTTTGGATAATTATTTATATTTGTCTGTGTATATTTATTTGTTAAATTAATGAAAAATATACAAAATATGTCGCATTTTGCATGTAGGATTTAATTCTACAATTGTTAGTAATTAAGTTTGTTTTACAAAAATTAAAAATTACAAAAATAGGCATCTTTTTCATTTTTAGCATTTAATGTCTAAATGTACAATTTTATGCTTAATTATTACTTAATTGTGCGTTAATTGTTATTGGGAGTTAATTTGCGCTTTTATAACTTAATAATAATTTAAGAATTTTTAGAATTTAGTTTTAGAAAAAATAAAAGAAGAAAAGAGAGCAAAAATATAAAGAAAATCGGAATTGGGCTCTTCTTCAAATTCAAGCCACAAGCCCAAAAAATACCCAACATTCCCTATGACCCGGTCCATTTCAAACCAGGTCGACCCGGTTCATAACCCAAATACCCAACACCCCCTATCTTACACAAAAAACAAAACAAAAAAAAAAAAGTAAAAAACCCTAAACCTAAACCAAACTCATCCGCCCCCTATCTCTTTCCCTCTTCTTCTCCAAAACTCTCCAAGCCCAGCCATGGCTGCTGCCCTTTCCCCCTCATGCCACACTCACACACACACACACCACCAAGAAGCTCATATTCTCCATGTTGAGCTCGAAGATTCCAGCAGCGACGTGAACGACCATGGCTGTTGCTTCATCTTCTCATCACAAGCAACCTCACATCCAAACGACCCCTCCTCCGTGGTCCACCATTGACGCAGCCAGCAGAACTGCTCGTCGAACACTGCTGCTCCTTCATCAAACACTACTGCCCGTCGAACACTGCTGCCTCTCCCCGTCGCCTGTTGCGTCGTCCAGCGAACAACAGTCCAAATGCTGCTTTCTTCTTCGACTTCTTCGTCACAGCAGCTCGTCGATGCTTCACCTCCAGCTGCCTCGACTCCTTCTGCTTCACCTCATTGCCACCGTCTTCAACCAAACGCCCTCTTGTGTCGTCGCGGCTACTCCCAAAACCAAGATCTTTCTGCTGCTTCCGCGATGTCCATCACGTCTAAACCCAAACCCCATCGCTTCTGCTGTGTTGTTGTTGCTTCGTCAAGCATTTGATGCGAAACGAACCCCGTTCCTGCTCGCCAAGATATTTGCCGGGCAGATTCGAGTTATGTTGGTTTCAAGGTTTTCGGGCAGATTTGTTTTTATCCAAGTTCTTCGTGGTTTCGATCCAGTTAGTGGGTTCAAGTTTCACTTTGGTCCGTATTTTGTTTTTGATATTCTCGGATCTAAAATCGGTAAATGTTTGATTTTTGTTTTGTTCGTGTTCATGGTTTTGTTAATTTTTCAATTTGTTCATGCGAAATTGTTAGTTTAATGTCGTTAGATTCAAATTGAAGTTTAATTAATTATTTCTTCAGTTTGTTTCATGTGCTGTGTATTTTTTTTCAGAAATTGTTAATGTTGGTTAAATCATTTGAATCCGTCATGTTTGTTATTTAATATGGATTTAATGCATGTTCATTCTTTGTTTGAAGTTCATTTTTAATCGAGTAATTTAATTTGAGTTTGTTTTGGTTTTTGATTTGTTGATTTAGTTTGAATAATGTATTTTGTTGTTGATATTGTTGTCTCTTTGCTCATTCATTTTTGGTCTAAGTTGTAAGCACGTGATTTTTGCTTCACGAAAGTTACTCCAAAAAAGAAAAGAAAATCAACAAAAAATATATGTCTTGTCATTGAGTGATTTATATTTAATGTTAAAATGTGTGTTAGTTGTTATAAATGTTAACCAATATGTGTGTAATTTTGTTTTTAATGTAATTTTAATTTTTACAATTTATTTAGGAATTTTATTTTTAAATTTTGTTAATCAAAAAGAAAAGTGGGGAAAATCGGATTGGGCCCCAAAGTGAGGCCCAAAACCAACCCAAGGATCCGGTCCAAACCAGGCCTGCCCAGGCACATCCCGAAACAATGCCGCATAAGGCGTCTGATCTGAGCCGTTCAATCACACTCATCCAACGGTCCACATCCGCACCCGTAACCCGACCTGTTTAGCCGGTTCAACCCAACCCCTCACTTAAACCCAAATGACCCCGTTTCTATACCAAACGACCCCGTTTCGTCCATCACTAATAGATCCAAGCCGTTCAGATCACTTGATCTAACGGCTCCGATTTATCTTCCCCTTCCGTATATAAGCCCTCTATCATACCCCACGCCCCTATCCAAACCCCCCTTCACTCGTCTTCTTCACCAAACCCTGAACCCTATGAAACCCTAACGCCGCCCCTTTTCCCTTTCACTTGAACCCGGCGGCATGGACGCCGGTGACCACCTCCTTAACACCCTAGGACCACCTCACTGCCCTGAACATGGATCTGCTATCCTTGTGCTTCGAATCAGTCCCTAGTTTCTCGAATCTTCATTTGAAGATTCGAGTCGAACTCTGACCTACACCAAACCACACCATATTCGTACCAGACACTCCCCTGACCTCCCTCGTGACCAAACCAAGCTTGGTTTGGTCCGAATCTACCCACAACTCCTAGAATCTCAAATCTGAAGATCCAAACCCTAGAACACAAGAACCTGGGGAATCCGGCCAGTTTCAATAGAGGTTTTAGGTCTAATAGACCTTAATCAGGGTGTTCTCGGTTGAGAACACCCCGATTAAAGTTTGTTCGGCTTCAAAAGGCCAAATCTGATTTGGACCTGGTTTGACTTTTGTTAAAATTTTCAGTAAGTTTTTCTTTTCTTTTCTGTTTTATTTGAATACTGTTTGAGGATTGCCAGCATGTGTCGTTGTGTTTGTTTGGTATTTTCTGGTATTTTTCTTAATTCCTTCCATCTTTGTAAGGCCCTTTATTTGGTCATTGGTTTTCTGTGTGTGTTTTGAATGTATTCTGTGACATACATGTTCGATTAGGATAGTCGTCGCATAAATAATCCATATAGGTTCCCAGTAATTGAACAAAAGTTGTCTGAAGCCCTTTGGGTCCCTGTACGTGTTGTTTATATGAACGACTTATTATTACCTATTATAATTAGTATAGTCGACTCGATAAACGTCGTCGATTAGTTTCCTACGACTGAATGTTCAAATTTTCTAATTCATACAACTTCACGTAAGTGAACGAACCTGTTGATTGTTAGTTGGATGCTCGACATGGCCTGAATTTAGCTTATAACTGCATTACAAAACAACTGAAAGATTCAGTCTAGGGCAGCTTCGATTTTAAACTTTCAGAAGTTCAAAATGCCCCATTGTTGCAGAGGGTTAGTACAGTAATAACCAAGAATTAACAGGGGTAGTCTGGGGTTTGAAAAGAACAGAAAAAGCTTAGTTTAAGTGAGCTGACAAATAGGGTACTGAATTAGGATTAAATTAATGCCAATGGGGAACAAGACATAAGAGTATGAGAATTAAATGAATAATTAACTAGACCCATAACTCTTGATTAGAGCAATAGGACAGGCATGGGGGCTGATAAGTTTACTTTCAAGAAAGATGCCCTTAGGCATGGGGAGTTAAGAGGTATGGGCAGATTAATACTTACAGGGATCCGGACAGCTTGGCTGACCTGGATTAGCTTATAAATAGAGTGTTTTCAGAACTTAAAAGGGGGCTGGACATTTTTTAGTCTTCAGAGAAAAAAAGAAACATAAAGTCTCAGAATTTTGTAACCAAACACTGTCTGAAAACTACATAAGAGTTCAAGTTGGTCAAGCTGTCTTGGCCAATTGCTGTTGGTTGCCTGTTGAGCTGCTTGTGATTGTTGAACTGCTGGTGTTGTTACATTGAATACTCTGTTGTTTCTGCTGGTTCATTACTCTGTTTCTGGGATTGTTTGACTGTTGCTCGACCGACTATTGGGTTTTCCTTGTGGTGGAAACTGCTGCTGTTTGCCTGTGGACTATTACTACATTGTTGCTGTGTTGTTGCTATGTTGTTGCTGTTTGTCTGTTGTTGCTGTTGTTTGTTGCATACTACTCAGCTGATCACTCTCCTTCTTCTTTTGCTTTTCTATACCAGGTACACGACTAATACACTGTCAATGTAATTTGAAAGTTGAGCATGAATACAAAAGAGAAGATCTGAAGAATGTTTTTTATACATAGACTGTTATATTGAATATCATGTAATGTATAATAGTTTTCTTCCCTGTTTGGATACTGGAAGTAGCCTGCATGCCTAGTAAGTATCAATGTAGAGTAGTTGAATGTTGGTTTGTATAAGTAGGCTGATAAATAAAAATATTCCCAATGCAGTAGGTTGTAGCTTAGACTTCATCTAATTATGTTCAGCATATCCTTAACTGCGTCAAACTATCTATGTTAGTTGATTTCAGCTCCTTTTGATAAATTGCCTCCTTATAATTGGCAAGCCATTGCTTTAAAAGCAAACAGTGCAAGTCTGCACTTCTCAACCTTACGAGGGTCGAGCCCAGGACGAAACAGACCAAGCAGGCCCGCATCGGATAAACAGTGGCCCAGGTCTGGCCCATCCCGCATGAGTTGGATTTGGGCTCATAATGTTCGATCAGCAGTCCGTATGTGTAGTCACGTTTTCTTATTCTGCAAAGGCATTTTGAATCCTGCTATAAATAACCTGCAAGCATGTAATTAATTAGGACTATCTCTGTTTTCAATTAGTAGAGACAAACGCGACAAGAAACGTAGTTGCTATAGGATATCCTTTTAAAATAGGGACGAGATGAGCCTCGACACATAAAAACGCACAAGCTGCGGGGCCCTTGTTAAATGTATATATCGAAGCATTCAGTTTCCAAGGCGGGTCGTTCAACAAACCTCACGACCCTCCCGGAATAATAACGCGACAGTCTCTCTAAGCGGGCATTTAATAATCTTACCTTCTTAAACTCGGGTGCACATTGATGTGACCCAAATCCAAATCTCAACGGAGTCGAAAGGTGTTTCTAATCACGGGTACATTGATTGTGACGTGGTTCGAGATGCGTGTCCATGACGTTGTAAATTCCTTCTAAAAATAAGAATGAGACGAGCCTCGACAAACAAAAATGTACAAAGCTGCGGGGCCCTCTAAATGTATATATATATTTTAGGATTCGGGACGTGCCGTTTAGCGAATTTTACGGCCTTCCCCAAAATAACAAGACGCTAGTTGTTTTAGGCGCGCCTTTAATAATCTATCTTCTTAAACTCGGGTGTGCATTTCATGCGACCCAAATCCAAAATCCCAAAACGTCGAATAAAATATGTTCCGGATTGTGGGTGCATTTCATGTGACGCAGTCCAAAGACATGTTTTAAGCGATGTTCACATAATATAATAATAATAATTATGAAAGCGATAAAAAGATAAAATTTGCACATAAGTTCATAGTTGTATAAAATCAGATAATCAAGCCGAATATAACAGTTGAGCGACCGTGCTAGAACCACGGAACTCGGGAATGCCTAACACCTTCTCCCGGGTTAACAGAATTCCTTATCCGGATTTCTGGTACACACATTGTAATATGGAGTCATTCTTTTCTTCGATTCGGGATTAAAATTGGTGACTTGGGACACCCTAAATCTCCCAAGTGGCGACTCTGAAATAATTAAACAAATCCCGTTTTGATTGTCCTTTAATTGGAAAAAACCTCCCCTGTACCCTCTCGGGTACGTAAAAAAGAGGTGTGACATAAGTTAACCAGGATTGGTTCCCAATATGGTTAACTTATTCCCGTTAATTTGAAGCTGTATGATTCATCTGTGTTCATGAGATTGGTTGTTGAATTTGTTTAGAAAATTGGTCATATTTGCTATATTTTGGTTGAGATTGATTAGGTTATTGGTTATAGCTGATGGGGTAGTTTGGTAAATTGCAGTACGTTCAGGGGTAAAATGGTAATTGCAGTAAGGTCGGAGGGGTATTTTTGGAATTAAACATTTAAACAATTGTTTAATATAATGGAGGACAAGACATAAATTAGTGGGGGAATAATGTAATTCTTTATGTTAAGCATGGGGGACAAGATGTAATGGGGTGTGGTTGATATAATTGTTTAAATGGGGGACAAGACATAAATTAGTGGGGGAATAATGTAATTCTTTATGTTAAGCATGTGGGACAAGATGTAATGGGGTGTGGTTGATATAATTGTTTAAATGGGGGACAAGACATAATATAGTGGGGTGGGAATAATGTAATTATTTATGTTAAGCATGGGGGACAAGGTTTAAAATAAAGAAAACATTAAGTAGTGGGGACAAAGCATGCAATTGAGTGAATATTTGGGGTTGAGGATTCAATACAAGAGTCTTGTTATAAATAGAGTCATTTTGACACATTTGAAGGGGGACTGAGACTTGAACTTGAAAGACTTACTTAGAGAGAGATTTTTGGAGAGAGATTTTAGGAAGACATCCTGAAAATCTCAAGAGTGTTAGAGAGTTTAAAAAGAGAAAACAAAAACAAAGTGAGAAACGAGTTTATTTTCGGGTTTAATACACGTGGGTTTGAGTATGTTTGTGGTGATGTGGTTTGTTGCTGTTTAAGTCTTTTACCAACTTTTGGGTTTGTTCTATCGAGCTTGCTTGATTTTCTTCAAATTTTCCTGGGTTTTGATTCTGGTTCGAATTGCTGCTGTGGGGTTGCTTTTTCGTTGCTGTGTATTTACACTACTGCTGCTTCTACTGATCTTTATCTTCTTTCCTTGCTTTCCAAATACCAGGTACACAAACTGATACACTGGTTCATCTTGTAAGCTACTCGAAGCATGAATGCAAAAATGAGAAAGATTTGAAGTTATAGTTTAATGTAGTCTTTTTCTTTCTTTTACTGTCTGTATGTAGAACATTCTATGCGCTGCCCATGTAAACTCTTTAAACGACTCACTTTCGAAACTTAACTATAATAACTCGAAAGTATATAAATAAAGTAGGACCTTTTCTTCATTTATTTTAGAGAAAACGAAAAATAAAAAATGTAGTCATTCTAAGATTATCCTTTTTCTAAAAAAAAAAATAATGAGACGAGTCTCGCCAAATAAAAATGCAAATTTCGGGGCCCTCAATAATTGGTCATAATAAATACTTAGAATTTGGGATGGACTGTTTAGTGAATTTCACTGCCTTCCCCAAAGATAATAACGCATTAGACTCTTTAGACGCGATTTAATTAAATTACATTCTTAAACTCGGGTGCACATTTATGTGACCTAAATCCAAGTCTCAACGGAGTCGAAATGTGTCTTTAATCACGGGTACATTGATTGTGACGTGACTCGAGATGCGTTTTCACAACGTTGCAAATTCCCCCAATAATAATAATAATAATAATAATAATAAATAACGAATGAGACGAGCCTCGACAAACAAGAATACCCAAAGTGCGGGGCCCTCAACGGATAGTTATTTCGAGTACTTAGATTCCGGGATAGGCCGTTTAGTAAATTTCACGGCCCTATCCAAAATAATGATACGCTAGTCGATTTAGGCGCGTATTTAATAATGTTATCTTCTTAAACTCGGGTGCACATTTATGTGACCCAAATCCAAATCTCAACAAAGTTGAAATGTGCCAACAACCACGGGTGCATTGATGTGACGTGGTTCGAGATGTGTTTCCACGATGTTGCAATTCTTGATAAAAAGAATAGTAAATAATAAAAGCGGTTAAAAGTTAAAATTCGCACATAGGTTCAACATGTATTAAATCAGATAAACAAGCCGAATATGACAGTTGAGCGACCGTGCTAGAACCACGGAACTCGGGAATGCCTAACACCTTCTCCCGGGTTAACAGAATTCCTTATCCGGATTTCTGGTTCGCGAACTGTAATACAGAGTCATTCTTTTCCTCGATTCAGGATTAAATTGGTGACTTGAGACACCCTAAATCTCCCAAGTGGCGACTCTGAAACAAATAAACAAATCTCATTTCGATTGTCCTTTAATTGAAAAAACTCATTCACCCCTCGCGGGGGCGGAAAAAGGAGGTGTGACAGCTTTGACGACTCTGCTGGGGAGGAAAAATCCAGAATTACTGGTTCAGGGTTAGAAATTCGAGCTTAGATAAATTGTTATATTTGGTTTTATCTGATTGTGTTACATGTTTGGGCTCAATGTGCTAAATGATGCTTTTACCGCTTTGATATTATGTGAACTGTATATAAACTGTGCTGAAACCCTTCTCTTCTTACCTTCGGGGAGAAGCTCGCTGGTCGAGACTCCCTATTCTGTTAGTGTCAATACCTGAAATAAGAAAGAGGCCAGATAAGTTACAAAGCCGGACGACCCCGCGGGTCCCCGGTACGTAGCCCCCTCCTCGACTCGAGTTGTCCGCTCGGGTACACAGTCTAGAACAAATGCCCAGGTTATGAACTTAGAATAACTCAGCTTCATGCCGGATCCCTAGTAGGAACGTTTGTTTGCATCACGTGCATTTGACTTTGGAGGCTCAACATAGGGATTGGGTCTGTCTAGGACAGGTGCACCAAAAATGAAAATGACCATCCTGATGCATCTTACTTGCTGCTACTTGCGCATTTATTTGATTCGGACTTGTGTGTTGACCGACTTTTGAATATCAGGAATATTGTGAAATTGAGGGGAAAAAAAGAAGAAGAAATTGCGATTAGGGAGTTAATTGTTTATTTTTGAAAAAAAAAACCAATGCCCAAATACTGTCGAAATTCTGCCGAAAATCTTGAAAAAATGAAGAAAAGAAAAATGTTTTGTTTTATTTCACTCGAAAAATAATATATATAAAAAAAGAGTCTTTTATTTTAAGTTTGGAAGAATAGGTTGGTCATTTTGGTGAAACAAAGAAAAATCTTCACTTTGTCTTGTTTTCAAAATAAAGAAAAAAAGAAAAGAAAAATAGTTTGTCTTGCCATGAAAAATGAAAATGAAAAAGAGTCTTGTTTTTAAAATGTTTTATTTATTTATTTATTTGTTTATGAATATGCCAAAAATGAAAATAAAAAGAGTCGTGCGTTGAACATGGTTTTATTATTTGTTGCAAAAAATATGTATATATATAAATCCAAAAAATATTTTTCTTTATTTCCTTTCTAGAAAAGTTTTTTTTAGACCCCCAATTTTCAAAAATAAAATCCAAAAATATTTTCCATTATTGATTTCTTTAGAAAGTCTTTTTAATTGTTTTTTTTACAAAAACAAAAATAAAAAAAATATTTCCTTTTAATTTCTTCCAAAAAAATCCAAAAAAATATTTTCATTCTTCTTTCAAAATTAAAAAGAAAATTCAAAATTCAAAAATATTTTCTAGAAGCATTTCTTTCATAAATTGAAAGTAAAATTCCAAAAATATTTTCTTTCTTCTTTAGAAGTTTTTCTTTCGAAATTCAAAAAAAAAAAATCTTTTTTCTTTAGAAATCCTTCTTTGCAAAAATGCTCCCTTTCTTCTTTATAAGTCTTTCCTTCAAAATAAAAAAATAAAAAAAGGTTAGTTTATTTACTTTACTCATGATCCCGAACTACGCGGATTTGATTCTCACCGGATGTGAGATACGTAGGCAACCCTCATCGGGTCCAACCTCTCTTTTTGCTAAAATAGCCAAAAACAAACAAGTAAATAAAAAACATGTCAAAATAAGTCGGGTGATGCTGTTTTTGTCAAAAATAGCCGAATGTTCCCGAAAGGGACGCCGGAGGGCTGACTTTGCATAAACAGCCACCTTTGGGTCATTGTTTTAGATTTGGTCCAGTTGACCCACACAGCCTTAAAAATCTTCGTCCCCGAGGCGCTAAAGGGTCGTGTTTGCAACACCAGGTTTTTATTGTAATTTGAAGAAAAAAAACAAAGAGTCAGCGGTCAGGTGAATACCGTTTGGATTTTTAGTCAAAAATAAGCCGAGCCAGCTTCGACTGCGTCTTAAACCGTTCTTGCCGAAATAGCCTTGGAGTATCTTTCAGTTGTCGAAAGGCTATTTTCGTAAAAGAACGGACAAGTTTGTAAAGTGTCATAAAATAATCCTCCCCGACCTCAAAATTCATGTGAAATTTGGAAGGGGCTACGTTTGCAAAAATAACCGTTTGGTTGCATTTGTCAAACGGAGAAAGGGAGCTGGCCTTTCGTTTTTGAGTTTGTAAATCTTTTGATTAGAATATGTGGGTTGTTTGATTTTCGAGTTTGTAGGTCATCTTAAAACCTTTGAAACCCAGTTTGTTTTATTATGAAAATTGATAAAGGAAAAAATGTTTCATTGTTGTTACCTTTCATTTTGGCCGAACTACGCAAGGTCTGATTCATGCGGGGTCATGATACGTAGGCAATCTCCATAAGATTCGACCACAACAAAAAAAATGAAAAAATAAAAATAAAAAAAATCGAAAAAATCGAAAAAAAAAGAAAAAAAAAGGAAAAAAAAGGATGTTGTTAATAATGAGGACCGACTGAGTCCATTCTAACCTGTTTTGTTTTGAATCGCAAAGAAAGTTAAGGTGGTTGGTTTGTGGTAAGCCGGAAACACAAGATCCAGGAAAACCTGATTGTAAGCCGGACAATGATACCCAGAATATCGCACAGAATCCTTTACCTGCACATCATGATACACGCTTTGCGGGGGTCAGGCCTGATAACAGAAGAACTCGAATCCTATTGGGAACTTGTTGACTAAGGTTGATGATATTGAAGTTGGCAATGGTCTGGGCAATACTGATGCGAAGCTCAGTGACTGAGATGCCAGTTTTGATAAAATGGGAGGACGCTCCGTTCCTTGGTTAGCAAGAGAGAAGCTTTTGGTGGCTTATTTTGTTGTCATTTCTGTTGTCCGGATTATTTTTAGGGTTGTAATCCGGATATAGTCTTATGTCAAACTTTCTTATCTTTCCATTTTGTTATAGCGGTTTGTTTAAGTTTTGTCCAAGTTGTTTTAGGATTTTATTCTAGTTTGTTTTTGTTTGTTTGTTATTCAAACCATTTCACTGGTAGTCTAATGCAAAAGCTGGTCTTTTATTATTTCCAGTCATCCTTTTGTTTAGTCCTTTTATCATTTTTATTCAGCGCCGATTCTAGTGACATGATATGCGCGCACCGTTTGGGCCTAATCTTAAAAGTTAATCATAAAACCCTGGAAAGGTGATCGGAACATTTAAAGGAAATAAGGACGGTTTGAGATTATTCGGAGCTCGAGTCATGTGGAACTAGGGCAAGTAAAACACAAAGAAAACCGTTAAAAGCAAGATTCGCCAAATTGGCATGAGGGTCGTTCATGATAATGAAAGTGAGAGTGTCGCCCAACGGTGCTTTAGAAATGACAAATGAAAAAGCAAATGTTGAATATAATTGTCAAGTCCAGCACCATCAGAAGAGGCTATAAATCTTTGTTTAATTGTGTTGTTTGCACTTGGCATGTTTTGAAGACTGGAATGACGAAGGCATTTTGTTCTGCTACCTAAACACTTTATCCTTCGTTACCCCTTTTGAGCCTTATTTGTTTTTCTTTCGTACCCCTCGTTCGGAATCAGTAGCAATGACTAGAAAACACAAGCATGACAGGTAAAGAAAAGAAAAGAAAAAAAAAAGAAAAAAAGAAGAAGAAAGAAAAGAAAACAACAAAACGACAAAAGGGAAAGAAAAAAAGAGAAAAGAAAAAAAAAAGAGAAAAGGAAAATGATAACAAAAACAAAAGAAAGTCAGAAGAAAACGGAGGAATTGGGAACTACGTTTGACCTGATTCCTCAAAAAGGATACGTAGGCTCCTCACGGCTCGGTCATAGGGTGCATAGTGTGCATAGTGTAACATAGTATAACAAAAATAAAAAAATCCCCAAGCTAGAAACTGGGGCAAGAGTTGCGCTTGTTGTAAGCGAATATGGTTCCGAAGGTTGTAATTTTGAACCCCAAATTTATTTTGTTTTTGAGCCTTTAATACCCTTTCTTTCTAGCCCTATCCAAAACACCACATTACGGTCCAAAGAAAGACCTTTTGACCAATCTTCGAAAGATGCCAAATCATACAAACGGAAGTCGGGGGTAGCACCCCGATTCCCAACAGAGAAAAGGATCATGGATGGGACATGAATTGATAGCCGAAAAGAATCCCAAGCAGAAAGAGTCATATCAGCAACTCTCCAAATCCCCAGCTGGAAAGTGATACAAATGAGAGAGTCTTATCGGTGAAAATATTTACGGACACCATAAGGCGATGAAAGCTGAGAGAAAACCAAAATGAGAGAGGTTTGATAGTGAAAACCCTTCGGGCACTACAAGTCGAATAAGATTAAGAATCAGATGGGGAATCGCCAAGGGAAGATCTTGAAAGACGATTGACGGCAGAGGATAGGCCACATGTGCATGTCATGATTATTAGAGTCGGTATCTGCGTTTGATAGGCTTTTATTTATAGTTTCTCTTATTAAAGAGTCATCTTTTCTCTTTTATTCGGTTCCCTTTTTTTTATCTTTCTCCTTTCATAGAAACATTCCCCAGTAGAGTCTGTTTGGTCAGAACAAGTGAGAAATGACTTCAAAATCTGCCATCAGCTTTCCAATTATGCAAGACCAGATCCGATTAGAACATCCAAATGGTCTAAATCAAGAAAGAACAACGCGGAGAGCAATGAGCATGATTTGGGAAAAGGTTGCTTTCAGTGACACGAATAAACGGTGATTTGGAGTGTTATCCCCAGGAGATCATCTCAATGAACATGCACGATCTTCAAAGTTACATCGGCTGACATGAAAATGTGTGAGGTCAGATAAGGAGACCGAAAAATGGTTAAGAGGTTTGGGAATAATGAATCGTCAAGAAGGGCGGAAGGTATCAGCCCAAGCTTCAAGATGAACAGACAATGCATAGATGGAGAATGGTTGATGGCATCCCCAGCAGGAGTATCACAACCAACCGCCACGTTTTAAATTGACCAAATTTTCTTTGATTTGAAGCAGGGACAGGGAATGCTACCGATGACGGAAAGATGCGTCGCAAGAAAGATTGTCAAAACTGGGGCAGAAAATTTTCGTTCATTTCGAAAATTTTCGAGGAGTCCAACACAAGTTTGGTGAAAATCGGTATCCTCAGCGGTTCCTTTCGGGAAAAGGCAAAACGAGTCTTAAGGGAGGTAGTCTTCAAAGGAAGAAGTTAATAATAATTATAAAAAAAAAACAGTTTCGCAAAAGGAAACAGTTTGCAGAGGAATGAAACATCCTACTTAAAAGGAAGTAGTTTTGGAAGGAGTAAAATAACATATTTTACTCAACAGAATTATCCTCAGCAGTGTTATCCCTAGCAGATCATCGAGATGTAGAAGCATCCTCGACAGATTTTCGACCAAGTTTCGAGAAGGTCGGACAACCCAGAGTGGGGAAGGAAGAAAAGGAAAATTCATCCCCAGCAAAATAATCCCCAGCAAGTTTTGAGGTAAGACATTTTCAAGTTTGAGGATATTTTGGGTTCATCCACCCTCGAATAGGATATTTTGGGTTCATCCGTCCTCGAATAGGATATTTTGGGTTCATCCGCCCTCGAATAGGATATTTTGGGTTTATCCGCCCTCGAATAGGATATTTCGGGTTCATCCGCCCTCAAATAGGATCTGTTGGGTTTATCCGCCCTCGAATAGGATATTTTGGGTTCATCCGCCCTCGAATAGGATATGTTGGGTTCATCCGTCCTCGAATAGGATATGTTGGGTTCATCCGCCCTCGAATAGGATATGTTGGGTTCATCCGCCCTCTCGAATAGGATATGTCGGGTTCATCCGCCCTCGAATAGGATATGTCGGGTTCATCCGCCCTCGAATAGGATATGTCGGGTTCATCCGCCCTCGAATAGGATATGTCGGGTTCATCCGCCCTCGAATAGGATATGTCGGGTTCATCCGCCCTCGAATAGGATATGTCGGGTTCATCCGCCCTCGAATAGGATATGTCGGGTTCATCCGCCCTCGAATAGGATATGTCGGGTTCATCCGCCCTCGAATAGGATATGTCGGGTTCATCCGCCCTCGAATAGGATATGTCGGGTTCATCCGCCCTCGAATAGGATATGTCGGGTTCATCCGCCCTCGAATAGGATATGTCGGGTTCATCCGCCCTCGAATAGGATATGTCGGGTTCATCCGCCCTCGAATAGGATATGTCGGGTTCATCCGCCCTCGAATAGGATATGTCGGGTTCATCCGCCCTCAAATAGGATATGTCGGGTTCATCCGCCCTCAAATAGGATATGTCGGGTTCATCCGCCCTCAAATAGGATATATTGGATTCATCCGCCCTCGAATAGGATATTTTGGGTTCATCCGCCCCCGAATAGGATATTTTGGGTTCATCCGCCCTCGAATAGGATATTTTGGATTCATCCGCCCTCGAATAGGATATTTTGGGTTCATCCGCCCTCCAATAGGATATGTTGGGTTCATCCGCCCTCGAATAGGATATGTTGGGTTCATCCGCCCTCCAATAGGATATGTTGGGTTCATCCGCCCTCGAATAGGATATTTTGGGTTCATCCGCCCTCAAATAGGATATTTTCGGGTCATCCGCCCTCGAAAAGGATATTTTCGGGTCATCCGCCCTCGAATAGGATATGTTGGGTTCGTCCGCCCTCAAATAGGATATGCTGGGTTCGTCCGCCCTCAAATAGGATATGTTGGGTTCATCCGCCCTCCAATAGGATATGTTGGGTTCGTCCGCCCTCAAATAGGATATGTTGGGTTCATCCGCCCTCGAATATGATATGTTGGGTCCATCCGCCCTCGAATAGGATATGTTGGGTCCATCCGCCCTCGAATAGGATATTTTCGGTTTATCCGGCCTCGAATAGGATATTTTGGGTTTATCCTCCCTCGAATAGGATATTTTGGGTTCATCCGCCCTCGAATAGGATATTTTGGGTTCATCCGCCCTCGAATAGGATATGTTGGGTCCATCCGCCTTCGAATAGGATATGTTGGGTTCATCCGCCCCCGAATAGGATATTTTGGGTTCATCCGCCCTCGAATAGGATATTTTCGGGTCATCCGCCCTCGAATAGGATATTTCGGGTTCATCCGCCCTCGAATAGGATATTTTGGGTTCATCCGCCCTCGAATAGGATATGTCGGGTTCATCCGCCCTCGAATAGGATATGTCGGGTTCATCCGCCCTCAAATAGGATATTTTGGGTTCATCCGCCCTCAAATAGGATATTTTGGGTTCATCCGCCCTCGAATAGGATATTTTGGGTTCATCCGCCCTCGAATAGGATATTTTGGGTTCATCCGCCCTCGAATAGGATATTTTGGGTTCATCCGCCCTCGAATAGGATATTTTGGGTTCATCCGCCCTCGAATAGGATATTTTGGATTCATCCGCCCTCGAATAGGATATTTTGGGTTCATCCGCCCTCGAATAGGATATTTTGGGTTCATCCGCCCTCGAATAGGATATTTTGGGTTCATCCGCCCTCGAATAGGATATTTTGGGTTCATCCGCCCTCGAATAGGATATGTTGGGTTCATCCGCCCTCGAATAGGATATTTTGGGTTCATCCGCCCTCGAATAGGATATTTTGGGTCATCCGCCCTCGAAAAGGATATTTTCGGGTCATCCGCCCTCGAATAGGATATGTTGGGTTCGTCCGCCCTCAAATAGGATATGCTGGGTTCGTCCGCCCTCAAATAGGATATGTTGGGTTCATCCGCCCCCGAATAGGATATTTTGGGTTCATCCGCCCTCGAATAGGATATTTTCGGGTCATCCGCCCTCGAATAGGATATTTCGGGTTCATCCGCCCTCGAATAGGATATTTTGGGTTCATCCGCCCTCGAATAGGATATGTTGGGTTCATCCGCCCTCGAATAGGATATGTCGGGTTCATCCGCCCTCAAATAGGATATGTCGGGTTCATCCGCCCTCAAATAGGATATGTTGGGTTCATCCGCCCTCAAATAGGATATATTGGATTCATCCGCCCTCGAATAGGATATTTTGGGTTCATCCGCCCCGAATAGGATATTTTGGGTTCATCCGCCCTCGAATAGGATATCCCTCAAATAGGATATGTTGGGTTCATCCGCCCTCGAATAGGATATGTTGGGTTCATCCGCCCTCGAATAGGATATGTTGGGTTCATCCGCCCTCAAATAGGATATGTTGGGTTCATCCGCCCTCAAATAGGATATGTCGAGTTCATCCGCCCTCAAATAGGATATGTCGGGTTCATCCGCCCTCAAATAGGATATGTCGGGTTCTTCCGCCCTCAAATAGGGTATGTTGGGTTCATCCGCCCTCAAATAGGATTTTATTTTTCAAAGTTGTTGAAGACAGGCGCCCACCTGTATAACAAGAGGAATACTTTGCAGTCTTTTCATTTCATATCCTAGGTCGCCCACCAGTTTAATGAGGGTACACATTTCTGTCTTTACATTTCATGTCCTAGGTCGCCCACCAGTATAATGAGGGTATGCATTTCTGTTTTCATTTCCTGTCCTAGGTCGCCCACCTGTATAATGAGGGTATGCATTTCTGTTTTCATTTCATGTCCTAGGTCGCCCATCAGTATAATGAGGGTATGCATTTTTCATTTCATGTCCTAGGTCGCCCACCAGTATAATGAGGGTATACATTTCAGTCTTTACATTTCCTGTCCTAGGTCGCCCACCAGTATAATGAGGGTATGCATTTCTATTTACATTTCCTGTCCTAGGTCGCCCACCAGTATAATGAGGGTATGCATTTTTCATTTTATGTCCTAGGTCGCCCACCAGTATAATGAGGGTATACATTTCAGTCTTTATTTCATGTCCTAGGTCGCCCACCAGTATAACGAGGGAATACATTTCATATTTTTTCGTTCAGGCGCCCACCTGTATAACGAGAGGAATACTTTTCAGTCCTATACTTCAGATCTTGAAATCAGTAACCCCACTGGAAGGCAGAAGGTTACAACAGGAATCCCTAGCAGGAAACAATAAAAATCCCCAGCACCGAAAAACAGAAGGTTGCAACAAGAGGTCCCAGCACAAATTCAAGCGCATGAGTCAAAAGGAAGAAAAGACGCGTCTTGAAAGAAGCGGCCTGTGAATATTAAATTATGCCCAGCATAACAAATCTGATGAAGAGAGCCGTATCCCCAGAGGAACCGCCAAAAAACTTAATGAAGAAAGCCATATCCCCAGCGGACCGAACAAAATGATGAAAACTGGTATTCAGAAAAGCAAAAGGCCAGTGTCATCCCCAAAGTCTCGGAAGAAAAGCACCGGAAGAAACACAAGCCGACAAGAAAGCAAGGCAACAAGAACAAGTTGAAGATAGATGAGATCTTATGATCCGTAGTCTAGCCTAGCTTCTTGTTTTCTTTTAAGCACGGTGTAACAAGGAGATCGGTAAGCAGTGGTAATAGCATGCAACATCAGTAACATTGCAGTCCCATAGTAGTCCCAGCTACCAAAACTTCCCGAACTACATTAACCGGGTTCCCCTTTAGCCAGGTATATGTAGGAAACCTTTGAAGCAAAGGTTCGGTTAAATCTTTTTCAAAAAATGCTTCACACGGGGTACTCGGATGGGCAAAAATCGCTCACTTTATCTTTGCGCGAAAACCCTTCGTGTCTTCGGGCAAAGAGGGGCAGCTGTAAGCACGTGATTTTTGTCCTATGAAAGAATTACTCCCAAAAAATTCAAAATAAAATGATTTTCCTTGGTGTGCAATTTTGAGAGTTTTTGTGACATTTTTGGATAATTATTTGTATTTGTCTGTGTATGTTTATTTGTTAAATTAATGAAAAATGTACAAAATATGTCGTATTTTGCATGTAGGATTTAATTCTACAATTTTTAGTAATTACGTTTGTTTTACAAAAATTGAAAATTACAAAAATAGGCATCTTTTGCATTTTTAGCATTTAATGTCCAAATGTACAATTTTATGCTTAATTATTACTTAATTGTGCATTAATTGTTATTGGGAGTTAATTTGCGCTTTTATAACTTAATAATAATTTAAGGATTTTTAGAATTTAGTTTTAGAAAAAATAAAAGAAGAAAAGAGAGCAAAAATATAAAGAAAATCGAAATTGGGCTCTTCTTCAAATTCAAGCCACAAGCCCAAAAAATACCCAACCTTCCCTATGACCCGGTCCATTTTAAACCAGGTCGACCCGGTTCATAACCCAAATACCCAACACCCCCTATCTTAGACAAAAAACAAAACAAAAAAAAGAAAAGTAAAAAACCCTAAACCTAACACCAAACTCATCCGCCCCCCTATCTCTTTCCCTCTTCTTCTCCAAAACTCTCCAAGCCCAGCCATGGCTGTTGCCCTTTCCCCCTCATGCCACACTCACACATACACACCACCAAGAAGCTCATATTCTCCATGTTGAGCTCGAAGATTCCAGCAGCGACGTGAACGACCATGGCTGCTGCTTCATCTTCTCATCACAAGCAACCTCACGTCCAAACGACCCCTCCTCCGTGGTCCACCATTGACGCAGCCAGCAGAACTGCTCGTCGAACACTGCTGCTCCTTCATCGAACACTGCTGCTCGTCGAACACTGCTGCCTCTCCCCGTCGCCTGCTGCGTCGTCCAGCGAACAACAGTCCAAATGCTGCTTTCTTCTTCGACTTCTTCATCACAGCAGCTCGTCGATGCTTCACCTCCAGCTGCCTCGACTCCTTCTGCTTCACCTCATTGCCACCGTCTTCAACCAAACGCCCTCTTGTGTCGTTGCGGCTACTCCCAAAACCAAGATCTTTCTGCTGCTTCCGCGATGTCCAACCATGTCCATTACGTCTAAACCCAAACCCCATTGCTTCTGTTGTGTTGCTGCTGCTTCGTCAAGCATTTGATGCGAAACGAACCCCGTTCCTGCTCGCCACGATATTTGCCGGGCAGATTTGAGTTATGTTGGTTTCAAGGTTTTCGGGCAGATTTGTTTTCATCCAAGTTCTTTGTGGTTTCGATCCGGTTAGTGGGTTCAAGTTTCACTTTGGTCCGTATTTTGTTTTTGATATTCTCAAATCTAAAATCGGTAAATGTTTGATTTTTGTTTTGTTCGTGTTCATAGTTTTGTTAATTTTTCAGTTTGTTCATGCGAAATTGTTAGTTTAATGTCGTTAGATTCAAATTGAAGTTTAATTAATTATTTCTTCAGTTTGTTTCATGTGTTATGTATTTTTTTTTCAGAAATTGTTAATGTTGGTTAAATCATTTGAATCCGTCATGTTTGTTATTTAATATGGATTTAATGCATGTTCATTCTTTGTTTGAAGTTCATTTTTAATCCAGTAATTTAATTTGAGTTTGTTTTGGTTTTTGATTTGTTGATTTAGTTTGAATCATGTATTTTGTTGTTGATATTGTTGTCTCTTTGCTCATTCATTTTTGGTGTAAGTTAACCAGGATTGGTTCCCAATATGGTTAACTTATTCCCGTTAATTTGAAGTTGTATGATTCATCTGTGTTCATGAGATTGGTTGTTGAATTTGTTTAGAAAATTGGTCATATTTGCTATATTTTGGTTGAGATTGATTAGGTGATTGGTTATAGCTGATGGGGTAGTTTGGTAAATTGCAGTACGTTCAGGGGTAAAATGGTAATTGCAGTAAGGTCGGAGGGGTATTTTTGGAATTAAACATTTGAACAATTGTTTAATATAATGGGGGACAAGACATAAATTAGTGGGGGAACAATGTAATTCTTTATGTTAAGCATGGAGGACAAGATGTAATGGGGTGTGGTTGATATAATTGTTTAAATGAGGGACAAGACATAAATTAGTGGGGGAATAATGTAATTCTTTATGTTAAGCATGAGGGACAAGATGTAATGGGGTGTGGTTGATATAATTGTTTAAATGGGGGACAAGACATAATGTAGTGGGGTGAGAATAATGTAATTATTTATGTTAAACATGGGGGACAAGGTTTAAAATAAAGAAAACATTAAGTAGTGGGGACAAAACATGCAATTGGGTGAATATTTGGGGTTGGGTATTGTTATAAATAGAGTCATTTGACACATTTTAAAGGGGAGGACTTAGAGAAAGGACTTAGACTTGAACTTGAAAGACTTACTTAGAGAGAGATTTTTGGAGAGAGATTTTAGGAAGACATTCTGAAAATCTCAAGAGTGTTAGAGAGTTTAAAAAGAGAAAACAAAAACAAAGTGAGAAACGAGTTTAGTTTCGGGTTTAATACACGTGGGTTTGAGTATGTTTGTGGTGATGTGGTTTATTGCTGTTTAAGTCTTTTACCAGCTTTTGGGTTTGTTCTATCGAGCTTGCTTGATTTTCTTCAAATTTTCCTGGGTTTTGATTCTAGTTCGAATTGCTGCTGTGGGGTTGCTGTTTCGTTGCTGTGTATTTACACTACTGCTGCTTCTACTGATCTTCATCTTGTTTCCTTGCTTTCCAAATACCAGGTACACAAACTGATACACTGGTTCATCTTGTAAGCTACTCGAAGCATGAATGCAAAAATGAGAAAGATTTAAAGTTATAGTTTAATGTAGTCTTTTTTCTTTCTTTTACTATCTGTGTGTAGAACATTTTATGCGCTGCCCATGTAAACTCTTTAAACGACTCACTTTCGAAACTTAACTATAATAACTCGAAAGTATGTAAATAAAGTAGGACCATTTCTTCATTTATTTTAGAGAAAACGAAAAATAAAAAATGTAGTCATTCTAAGATTATCCTTTTTTTTTAAAAAAAATAATAATGAGACGAGCCTCGCCAAATAAAAATGCAAATTGCGGGGCCCTCAATAATTGGTCATAATAAATACTTAGAATTTGGGATGGACTGTTTAGTGAATTTCACTGTCTTCCCCAAAGATAATAACGCGTTAGACTCTTTAGACGCGATTTAATTAAATTACATTCTTAAACTCGGGTGCACATTTATGTGACCCAAATTCAAGTCTCAACGGAGTCGAAATGTGTCTTTAATCACAGGTACATTGATTGTGACGTGACTCGAGATGCATTTTCACAACGTTGCAAATTCTAATAATAATAATAATAATAATAATAATAATAATAATAATAAATAACGAATGAGACGAGCCTCGACAAACAAGAATACCCAAAGTGCGGGGCCCTCAACGGATAGTTATTTCGAGTACTTAGATTCCGGGACAGGCCATTTAGCAAATTTCACGGCCCTACCCAAAATAATGATACACTAGTCGCTTTAGGCGCGTATTTAATAATGTTATTTTCTTAAACTCGGGTGCACATTTATGTGACCCAAATCCAAATCTCAACAGAGTTGAAATGTGCCAACAACCACGGGTGCATTGATGTGACGTGGTTCGAGATGTATTTCCACGATGTTGCAATTCTTGATAAAAATAATAGTAAATAATAAAAGCGGTTAAAAGTTAAAATTCACACATAGGTTCAACATGTATTAAATCAGATAAACAAGCCGAATATGACAGTTAAGCGATCGTGCTAGAACCACGGAACTCGGGAATGCCTAACACCTTCTCCCGGGTTAACAGAATTCCTTATCCGGATTTCTGGTTCGCGGACTGTAATACAGAGTCATTCTTTTCCTTGATTCGGGATTAAATTGGTGACTTGAGACACCCTAAATCTCCCAAGTGGTGACTCTGAAACAAATAAACAAATCTCATTTCGATTGTCTTTTAATTGGAAAAACTCTTTCACCCTTCGCGGGGGCGGAAAAAGGAGGTGTGACATATGGGACGGACAGTTGCTTACGCAGACTTTCCGGAATAGGAGAGTGGATCTATTGTGGGAGTTTTTGAGTCTTCCCCGCGTTCTACATCCCCGCGTGGTCCATTACCTGGAAGAGATGAGATTATATAGGATTATTAGGATTAGCCGGATACAACTCGACTATGCTTTGATCATGGCCTTGATTGACGGTGGCGACCGGAGACGCACACTTTCCATTTGCCCATCGGCGAGGCCACCATCACACTCCAGGACGCTGAGATTTTATATGGCATGTCCGCGGATGGCTTGCTAGTTTTACTGCCTGCGACCTTGAGATATTATTCGCGGCAGGCATATTGGGATATACTGCACATGCTCACGGGTTTCATGCTGGAGGACGAGGAGGTAGCGTCTAGGTCCAGTCGTATACAGTTGGTCCCCATTAGAGACCACCTGGTGCAGATCCACCATACTATCACCGACGAGTCAGCGGAGGTGGATGTACAACAATATGCGAGGCTGTTGTTGCTCCTTCTATTTGGGGGGTCTTGTTCCCGAACACTTCGGGGAACCTAGTGAGCCTCCGTTTTCTGCATTATATTGCCCGATTCGAGGATACATCCATCTACAGCTGGGGTGGTACTGTCATCTCATATCTGTACAGGCAGATGTGCCGGACTTGTATCAGCACACAGAGAGACGTTGGTGGCTTTCTGCCGCTTCTACAGGTGACAACATATTCAAATAATATGTCCATTAGTTACAATTCTACCTAGTTATAGTTAATCTTATACTTTACGTCAACTTTGTATGTTAGGTTTGGGTCTGGGAGCGATTTTTGCAGTTTCAGCCACCTCTACCGGCTAATATAGAAATTCCGCAACTCCCTCTAGCCTGTAGGTGGTTTATGCGTCGTACTATTGCACGGGAGTATGATGCCCATCACAATCTCCCCCTTCTGCAGGGATATGTTGGATCTGTTGGAGGACGCACAGGTGAATATCTAACCAAACTTACCTGTTATAGATTAACTTAGTGTTGCGCATACTAACGGTTTGTGTTATTATTTGATAGTTCATCTAGACGCCGTACAACGATGAGGTGATAGGTACCCTGCCAGCGTATTGCACGTTCGGCCGACATATTTGGAGGGCTTCTGTCCCGCTCATATGCCTCGATATTGTCGAGCATCATGCCTCCGAGCGGGTATTTCGTCAGTTTGGCCCGCCGCAGCCTATACCGACTCTGCCTGCATGGCATGTTTTACATTATGAGAGGGATGATCGGTCCAGCGCGGACGACACATTTATGGCATGGCTTAACGAGCAGTTGGGTACTTGGGACAGGCGAGGGGACTTGACCCCACCTCCGCAGCACTTTCCTATTCAACGTTATATGGCATGGTACCGCACTGTTTCCCGACTTTTTATCGGGAACCCAGTTCATCAGGCACACGGTCGGTACGTCCCATACGCCGGGAGACACGAGGCCCTGGTATGTTTTCTGTTATTATTAATTATATACCTGTAATTTAGTGCCAAATATGTAGTTTATATTTTTTACTTTGTGCAGGCGATTGGATTGCATACCGCCTATCATATGGGCAGCAAATGCAGAGTTATGTCCACGATCATGTGGCTATGCAGGAGTATAGTCGTCGATTCATGGATGTGGCTGCCCAGACACTACATCGAGCCTGATCAGATCAGCGTTTGGCACACGAGGCTGATTATATGGACCCAGCATAGTACCATCGAGGCCGTGGTATCCCACGAGCTAGTGGTGGCCGACAAGCTGGTGGTGCCGGACGACGTGGTCGTGGGCAAAGAGGAGGTGGTCCCCAGCAAGGGGGCGTTGAGGCTCCTGCTGATGATGTTGCTGCTGATATGGCAGGTGGCATGCATGAGACGGACATGCCGTCTTACAGCCTTGGAATTTATCGCACTCCAGTGCCATCGCAGGTGACCCCATCGGGTCAATTATTGATCACGGGCTCGAATATTCAAGGAGTGGATTGGGGTAGATACTTCCCAGGTCCGTCTACCACTGTTGAGGATCGACCGATCCGAGATTTTTATAGTGGGCACCGACTGAGTTATGGCTCCACATCACATGCGCAGGTATGAGTTTATTAGTATTGAATTTGAATTTGTTTTAACTGTATCTTATTTATTTTCTTTAACTTTATTAATTTTCTTTTAAGGCTTCATGCGATGCAGCGACAGATGACTACATTCAGGATCTAGACACGATGATGGTAAGACAATATAAATTGTTATGAATTGTTATGTAGTTTTCTATACTAAGTTTCATATTATTATGTAGCCTTCTACTAGAGCTGACAACACCACCGATATATGTCATCCTGCGCCGCATCCGGCTATAAGGAGACGACTTGATGATGATGATCCTGATAGAATACCCGGGCGAGAGGAGATGCGCCTCAAGCCAGTGGCTGCATTGAGACACACCGGATGCGGGACACATTGACATGGTGTAAACAATATTTTTGTATACATTAATAACAATATTTAATCGAATATGCCCATTACTTTTTTTAGTCCTCCATTCGTTTGATAGTTTCATAAAATAAAATTTAGAACAACACAAACACTTAAACTTAACTTCCACTTCAATTAAAATAAAATTTAGTACAAAACAAGCACTTAAACTTAACTTCTACTTCAATTAAAATAAAATTTAGTACAACAAACAAGGAAAATATTACTACAGCACAAACACAAGCACAAACAGAAACATAGCAGGTCAACATAATAAAAATACATGAAATATGAAAAATACACTAAACACATACATGCCAATGTTTAGGCCCGGTTGCTATTTATTCTCCGCTCCAACCACTTAAATCGTTCTTCCAGTTGTTTTTTTTCTTCTTCTACCTCTTTCAGTTTTGCCTTCACCTCCGCAAGTTCCAGTTTATATTTTTTTACGTTCCTTTTGTGCTTCACAATTCCATTGTGTTTTCTATTTTTCTTTTCCCACCTCCTTCAGTTTCGCCCTCAAGTCTGCAATAATTCTATTGCTTTCTTTTTCATGTTCCCGTTATCTTAAACACATATTATGAAGAAACTGCAGTTGTTCTCTGTAACATTCCTGATAACATAGTTCATCAACCCATTTCTCAAAATCACAAATAGGTTCGCCGGGAACCTTGTAAAACCGGTTCATACAGTGCCAATAGTGGCGTCCAACTTCACCACCATCCCAACAATTTTGCATCAAGCATGCTTTTCCACAGTTGCACTTTGGTAGACGAATAGGTTGAGTCATTTGTGAAATATTTGCTTTTAGTAAAAAAAACCTTACTTTTAATAAAATATTTATTTTTAGTAAATTTTGAGCACACAAAATAACTACAATGAGCCCGTTATTTATAGGCGAGACAACACACACATAACGTACTATCTAATGGCGCTATATTTTGCGTGTTAAATATCATGATGTTGATAAGACAACTTTATGTCAGCTGGTCAGCTTTTTCAGTTCGACAAGACAACACACACATAACATACTATCTAATGACGTTATATTATGCGCATTAAATATCATGATATTGACAAGACAACTTTATGTCAGCTGGTCAGCTTTTTCAGTTCGACAAGACAACACACACATAATAAATATACAGATAATTTTATTAAATTATTATTTAAATAGGTAAAATAGGAAAGTACAAATCATAATTAACAAGCATAATTTTATTTCATAAATCTTGCAACATAGACATAACAACTAATTATTACAACATCAACTCATGGGTAGTTAGGTACACTAGAAGAACACCCACCACGAGCTTGATTAGTTTTGCCACCCAAACCAGCTGAAGGACATTTACGACGGTCATGTCCTGTTTGCGAGCATATACCACATTTGCGCGCATAAACGGTGTCACTAACATCCATTTGGTTCCGTATACGCGTCTCTTCTGCACCTGTCTTTTACACAAATAGGACTTGTTACACACCATTTTAAATGGTTCCGGAGGCCAATAATGCTCAGCACCCACTGGTTGCAACTAACCACTATATGTGTTTAGGTACTTGGAAACACTATATTGTTGATCAACATAGTTGGTCTCCGCATAACCAACACGTTGAAAACACTTGATGGCATGTGAGCAAGGCATGTGGTAGATGAACTATTTCCCACAGGAGCATAACTTTGCAGATTCATTTAGGGTATGTACATTATTACCCCGATTACTATGGATAGTGGTGCGAGCTTCAAAAATACCTCTTTCGTTATCATACTGCAAAAATGAATGCCAATGTGCTCGCCGTCTGTATTTCTCAAATCTCTTCATAGGCACTGGCATAAATTCAACACCTCTCTCCATCAATTCCGTTGCAGCTGCAAACCGTTCAACAAACCTCTCCGCCATCTGCTTGAACGACATCCGTACCATGGCTATGACAGGCAATCCTCTTGCCGACATCAATAACCCGTTAAAGGACTCTGACACGTTTGTAGTAACAATTCCCCATCGTCTGCCACCATCCACATGCAACGTCCACTTTTCAGGGTCATGTCGCATTAACCAACGATAGGCTGCCTCGTCTTCTTGCCTGATAGAATCCATATGCCTCCGGAATTTATGCTGTTGGTGGTCTGTTGCTGCCATCCAAATCAAATCATGTAGATCCTTGTTGGGATGTGCCTTCTGGAAATTGGCCTTACACACAGTAACGGTGGTATTCATAAGGTTCTTGCCATGCAGGCAAGTTCTCCACAGAACTTAATATACCACTGTGTCGATCAGATATTAGACAAATACCTAAATGCTGTTTGACAATGTGCTCTTTCAGGTGGTTCAAAAATAGTGTCCACGTCTCTATGTTTTCATTGGCACAAACAACAAAAGCTAGAGGAAATATCTGTCCATTAGCATCCACTGCCACGGCAATCAATAGCTTGATATCGTACTTTCCATAGACATGAGTTCCGTCTATGGATATTACGGGCCGGCAATGCGAAAAACCATCAATTGCTGGCTTAAACGCCCAGAACACGTAATTGAATATGTATTTTGGTGTTCCCGGACTCTGCTCAAGCTTCCATTCAATAACTGTCCCAGAGTTAAAGTGCTGCAGTGCGGCCATGTATTTTGGCAGAGATGCAAATGCCTTATCCCAATTACCGTAGACAATTTCAAACGCTCGTTTGCGCCCGAGAAATGCCTTTCTTTTCGTAATGGTATGGCCATATTCCTGGTGTACTGATGTAATGCACTCTTTGATTTTATACCTTATGGACGCTTCGAGGTGCGGAATAAGTACAAGAGAAATCAAGTCAATATCCAAGTTGAAGTGATTCCCGTTGAATGTGTCCATTTCGCATGTGTGGGTGGGAATGTATTTACCCACTTTCCACATACCTGTCTTCTTCTTGGTCGCACGCAACATCCAATTACATGGCCAAAACCACCTGTGGCAAACAACCTTGTATACCATCAGACTTGACTCTCATACCTGCATCTCACGACACTCTTTTACGTTGTGCATTTTACAAGCCCTGCTTAAGCGCGCTTTATCAGGAAAAAGCATCCCCTTTGCAAGCACCGTTGGTCTAGACTCATCCCACATTGCTGTCCGGATTTCATCAAAATCCCTTGTGAGAGCTTCCACATCCGACACGGTTGGTAAGTTATCAATGTAAGGAATCTCCCTTGAATGAGACAACACTTCGGACTCGTACACTCTTCGTCTAGGGGGTCTCTCTTCAAATCAGGTCCTTCCTCCTCATCCTGCTCATCACCATCCTCACGAAAAAAGGGTGTCTCGTTTCCGGATTCATCGGCATTGTTATCGTAATCACTGTTCTGTTCCTCACTCTATGCATCTGCCAGATCCCAATGTAATACGTCGTTTTCGGTCAATTGAGTGAGTACTGGTGGTTCAACTTGCTCGTTTTCACTGCACAACCAACAAAAATATAAGCTACTGAATTAATAAATGCTTTCCATATGCTATATCACTTCACTAACAAGTCGTAATGTGATGAAATTCCATGATGGACGCTTTCAATTAGGTGATGACTACCGGATGGGCCACTTGTAAAGTTCATATCCGACCGGTACCTCCTATTAAATATATGAGCGTTAGTACAAATTCAATACGCCAAAAATATACATAATTAACACAAATGAAAATTGAAGTTTACCACTCGTCTTGTGAATTATGGAAAGCAGGGTATAAATTATTTTCTCGCTGCTCATTCGCCGACGGTGATAGGTTTAAATCAAGAAAAACTCTTTCATCCGGAACCTGTTCGGCAAAAATTGCTCCAGAATAACCACCCGATGACTGGGGGTTATCTCTACTACGCACAACCTCGTTTTTTGGAACGTCTTCGACTTTCACGTACATCCCCAACATTGTGATTACAAGAAATTCTCGGCATTCGTCCGGAGTCCTCAGAAAATCACTCAAAGTTTCATCATCGTCGATGTTAAACTCCGACTAAAAAGCAACCCCTTGCGGAGTGACGGAATACGGATATCTTCCGGTTACTTTAAGTATCACTGAACGTTTCCTCACACTCATTTTTTGCATAACAACGATATCAATTTATCGTACTCTATTGTAAGTGGCAATTTAACATGACACTGAGCAGGTAAACTGTAGCCCACAGAGTTATTCTCCATCACAACCTCACCCCCCCCCCCAATATAATGAAACTCTTATTCTACGCTCTTCAGACATAATGAAAAAATGTTGGAGAATTTAACAACAATAAACGTTTCAACAAGAGTTAAATTTTTTTTTTGAACGAATTTCTATACATTCCTAACCTCTTTATATAGGAAATGGCTAGCCGGGAATTTTTTTTGTATATATATAGCGCCCAAAAAGTTGGCACTATACGCTTTTGAATTATTGAAGTCAGGAATTGTTGGTGGGGCCAGGAAAAAGGAGTATAGCACCAAAATACCATGCGCTATATAACTTATGTATAGCGCATGGTATTTTGGCGCTATACCTGGGCGTGTCAGCTTTTTCAGTATAGCACCACAATACTTGGCGCTATACAGTAATGACACAGTTAACGTTACTGTATAGCGTCAAGTATTGTGGCACTATACATAAAAATGTCACTTTTTTCCCCACTTATTTATGTATTTTGAGTTCAAACGAACCACAATTGGGTTCCGGACTCTATAATTCCATCATTTCACCCAAAATAAATAAACAAATAACAACTCAGTATAATCCATAAGTTTGGGTCTGAGGAGGTTAATGTATGTGCAAATCTAACCCCTATCCTAATAAAATAGAGAGGTAGTTTCCGATACTTTTCTCAAAAGTCCTTTCAGTGAGAAGCAGTTTATGTTTGACTAATTAATTTGAAAAGCGCTTCTAAGCAACAATTAATGTTTGACCAAGCTTTTAAAAGCTGCTTCTAAGTGTATTTTTCTCAAAATTGCTTTTCAAAAAAGTGCTTCTGGAGAGAAGCTATTTTTTTCTGTTCCTCTCAAAAGCACTTTCTTTTTTTTCTAAAAGTTTGGTCAAACACTTCAACTTTGAATTTTTTTTTTTAGGATTGGATAAGCTTAGCCAAACAAACTATTAGACTCCAGAGTTCGAATTTGATGGAGACAAACCAAACCTGCTGCCAACGTTTATCAGGCAACATTTCTGAAGATAAATAGAACTGACAATTAATAATAAATTTACTAGCTCCAAATAATTAGGGACAATTCTCAGATACAAAAATTAAACCGTCTAATATTCTGCATCTGCAGTTGTTTCCATAGTTACAAAAGTAAATCCACGAGACTCTGGTTCGAGGATCCTTATGGTTTACGAGTATTAGTTCCAAAAATAAACCTTCTAGTAATTGGAGCAAAACAACAATGGTTCAGCTATTACTTGTTTACGAATAATCTTGGTTATGGTTCACGGACAAATGACAAATTTGTGAAATCCGATCTGAATGTCATTAAATATAGAGGCTACAAAAACAAAATTTCTAAGATACATTCCATATAGCTGAGAAGATTGAAGATTCGTGCAATAAAAACCCTATAATAACAAGAGCTGAACATAGGATGGAGCATGAATTAACAGTTCAACCTGGAAACTCAAAGCTAATTAATCACAACAAAATAAGACGTATCCCAATAGAAGAGAGCCAAAACAAAATCACAGGGGAAATAAATAGAAGGGAGAGGACAAGCAAACTATCAACTCTTGAGCAAAGTCTCGACAACTTCAAAAAAGAGAGGAGCCATTTCTGGGCTTGGCGTCTTGACAGCACACTTGACACCAGGGGTTCCAATAACTGCTGTTAATTCAATCAAGAAAGGAATTCCTCGAGGAATCTTGGCAGAAAGATACAACACCTCCTGGTTAGCATGTTTGCGCTTAGCTATAAAGAACATGTTTGATAATGCTAGTTGATCAAGGGTTACTTCAACACTATTTATAACAGCTGCGGGGAAGTCCTTTGATACTTCATTTGAATCAGGTAGTGACTTCCAAGTCTGGCAAAGAAGCAGAGGTATCGAGTGTTAAGCATCCAACTTGGTTAGGTTGTTGTCACAACAATAGGAAATACAATGAAGGAAAGCAGATAGAGTAAAATATGAAGAATAAATAAAAGAGGCAGCGAAACAAATCTATAAAGGAGTGGGGTTGAAAGGAGTCCAGCCATTTGTTGGAAGTGGAACTCTAAAGAATGCAGATTAAATGCAGGTTCGGAATGAATTAGAGTACTTTCTAATTATTGAGCCATTGTTGAACACCTAACTCTGGTCAACTAATGGAGGAAAACTTTTAAAATTATGAGATTGTCTTACTCCAGAGGTCCCATGTTGTTCTTCCCTTTGGTGGTTTGACCGGCAAAACAAACTTCTTGAATCAGACTTATTACCACTCATGTGAACGGAACATAGATTATGCAAATATAATAATTAAAAAAAAGGTTATTTCTGATGCAGAGCAAAGGACTTATCTTTTCTTCCGAATACTTTGTTGCCTAATAACATTTGATCTGAAGCATTAAATGAAATTAGCCTATACTATCACCAGAAAATTAAGCTTAACCAGGGTATTGGATACCACGTTTGGTGAAGTCCAAAAACAGATTTGATAGTGGAGTCCTCCTTTATGAAATTTAAGTGAACATGTAGTGACTGCGAGAGATGATAAATAATTCCTCTGAGGAGAGAAAAACAAAGCCGAGGCTCACGCATGTTATGCCCCATTAACTTGAGTAGATGGTAGTAATACATAATCAACAATCAGTATATGCCTCAATCCAAACAGTGACCAATGCATAAATCTAGATAGGAATTCAACAAGGTATTGTTACCTCAAGAAAAGTGGAGCGCTCCATCCTCCCATCCTCAGTGAAAAGTACGTGGAAATAGATTTTATCAGTGAAATACCATACTGGTTGCTGATTATTTTTTACTGCAACCTGTAAAAGGGTACTTGGAGGGCCAGGGGAAATGTTCTGGAATAAAACCATTGGCAAGAGAGTGCTTGCAGATGTCCCAGGTAGTAATTGAGGAACCTAGTGAGCACAAGACGACAATGAAAACAATCAAAGATTAGTAGAATTCACGGGGAGGATCACTAGTCAGACCTCCTCTTACACTGGATAGTAACATAAATACTAACTGCAGACAAGTGGCAATATGATACTCACTTGGAGAGGTCCACCGGCAGCAAGACCAAATGTATTTTTATTGAACTGAATCATGAAGCCATCAAGAGGAACCTGGGTATTGTTCTCGAACATCATGCTGTAAAATACCTGGCCATCTCTCCGTATCAGCTGGGCACTGATTTGTAAACCTTGACCAGTAGAGGCTGGCACTAGAACAGGTAAAGGAGGACTGCAGTAAAAGTCAACGCTCCATAAGTGTTTTCACGAATGTGATCTCAAATAGTTTGAAACATAATGATCAAACAAAAAGGTGGCAAATTTTTTAACAAAAAAGATGTGTGAACTCCTTCAGCATACTTTAGATTCATAATTTAGAGAAACGGCCGCCTTCAATCATTATGGTTGTGACCTTATAGGACATTGCAAAGACAGTCTTTATTGTACTAACGCAAACGAACTGTACATACCCGGCAGGGGTTGCAGGCTGATCAACCGACACAATAGCACTATTGCTGTTATCCATACCAAGGTCAAGTAAATCAGGCAGGGCTGCAGGAGCTGCAGGTGCAGCTGGTTGCCTTGCTGCAGGATGCTGAGCATGAGCGGCACTAGCTGGAGGTGAGGCACCACTTTCTGCAACACGAGCAGGAGAATCAGACAGGCCCTGTTCACCTGCATCAGCATACTCCTCCTCGTCAGTTCTCTGAGTGGTCTTCACACGAGTAACAAAAGCTTCTGGAGGCTTATGATAGACAGAGGATAAAGTAGCAATATTGGAAAGAAGTTCGTCGAGGAGAGAAGGATCGAGTTGGTTTGAATCATCACTAATCACAGGCTTTTCAGCTAGCACAACATCTTTTGCTGCCTGCAATATGGAAAGGAGTCTGTTATAACTAGATATCCATATATGAACTTAATCACAGAACTACCTACATACTCATTTTTTCAAATTGAAACTGACATAACTAGGAGCAAAGAAAGCAGCAGCCAAGGGGAAAAAGTTATTAATCCTTATATTAACTATCACCCCCAGGACACAAAGTCTTTCTTTTAATGGAAGATAGAGCTTTTTCAAACTGAAGTCATAAAAAGGTTCTCGGGACAGCCCAAACAGAAGTGCGAGAAGTTGAATTAAGCATTTGCTTGCACGTACCTCAGGATCAGTTGAGAGAAGACGCCAATATATGTATGCACGATCTCGCAAATCTGGATTGTCAGTCTCCACAGTAGCATTATTTAAGACCACCTATGAGTAAGGTCATATCTACTGAGTCAACTTTATAAATACATAAGTAAACAGATAGATACTTAGCAATTAGCATCAATTCTGTAAGAAAGATAAATGACCATGGTTGCTGCAGAAACAAACCAGTCTAATAGAGTGTTTGGCCAAGCTTCTCCAAATTCAAAAGCACTTTTTTTACCAAGCTTTTAGAAGAAAAAAAAGTGTTTTTGAGCAAAAGCAGGAGTAATTTTGGAGAAGCAGAAAAAAGTAGCTTCTCTCCAAAAGCACTTTTGAGAAAAATACGCTTAGAAGCAGTTTTAAAGGCTTGGCCAAACACTAGTTGCTGCTCAGAAGCGCCTTTTAAATTAATTAGCCAAACACAAACTGATTCTCACCAAAAGTACTTTTGAGAAAAAGTACTTCTCAACATAAGGTGATTTTTGCAGCTTGGCCAAACAGGCTATAACTCCAAATTGTAGTTTGGACTAGGCAAAAGTAACATTTGAACATGAAGCTAACAAAAGAAACGAATAAAATTGCTATCCTGATTAAATTGCATTTATCTCACTTTCTACTTTAATAATTCGACGAACTTTCCCTCCCTTAAGCTATGTTGCTCAGACTCTCCGAAAATGTTACCGTGTGTGCGCCGGATCCTCCAAAATTACTGCATTTTTAGAGGATCCGACATGGGTGCAGCAGCATTTTGGAGAGTCCATGCAACACAGCCGTTAGGTGTCCAGAATGATTTGTTGCCTCCTTACATGTCTTCGACCGCCTCATGAGCTAGATTCAGAATCATCTCTTTTCTTGATGTACCTAGTGTTGGGCCCACACGTTATACTGTTCACCATCTCCTAGCCGTGCAGGGAGAGGGAGTGTTAAGCATCCCACATTGGTTAAGGAATGCCTTATATGGTCTTGGGCGATCCTCATGAGCTAGGTTCTGGGGTTGAGTTAGGCCCAATATCCATTTTCTTCACACCCTCAAAATTTTGAATTAAAATAATCCAGCTATTAGTACTTCATGACTATCAATATCAGCTTCAAAGCAGTGTTATTGAAAGCCATGAAGCAATAAAGCAAGCAAAGCAAGGGGTTATCACATCAAGTGTCAAGCCATGGGCTTCGCACAACGACGCACAAAGTGATCCTAAAGAGAAGGGTCGATTCTTTCTTTTTTTGTTTTTGAAAAGCAGAGAATGGTCAATTCTTCGAATGTCAGCTATGAGACATTGGATTAATATTGACATTATGCATATTGAATGCTGAAATTAGTTATTTTAATAGCAATTTGATTATTATAGTGCTAAATTCATATATGTTTGGTATTTTTTAAGCTTCCGTAACTTGTGTGTTTCACTTCTCGCTTTTTAATTCAATCCTCGTGGACCTTGTCACCTTTTTGCGCTTTACACTTTTAAGAACATTGCTTCAAGGTGCATAACCCTTTCGCTCATTGCTTTACATTCAGAGAAACTCAATATTGATTACTCTTATTCATGGTCTATATCGAGGAAGCATATAAAAAACTCCTACATAAAGAGGATAAATTATGAAATTTTTTGGCCTTAATAAGAAAGGGAATTAAGAAAATTGGAGAACTAATTGATTAGAAAGCTAGATTGGATTCTTTTCTATCTTTAAAATTGATAAGCAGACTGCAAATTTTAACATATTGCATAATATAACAAGAGAATAGCTCACTTGATGATGTGGCAACAAGAAATACCTGGATCATTTGTTGTGGTCCTTCAGTTGGCTTCTTGAGGAAGAGTTTGACTGTTGCTGTCAGCAACTGCAATTGCACTTGGGGAGGTTCCTCCGGGAAACTCTCCAGAAAGCCTTCAAGGAGCTCATCTGCATTGTCAATTCTTTCAGCATACTCACCGATAATCCAGATCATTGATGCCTGTCAATGAAGAGATAGAAGCAGTTACAAAATCTGTGAAAAGATTGTAGACCCAACAACTTCCCAGAGCCAACTCCTGGAAAGATCTTCTATTACCTTTGCCTCTGGCTCATCCAGAGTGTCCAAACTCTCACACAGAGTAGCAATTATGGACTCATAGCTGAAAAAGAAGAGAGAACGAAAGTTAAATAAAAGACAAAGACTCAACTTTAGCATATGAGACTTCAAAGAAACTTACGTGTTAGGATATCTTCTGAAAATGTCCTTGATTACTATAATAGCTTCTTGAACAACATAATTTACTTTTATCTTAATCAATTCAAGCAAGACGCTGATACAGCGCTCAGCAGCCCTCTCTAATTTGATGGCACAGCGGCCAATAGCACGGACAGCTTTTCTGACAAAGTCAACATCCACTTCAGTAGCATATTCTTTGAATTCCAGTAGCACCTGCAAACATATAAA
Organism: Nicotiana tabacum; assembly: GCF_000715075.1. Taxonomy (NCBI): domain Eukaryota; kingdom Viridiplantae; phylum Streptophyta; class Magnoliopsida; order Solanales; family Solanaceae; genus Nicotiana; species Nicotiana tabacum. Next base: position 9,318,671 of record NC_134080.1, read on the forward strand.
CCACACTGAATGATGCAACAAACACGAACCTACATTGAAGGAACTAAACTGAATCAAAGAAGCAAGGATTTACCTGGTCTATGTTTCTGTCTGAAGCAAGCTTTATCATGATTTCTAACTTCTCCATTTTAACATATATAGGATCATTATACTTGCAAAAGAATACCTAGCAAGAGAACAATATTAGAAGCAAAGCCTACTACTCCAGCTTTAGTTACAGATAAGTCCAGCGGTTCTAAGAAATAGAGGTTTTGCCGCCAATCATGTAAGTACCAAGGCAACATCACGAAAAATACCTTGATTTCATGTGCAAGGATTGTTGGACGCTTTTGTACAATGAGGTTTATGTTCCTTAATGCAACATACTGGATTTCAGGCTCTGCTGAAAGTAACGTTACAAGAGGAGGAGCCATCTTCTTACAAAGGTTCCGAACTACATCAGTGCTGGTGATTAGTTCCATCTGTTGGAGTATCATCTGCAACACCGGAAAATGACTATTAGCGGAATGTCTTATACTGGCAATGCTACTCATGCTGAAGCATTTTTTTTTTTTAAAAAAGTTAAGTTTGTAAGAAAGAAGGAAACAATTCCACCTTTACAGCTGAAAGAACAACAGCGCAATTTGCATGCTGTAATCGTGGAGTGACTCGCTCCACTATATTTTCAGCTTCACGAGCATCAGCTGCTTTGTACTTAGAAAGAGCATCCAGTATAAAAACTTGACCCCACCTATATCCAAAGAGATCATTATCTCATTCATGAACAAAGGAGCAAACATAAACAAGTTTCGTAGAAAACAGATTTAAAAGCGCAATAAGAGGAGGTAATAGAAGACAATCCATAAAGTTGCATCTAGCAGACAACAAAGCAAATCAAACAGTAACATAAGTGAATGTAACGTCCTATGACATGCCGACTAATGTTTACAACAATGTTCACAATTTAGGTAATTTGCCAAACCATAGCACATTTTATATTAAGAAAGGTAGCAGCATTAGTTTTCCACAAGCTTACTCAGTGCATTCATTCAGAGCAGTTAGAAGCTTTGAAAGTGTATGGCTGGTGATCTCAAAGATGGGTCTGCTACTGCTTTCTTGAATTTCTGCAAGAGCCGCAACAGCATTTGCAACAACCATAGGATTGTTGTCAGATATTAAGTCCTTAAGAGCATCCAGAAAACCCCTATCTTCCACAAGCTCGGCATTTATGTCATACAGCTTAGCAACACAGATAGCTGCTGTCTTACGAACATAAGGATCATCATCCTGATGGAAAGAGAGCAGACAAATTGCATTACTTAGTTAGAAAACACTGTGCGCTGTTATGTTCCAGACCGTCGTCAATCAATCAAGAAGATCCGACTTCAAAATTAGGAGCAGACAGGGGAAGAGAAAATCTGTAAATTCACCTTAAGGCAACGTTGGAGGGGATCACACAAATACTCGGTGATCTTGTCAACACGAATGCATCCCATAGTCCGTACAGCCAAAGCACGAATTAAAGGATTTGGATCCTGTGAATCCTGCAAAAAGTGCAAAAAACAATAAGACGCCATTAATAAGATATCAGAAACAACATGCTAAGGCAGCAAGAAAACCAATTCAAATGAATAAGAAACAACTGCATGATTAAGTGGTATTTTGTTTCTGCAAACCAAATGCTACCATGCAATGTTCCATCCACTAGAAGGAGATGACAAATGGGAACTTTTTAAAATATAATATGTAAATGCAAAGCAAATGGGATGCGTTCTATAAATGTTGAGCGAACACGTGACAGAATCTGAGCATCCAAATCAAAAACCTTAAAGCAACGGACCGAATCGCGAACAACCTTCATAAAGCCATGTAGAAGCCCTTATAAAACCCACACGAGAAAACAGCATAACTCAACATCCTCCTGCATGTGATCCAATTTAGAATGTTCACACCTGAACTGTATTTCAGACTTACAGGTGCTAAGACAAGCTTCCCAAAGGTTGGTTCTTACCATGTGAAAGAATTTGAACATTCAACTCAAACCATAAGACAACGGGTGAAGTAGCTAACGACCTTTATAAACCCCCTTTGAATCCTTTACAAAATCAGTATGGGATAAATACAAGTATACAACACGACAAAACAAGTTAATTAAACAATTTTTAAACCTCTAATACGCTAGGAAACACGGACACCAGGTTGTGCAGTCCACACTCCACTGTCCAGCGATGCTCAAGTCAAATTCAAACTGGACAGGTTGGACATCAGCTGGACACCGTGTTGGACAGCCAAAAAAGTTCTTATTTTTTAAGTACTTCCTTGAACTTCAGACTGTTGAAAGACATTATTTGTCCTACTCTCTTTGAAAAAGCTTTTCTTTGGGAAAGAGGGAGGCATTAACGAGGTATTTCTAGTAAGGATGAGAAATTGTTATAGCCCAGGGATGGCGTAGCGAGCGAATAGCTGGAGAGACAACTTTGGACCAAAGTTGTGATCTTCACAAATGCGCCATCAGGTGAATTCTTTGATCCGCCTAAACTTTGCTTGACAGAGTTATCTGATCTGTTGCTGGGAAGTAGTAGATACCAGGTAGATTAGGTGATCTTCGCGCAAACTGGTATGAACACTACTATTATCAAAAAGAAAAAAAAGAAAGAAAGCATAAAACAGAACCTCTTATTCCCTATTCAATCTATCTTTTTTTTTTAATGCCTTTTTTCAAACCTACTAAATTGAAAGGCATGAGTTCGTTACATCAAGCAAAAGAAGTTTCACGATGGTTCATTATCTGGGAGCTAGTAGAACCACCTTTATCTCGGCAAAGGCTCATCACAAGGTCCAAGATCTCTTCTCGGTAGATTCTGATAATACATTGAATACCTGTCAACAAAATTTAGTAGTCTTATTTTGTTCCATGTCCCGCTGATTTTTTAGATTTTACATGTCTTTGGGTCTATGTCTATGTTAGTGTACTATGTCCAATTGCTAGGCATCACTAACCTCAATATAACAAACAAATGAAGAGGAAATAATTAACATTCTTTTCCCGATAAAGAAGAGGGGCTACTCAATTGAAGAGCAAAAACATTATGGTCTCTGGAAAAGCAAGAAGGGTATACAAAAGGATTAAATCAGATAGAAAAGCCCCTCCAATCTCAATTCTCATTGAAGACCGGGTAAAGGAGTATCATGAGCGCTCGAGACTCATTGCATTACACAACTCAAAAAGATAGACATAAAGCTTTATCAATACTTCCCTATTCTCAATCATAGGTAAATGAGACAGATTAGTTGAGAAGTCTACATCAATGATGAATGCTAAAGCTTTAATTGTAGTAGCCATACAGGTGAAGATCGACATATAAAGAACAAATCAGCAGCCAGCAGGTAATGAGAAGAATAAAACCACGACATTTACAGAAGACAAATGATTAAGGATGAGTTTCATCACGGAAATACCTTCACAAATGTATTTACGGCAAGTATAGCAAGATCAGGCTGGCTTTTAGCATAATTGATAAGATATAAGTATACAAGCTTCTTTAACTCCAAATTCTCTGTTTGCATGCAGTTAACAACATCTGTGAAGAGTGAAGAAACATCTTTCCCAACAGTCATAGCAGCAATCACCTTTTTGACAGCATCTTTTCTCTTGTCCTGCATTGGATACATATATATAAGCACCTACAAAATTTCAAAACAAAAAAAAAAGGAATGGCAAGGCTACAACGAAAAGCCTCATGACTCAGAAACACAACTTAGCCACAGTTGAATCTACATAAAAAACAATTCTTACACAAAAACCTTACCCACAATTGAATAACGTCACAATTCAGTTCAATGGCGAAGCTAAAAATTTCTCCAAGGGTGTTCAAATTTGAAAGAAATGAAAAAAAAATCCCGACATAGGGTGTTCGATATGTGTTATATACCTCTAAAACGTAATATTTTACCTATACACGCAATGTAATTTTTCGACGAAGGGTGGTCAATAATAAGCATGTGGCTTCGCCCATGATTCAGTTGAGTAAACATTAAGACAGAAAATGTTGAGTTCATTGCAATAGCAACAATTATCAACTACAAATGTCTATGATTACCAGTAGCAACCAGTTTTAAAATGACAGGTAAAGAAGTAGTAACATTTCACCAAATGAACGGACATCTAGTTTCTAAAAGCATTTCATCACTGAGAAACATTCTTTCAACCAACCCACATGAATCGAGCCAATAATGCAACTGAGTTCAGATGTATGCAAATTCCAACCAATTTTTCTACCAAACGAGCAGATAAAATAGTACATTTTCGGTAACAATTTCAGATACATCCCCAGTTTCATAAGCATCCTACAAAATATGTAATAACTACAATGGGATTCTAAATAAAAGAGCTATTCCATTCAATCAAAACTACTGATGAATGTGACGTAAAATATTATTATATTCTATAACGATTTTACAAGCATCTAAACCAAAATGCACTATCAATAAGATCTTGAAACTATTTTTTTCAATGAGGAAATAAGACCTTGAAACTAAATATAAAATCCCAGATAACATATTCAACCAAATCAAACCGCTCAACTTATTGATACCAACCAAAAAATGAAGTACTACTTAACAAATGAGAAATAATACCTATTCATGAGTAACTTCCCCAGTTTCATAAACATACCACTGAAAATGGAGTAATTAAATAGAACCTCAAAACTAAACACAGGTGATTAAACATAATTCACAGGTGAGATCAATTAAACAAAGGAATACTTGAGAGACTCCTCCGATAAATCAATTTGCATAAATAAATACGAATTTTGATTAAGCATTATCCTCCAATTTCAATAGCTATTCTATTCAATAAAAGTTCAGTGACTGCCCTATTTCATAAACATCTCTCTCATTGAAAATGCAGTAAACTTCAATAGGACCTCAAACTAAACACAAAACCCTTGAAAAGGCATAAATTCACATTCAGAAAATCAAAAATCTTAAATTATTGAGATCAACAAAACAAACGAGGACTAATGAGACTTCTACAACAAATCAAATGCGAAAACTAGCCAGATCTGACCACGGCTATCCTAAATCACTATTCAAATTACAAAGTAAAATCATAAATTACATTAAATCGGATCAATGCGCAGCTAATAAATTCCGTAAATTTGAGTTTTTTTGTAGATTCGATATGAATACAGGAAGAGGAGAGTATTTTGTGACCTTGTACTGAGAATTGAGTTCTTCTTTGAGCTCAGGGATTTCTCCTTTCTTCGTAGTGGAGAAGTACTTTGAATCGTGACCGCTCATTCTCTTTGATCGGAATCAGACGGTCGGCGAAGCTGCCCGTGGAGAGAACAGAGCAGAGAGAGAGAGATAAGAGAAGAGAGAGAGAGCAGGAACGTAAGGCTTCTCGTCAAAACTAAAAGCAGGGAAATCAGAAATGTTATATTAAACCGGTGGCTGAATCAAACCGGTGCTTAACCGTGGCAATTTTCTATGCCCGAGTTAATTGTGAAACACTGTTTGAATATAGGTAAATGTTACTCCAAACATCAGCTATATATATTTTTTTGGTAAATAAATTTTTTTATTACCAATAAATAAATATCTAAAGCAATATAATATCACTATAGAAAAGTTGAGTCAAACTCAATTAATATCACATTCTGACATAATTTCTAATGACAATTCGAATTGGTAAGTGGGAAGCTTAATATATGGAAGATAATGGTTGAATAATATAATTTTAAGAAACAGTGGCATACCTCGGTTTATATATATTGTAATCAAGTAATTTCAAAATGAACAAGTATAAATCATATAAGCGACCCTAACTTATTTAAAAATAAGATTTAATGATTTTTGCCGTAGTTTTATATAATACTTCTATTTCAACTTCACAAAGATTACCCAAAGGCTTACTAATTGTTTTCCACAGGACAAAAAAGGTTAGAATATAAAGAGTTTTCATATACAATGTGACATGATTTCTAATGCCATTTCGAATTGGTAAGTGGGAAAGTTAATATATGGAAGATAATGACAGAAATATAGTTTTAAAAAATAATGACATACCTTGGTTAATATATACCGTAATCAAGTATTTTTATAATAAAAAAATATAGATCATATAAGCGAACTTAATTGAAAATAAGATTCGATGATTTTGTGTTAGTTTTATATAGTACTTCTATTTCAACTTTACAAAGATTATCCAAAAGCTTACTAATTTTCCCTCACATGAACACAGGAAAGAGTTTTCAGGCACATGCTTATATATATTGTACCCATTTTCCAAGGGGTGATTTGATTATGAGACAAGCTATGCAACAATTTATAATGAATGGAGTATTAATATTGAGATTAGCATTTCGAGGATTAGAAATTGAGGGATTATAATATAAGAGTTAGTAATGTCATGTATGTTATTTTTTGTTGGACGTTTGATTTGTAGTAAAAAAAAAAAATATATATATACTTTAAAATACGAGTTTTTTTTTTTTTAGAGTAACAATATGTTTGTCATTTATTATTTTAATCTATATATTATTTAATATCATTTTCTTAATTCATATTCTAATCAAGCTAAAACCTAAAATAATGCATAAGTTTTTCTATTAACTTATGCGGGTATTATATTATATATAAAGAAAAGAAGAAAAATTCATGAAACATTGTATATTATGGAGGTTTTATACCAAAATTTACTCTTTTAAAAATAGCAACCAAATAATTACTATACCATGCTGATTTTTACATCGATATAGAACTCTCTTAAAACATCAACCAAACGGGATTTATGGCATTTGGTCAAGTTTCTTTCTAGCCAAAAGTATTTTTTTGAGCTAAAGTATTTTTTTTCTAAAGTTAAGATGTTTGACCAAACTTTTAGAAGGAAAAAAGTGTTTTTAGTAGAAGTATAAATAATTTTTGAGAAGCAAAAAGAAGTAGCTTTTCCTTAAAGCATTTTTTTTTATAAAAACGCTTTAAAAATATATATGTATAGAAGCATTTTATAAGCTTGGCCAAATACTAATTATTATTTAAAAATACTTTTAAATTAATTAGTCAAATGCAAATTGCTTTTGAAAATTATTTTTTCAAATAAGCTGAGGGGCAAACATGCTACTATTTTTTTGTGTTTATTTCTCCAACCTTTTTTTTTTTTTTGAAAAATTCGATTGCCTACTTCTATATTACACTAGTATTAGTACCCGCGCGGATGCGCGGACACTAATCATGTCAAATATTTATTTATTTGAATTATGTGTCAATAGTCTTAGAATTTAAACCTTCTTGATAAATATAGATAATTATTGGATATAAATTAAGAAACACTACATGAAAAAGATTAATTATTTCTCAAATTTCCTAGTTATAGTTCTATTTTCTTTTTTGGCATCATTCTCAGCGGTGTCATTGGATCCTGAAAATAGTCAAGAAGCAAATAATAACTCACATCTATGGCAAAACAATCAAAGGTTGAGACTATGAAGAATTCTTTGGATACGGCTTGACTCTTGTATTACTACTTGAACTCTTATTTGGTGTATTGATATCTTTCAAAAAATATTTCTATTTTAAAATTTCAGTTTCTAAAATTTTATTTTTCTATAATAATTATGTTTATAATAATGGAAGTAAAAATATTATCCTTAATTCAAAAACTCAGTTTAGTTGGGTATCTAAAAATTTAAATAATTTTTTAGCCAGTGAATTTATTTTTTCCAGTATGACTCCATTTTGATATTTGCACTAACCATATTAAACATTTGAGTTATTTGAATTATATATAAATAACCTTAAAATTTAAACCTTCTATATAATTATAGATAATCGTTAGATATTAATTAAGAAATACTACATGGAAAAAAAACTAATATTTTTTCAAATCTCGTATTTTTTTTTTGCACCATTCTTATTGGAGTCATTGAAACCTAAAAATAGTCACGAAACAAAATAATAACTCGTATTTATGGCAAAGCACAAAGGCTGATATAATATGAACGATTTTTGGTTACGACATGACTCTTTTACTATGACTTGAAGTTGAACTCTTCTTTGGTATGTTGTTATCTTTCAAAAAATATTTTATTTTGAAATTCTAATTTTATTTTGGTATGTTGTTATCTTTCAATAATGATTAGCTTTATAATGATGCAAGTGAAAATATAGATATCATCCTTAATTTAAAATCCACTTTAATAGACTATCTAAAAATTTAAATAATTTTTTAGCCAGCAAAACTTTATTTCAGTATGGCTCTATTTTGAATTTATTGATATCTCTAGCCACAGATTTTAAATTTTGAATACCCTATATATACAAAAAAAAAACTTTGAATCATTAAATGTTAAATTAGTTGATTGTAATTATATTACATTGCACATATTCTCTTAAAATTATCAAGTAATTTTTTCTCGACATTATACATGGCTTAACATCAATGCAGATTACTCAAATTGCATCTAAATTCAGATTCGAATATCATATCAGTTTGTTAGTAATAATAACTTTTTGAAAACGACACAAAATGTAAATTAGAAAAAAATATATTCTAAGATATCCTTATCTTATAATCTATGTATTTGAGTTGAAAAAAATATTTTAAATCGATGAGATCAGCTTCCAAATTTTTTATACTCAATAGAGATAAAGAGAAGAAGTAATCCGTTGTCATCTCTATTTTCTGGTTCTTAGATTTTCCATATATTTTTTCTATATTTATTTTTTTATCTTATTTTTTATGTCTTTCTTTCTTTTGTAACAAAAAAATTAATTTATTTCGCTATAAAAGGATGATTTTTAATAGAAATTGTCTACATAAGAAATTTATTTATATTTTTAGTCCCTAGTTAAAATTATTTCATATTTTTCTTTCGCTTTATCTAATCAACCTAAATATGTGCTCACCTAACCACTTAAATTAAAAAAATTAAAGAATGTGTAATTTAGATATAATCCATATATAATACGTGTATAATCATGTATCGTCAGTATATCATCTATGTATATCAGCTATAAAAGATCAACGATAAATCTGGCCGGATATCTATGTAAATATTCCATAAGATTTCGGTTACTTGATTTCATCCATGACATGACTTCTATTATAATAATTTTAAAATTTCCTACTAAAATTCAAAAATATCTTATCCTTTTATTTTTAAAATTACATTATATTTTAAAAAATAATTACATTTTGTAATAATTTTTTTACATTTAATAAAAAAAATATTTGGCGTCATACCATTTATTTTCAAAATATACTTTTTGTTATACTTGAAAATCGATATAGAAACTACCAATTAGAAACCAATATTCCTCTTGTTGAAATTCGAGAAACCTTTCACATAATTTAATGATTCAAAACTAATATTCTTCAACGAAAAAAATATTATACCCCTGCAATATTGGCTTGACTGCAACTAAATGAAAAGGTTTCAACTTATACCCTTTAATTCCTAAAAGATGTTAAATTAACAGTAATGATAGCAATTGTATAACCAATATTTTGTTATTTTTTTTATGTCCATTTATACAATTTGACTCTTCAAACAAACATTCTTCAAAAAAAGAAAGAAAAATAACTTTTTTTTGAGTATTAACACATTATTGTGATGTTTCTTTCTATACCATGTAGCTTTACTTCATTATATATGTAAGTAAACTTTTATTTGATTTTTAAACTCTTTTTTGTTATTTGAATAAACATAGACATGTACCCTATATATTATATTTATTTTAAAAGAAATCTGCTTTATTCAAATCCAGCTATAGTGTTTTAAAGAACTATAATTATAGGGTTTTAGATGTGAAAGAATTTAGAATTATATGGAGAATTTTTTTTTCTTTTTTGCCCGAGGCAAAGTAATATTTAAATAATTATAAAAAATTAACAAAAGTTCTTAACATGATTGCATATGATCATTAACTGAATTAAGCATGATAACATGATAACAAAAGATAAATTTCTTTTTATTTTAATTCAAATTTTAAAACTTTATATATAAAATTCAAAATTATATTTTAATTCAAATTCAATTATATATATATTTATATATATATTTGACTAACATAATCAAATATAGAATAAAGTTACCATATATTATTAGCATTTATTAGCTTGCCACTTGGCTTAACCACAATGCTAATTATATCTGGTAACTTTATTCCTTTAATATATATATATAGATTTTAAAACTTTATATATAAAATTCAAAATTATCTTTTAATTCAAATTCAATTATATATATATATATTTATATATATATTTGTATTTGACTAACATAATCAAATATAGAATAAAGTTACCATATATTATTAGTATTTATTAGCTTGCCACTTGGCTTAATCACAATGCTAATTATATTTGGTAATTTTATTCCTTTAATATATATATATATAGATGATGGTATGAACAAATTAGTACAAGTTCCTGTAGAAACTAAGTAGGCGTTTGGACATAAGAATGGTAAAATTCGAAAAAATGGCGAAATATTTTTTCAAGTAAAAATGGTATTTGAAATTTATAGTTGTGTTTGGACATATATTTAAGTTTGGGTTGTTTTTGAAGTTTTGTGAGTGACTTGAGTAAAAATTTTGAAAAATAATTTTTTGTAGTTTTTAAAATTTTCTAAAATTTTCAAAATGCATTTTCAGGCGAAAATTTAAATTTTACGAACAAATACTGATTTCGAAAAAAAGTAAAATTTTGTTGGAAAAATCTTCCATCAAACTCTGACCTAATATTATTGGGCTTAATGTCACCATTTTCTTTCTTTATTTCTTTAGGTATAATAACAAAGTAGGAGTATTACTTACTTCCCGTTATTTCTCTAAAAGTCATTCTCCCTCCCGTTAAAAACCAAAACTCTCCCTTGCTTCCACGGTTCCACCCCACCAAGTCTCCGTCGTGTCTTCCACCACCAATTTCAGTAAGTTGCTCGTTTTCCAACAAAAACTGGGTTTTACATCCTTCTTGTTGTTAAAAGTATTGTTTATAATTATTTGTAGCCTTGCAAAAATCTAGCTTTGTCCCAAAAACTTCCGGTCTCTGGCTATTGTTAGTTTGCGTTGTGAATATTTTGTAAAAACCTGCGGACTTTGTTCGCCAAGCTGATGACACTGACATATAAGTTAGAAAAAAAAAATTAACACTTTTGGCTTTTAAGTCTCAGTAGTTGTTCAAACGATTTTCCGCTAAATTATTTGCTCTTCAATGAGCTTCAATACTGTTTTTTTATTTTTATTTTTTAATTCTTTTGAGTAGAATGCGGTGTTAAAAGGTGCTCTATGTTGTCGGGTTATTATCTGAGCTTCTATTCGTGGCTTGTGTTTACTTAAAAGTATTTTTTACTATAATCTTTTATTGTTCTGATTATTGTACCTTGAACAGCCATTAGAATGGGGTCCATGTTCGACATAGCATGGGAAGCAATCTAGCCATTTAGAGATGATTAGAGTTAATATTTTGCTTTAGGTTGTCATAAGTATTACTAACTCTTTTAAATCCATTTGTGTATATAAATTGAAAAGAGGAGTGCCCTGAATCGTAGCTCAACGACACAATGTTTTTTCTTTAGTCGTTTAAAGCTGATGCAGTGTTGTTGAGACAATTTATGTCATGTTCTGCATGGAATTTGAGAAATTTCCGCACTATTTCAAAAACAGTATCACTAGCTTGGGAACAATATCACTAGTGTGAGCTTTATCAAAAGTCAAAATTAGTTTGGGCTTTTTTGCTTAAGCAGAAGAAGAAAGAATTATTCACAGTAGTTTGAAAACAATTAGCCTTCGGTAGCATCCTCATGGAATTTGATGCAGGGCGTCGTGATGTTCCCGCATTTATTAAGTATCGCCATCTTTGCTAGCTTCATTTTTGCTCCTACTGTTGATACAATCATAATTATTTTAAATTGGGGGAATAAATACATTGAGGGTGACCGAAGTCCTCATTGATTTAGCAGATATCCTGAATGGAGATTGATTCAAAGGTACCAGAAGAGGCTGAGGGTTCGATGCAAGTTGACAGTAAGGTAATATTCGTAATTTGGATTACTCTTACAATTCTTCAGAATGACTACTGTACAACAGAAGAAGCTAAGCCTTGACTAATATTCTCCTTTTTTTCTTCCTCGATTGTTTGGTCATAGGTTTAGGGGAAGGATGACATATCTAACTCGATGAAAAAGCTTAATAACGAGGGATCATCCTCCACTTTCAAGAAAAAGCCGGTCATTATCATAGTGGTTGGGATGGCTGGTAAAGTCCTGTTTATTTGGATTATGGAGTTGATATATATACTATTGGTTAAACACGAACATTGCCAAGCTGTTTGTTGCATTTTATGTTGAAGGGTTGAACTTATAGAACTTGTTTTAATTTGATGACTAGGTAGTGGAAAAACAACATTTCTCCATCGACTTGTTTGCCACACAATGGCATCCAATATGCGGGGTTATGTATTGAACCTTGATCCTGCCGTCTTGACCCTTCCATTTGGTGCAAATATTGATATTAGAGACACTGTTCGATACAATGAAGTCATGAAGCAATTCAATCTTGGGCCAAATGGAGGAATTCTCACTTAGCTCCACTTGTTTGCCACTAAGTTCGATGAGGTAAAGCTTGATATGGTCAGATTTTTTTTTTATTGAATGCGTGAGAAGAATTTTTCTTTCGTCTTTTTCTTAAACTTACGTGGTCTAGAGAAAGCTGTTTGTAGTTTCCTTCCTCTTTTATCTTTGTGGTATACCGTCTTCTCTTTGGCTGATCACTTCTTGTGGTAGAAGAGATGGATTGGATGAATTTCTCGATATTAGCTAGCATAAATCATAGTGTATTTGCATTTCAGTCAGCTATTGATTATGGGCCTATATGAATTCAACAATAAAACTGCTCAAACACTTGGACAATATTTTGTGTCGGTGATTTGAATTATATAATTTCATTCAATCCACTTATCCTATCCATATTTTAATCTTCATGTTCTTGTTAGACCTGTTGGAATACGGAGTCCAAATTTAGATCTTATCAATTTTCATTATGTTCAATCATACTCCCTTAGGTTCCAGTTTTCTCCTAAGAAATTTGAAGCTGCTCAACCTAGAATAATCAGCACTTCATTGGCTCTGGTAATCTGTTCCACCTCTTCCCAGTTAGAAACTTGTGGATACATGTGAGGGCACACTCTTTTGAAGTCCTAAAGTGCTAGCTGATTTGATTGGCGTGTTTGTGACTAGTTTTATTTTCTGATTGAGTCAAGGTACTGAAAACTCTCCGGCCTTGTATAAAAAAGGAACCGAAAAGATTATCATTGCTTACCAGCCAAAGAAGCACAGATCTTTTTCTGTTTCAAATGCCACAATATTCATATCATATTGTAAATCATTGAACTTTCGCCCATCGAATGAACAAGATCTCTTCACCTTTACTCAGATGTCTCAAGTTCAAGTCCTAAGAATAAAAATATCCTTACAAAATTAGATTAATTGAATAAGTGATTTTCGAATGCCGAATACAAGAAAAGAAATTCTAAACATGGCACTAGGTGCTGAGGACTTTTAAATGATACAACTCCACCTACCCCCTACAATCCAAAGAGCCACATCTACTTATGTGATTAGTAAGGTACAAAAGAGTTTTTGTAGCAATAGCTTAGGTGCTTCTTCCACCACCTAAATCAACAAAGAAATATAGTACTGCAGTTTTTGTATGAAAATACAATCACACATGTTTCATTTTTTTATATGCAAACTAAGTTAACCAGCATTGAATACCTATCCATAAGGAGTATATCTTAAAATATCTGATGAAGCATAAACCCCGAATGAAATTTGAGGATATTGGTCTGTCATTGTTCTTGGTAACAGCCGTAAAAGAGTTAAGAGCTACCAAATCCAAGTCCAAAAAAAAAAAAGCTTTTGAAGAAAGCAATTGCAAATATGAGAAGTAGAAGAAAACAAGAGAGAATATAAAACACAATAAGGATTCTTCAACTATAAGAAGATCTTCCCTTTTCTTTCTCTTTTTTGCTGATAAAAAAGATTCAACTTTTTTCAACAGAAACTATTCACTTCCCAAAAATACTAGGACTATACAAAAACAACAGTAGAAATTTGTTATCGTCATTCGTAAGCCATGTTAGTTGTGGTTATATTTTTGGTGTAAATCTGAACATTATTTTTTTTCGACATAAAATGGCTTAATATTATTCAGTCCCGACTTTTCATAACTAAATATGTGTAAATTGTTTGAAAAAAAAAAATCATAGTAAAACCACTAATTATAATAACATCATATAATATAGTAGTGGAAGAACAGAAAATATTAGTCATATAAATTGCTAGATGGAATGTTTGGGTACAAGACATGATCGGGAATTACAAATGACTAGGATATAAATAATATCTAGCGTACTATCAAAATTAATATGCTTTATTATATCTTCGTTGTTCAACATATTCTGGAAAACCAACAATAAACTTTGCAAAGATTTCTATCACTTTTCTTGTTCTTTAAACAATATTGTATGTTGTTGATGGATATTCTAATCATTCTTTAATTCCCTTGATTCAAATTCCACCATCCACTCTTCTTCTTGCTCATCTTCGATTGCTTAGCTAGGAAATAAAATAAATTAATTATTGAATTTAGAGAGTAGATTTTGAATTCGTTTATCTATAGAAAATTGCATCTTCTACTGTTCTACATGTATTTTACACGAAGGAGTAAGGAATAGCAAAGACAGATTCATAGTTTTAATTTGATAGGTTCAATCTTTAAGTTTTTATTCAGAAGTTATTACACTTTTAAAATATGACTTCAGAATCTATTATTTACTAGACGGGATAGAGGAAAAAAAGTAAAATGGACGGTCACATGTCTGACAAACTTCAATGCATGGTCAACAAAGCATGAGCTAGAGAAACTATTTATAATTGAATGAGCAAATCACTAGCATTAAAATGGTAAATAAATAAAGGGTTGTTTGGCAGAATGTTAAGATAATGCGTGGTCAATTGCAGTGTACATGGATTACGAAGTGTGACTAAATATTTGAGGGATACAGTGTTAAAAGTATCATAATCTTCGAGAGTATCAGCCCTATCTTGATCTTTGGTATGATCTTTATATGATTTTATGTAATTCTTAACTCATGCCGTAATCTCGATCTTTATATAATTTTAGATAATTCTTAACTCATGTCCTAATTATACTCAACCAGACCTACTTACGTTTACTTCTATTTTTACTTCTATCCCTACATTTCTGTCATCAATGCTTAAGGATCATTGTGATCCTGAGGACTTAATAATTCGATTATTAACAATTTTATGTTCCTTTCGTATTGAATAATACAAAAACATAATAGGCATATTACCAACATGGAATTTTTTTAGTCTAAGTACAAACACCTGACTTTTGATTATGAAAGCTAATACCTGAAATGAAGCTCCGTGTGACTATAGATTTTGGCTTCTTTTTTCCAATTTTTTTTTAAAAAACATTGTTTATTTACGAAATATGATCATGTTCTGGGAAAAAAATTCAAAAATTTCCAAACGCTAGCGAAATCTTCATACAACTTATTTCATATTTATATCTCATGAAATAACAAAGAAAACACTAAAAAGGTTAAGTCATTATATAATATTAGCTGCAAGACTTAATTGGTCTGGATTATTTTTGTTTAATTTAATTTGATTTTTGAATTAACTGCAATTTTACAATCTGAAAACAACAACTCTTCTCAATAGCAGCCACAAAAATATCATTATAAAGAATAAATTAGGTCTTTACAACCTCCAGGTTAACTATATAATAGAAGCAATAAGGAATTACTTCAAGGAAACAACTCAACTGATATTTGTGAAGATACTCTTTTTCTTCCAGTTCCTTTCTTGGGCACTGGAACTAAATCCAAGTATTAGTCTCCGTTAGATTAGAGTTTAAAAAATTGTTGGACTGCTTTTGAACTTTTAGAAGTGCTACCTGGTATTCACAAGATACATAGTACAATAACATCTGTAGTAACAGCTTCATAAAGTTGCACCAACCAACTTATGTTGGGGTAGTCTTTGTAGGCAAACTAATGCCACCTCCTTTTATAGAAATATTAGGACTTTTGACTGAGCTAGCTAGCATGGCTCACGAGATTCGAGTCCAGGAAAACAACTGCCACTGGGATGTCGTCGTGGAATGTCGACAAACTCCACGATTAATTTTCTTCAAGTCTGAATACCTCATCTCCCTTTTCTTTGCTGCTTCTTGCAACGCAGAAACTTGGGAAACACTTGAAAATAATAAAAGCGTAGCTTGGTGCAGTAAGCTCCCGCTATGTGCAGGGTACACAAAGGGCCGGACCACATTAGGTCTACTGTACACAGATTCACTTAGCATTGCATTTCTAGAAGATGATGTTTCTATGGCTTGAGATTATCCTCCTGGTCACACAACAACAAATCTTACCGTTGCACACTAAGGCAAAATTATTATTCATGCATTTGACACAGTGGCAGCACAATTTAATTAAGTGGCTTCTACTGCTCGGCATATGGGCGGAGAGGAGGCCTAATGCTCCTGGAAACATTTAACAGAAAATTCCCCACTGTTCCTCAACACTTCTTCTTTTTCTCTTTCCATAACAAACAGGAGATCCCTTGCATATATGAAACTTAGATTAGATGTAATCGATTTTATGCAAAGTTCATCACCGGATTATTTCACTACCAGCTATATTTCAATAACTCTTATTGTGACCTATCGTGTATAAAAAAGAAGTTAGGATGTCAACCAGTAAAATGAACAGATTAAAAGCCGTCAACAGTCAAACAGTGATTATTCACCTGTATGAGAGATTAATATTCATGCCATTGGTTATTAAGCTTTCATTGCTTAAAGGAAATAAACTTTTTCACGAAATACAGCTTACGTTGCATGGGTGATTGTGTACAATGTCTTCTGCTACTTGGTTAGTTAGATGCTCCTAGAGACCCATCTGATGCACATATGACAAACTGGTCATCAGGTTGCAAATGGTGCACTGAAATTGTTTGATCTAAGCTCAATATGGGCTTGCCAAATGGTTCTCGAAGACGCAACTTTGCGTAAAATGGCTCCCGTTGAATTCAGCTTTTTTTAAATACACATCACCAATGGATCTTGAAATCTGCAAAATAAAGTATTCAGTCCATTTTAGAGTGCAGATCAAAGTTTTCTGAGTCGGGCAAGAATCAACCATACTAAACAAGCTTCCTAAAGAAAGTACTACCCCATTAATTGACATCAATAGCCTTTTATTAGCATAGCACACAGCTGATTTTGTATTGCTCCTCCCAAAAAATAGAAAAGGTAATAAAGCAAATTAGCAACACTCTGAGAAATTAATCAAGCTCTCTAAGGAGTAGTTGCAGGATCCTTCAAAGTGAGAAACTTGGTGCCATGACGGCAAGTCGGCAAGTTTAATACTAGATGTTGGTTAATCTGAGAAGAGTGGACACTAAAATCTTAAGGACTAAAGCAACACACACGTGCATAACTAGGTTTCTCAAATGAATTTGGAACATTCTTATTGTTTTAGATACTCTCTGCATGAGAAACCCAAGATACGGAACAACAAAGCTACAGCTACTGAGCACCGAAGGCGAAAACTCTCCGGATTAGCTTGTCAAGCCTTTTTTTATTTTATTTCCAAGAGTTTCCTTGCAACATGGTGTTGGAATCTAAGTAAATACACCAGTGGCCAAGTTTGATGCAGGTCTGACTTAACCAATACTTTAGAAAGGTCACTAATTCCCTTCATGTTGAAGAACCTCTTGTCATGACCACGAGCATAAACTACAAAACTATCAAGCTGGAAACTAAGATCCCAGAGCTTGTTGCTATCAAACTCATTGGGATAATATTCAGCCAACTTCATTATCCTGTTCTTATCAAAATTATCAAATGAATTAAGTGGATTTAAACTAGTCATACCGAGAAGTAAGTTGGTACTCACGACATCAAAACGACTTCTAAGCTCTTGAAGATGCAAATCAATAACACCATTAAATATCTCAACATGCAAGTGATGAGAGTATGTAACATCAAGAGCTCTACGCTTTGACTTCCCAGGAAAATAGAGAGCATCCATCTTCGAGATCATTATCTCATGTTTATCACATAATGAAGAGACATCATCCATTAATGATTGAAATTCACTATTCCTCATCCTTTGTAATCTTTGCTTTGTATGAGTGAGGAGTCCCATAGCATTGACAATATCTTGATCCATCCTTTGTAATAAGGAGCTCAAATCATTTGTCATCATTAGAACTTTCCACATCAAGTGCAACATAAAAACAAATTCAAATTCCTTAATCTTAGTCATAAGACTTTCAACAACAAGTCTATCGGCATAATTTGGACCCTCACGAGCAACAAATTCAAGAACATGAATAATCTGATTTTGAGATTGTTGTGAATGACCGGAGAGTTTGCTGATTGTTTCGTCTACTTTGTTCTTCGTTTTTCCCTTCTATACGTTCCTAATGAGCAAAAATTCAAGAAGGGTTTAGTTTTAAACTTTTCTATAAAACTGTAAAGATGGCCTTTCTTATACTTAAATCTAATTAATTATTAATATAATAAAGCCTAAAGGTGAAAGGAAGTAGGAAAAGGAAAAACTAAAAACTAAAAAAGGAAAATTTAGTTCAAAAGTAGAGAAAGGTTAAAAACTAAAAAGATAGGAAAACGTAAAGGGAATACGAAAAGGTAGTGCTTTGACAGGAATCAAACCTGGGTCTTTGCTTTCAGGAAAGGTTTTAACTCCCACTTCAGAACCACAACACCCATCAGTCATTTTGTTTATTGGGTGCTCACTAAAATGTTATATCCTATTTCTTATATTTTTATTATAGCTATACCTAATTTATGTCAAGGTTAATGGGTGCTTGAGCACCTAAAACTAGCATGTAAATCCGCCCCTGCGGAGCACTGGTTTGAAACATGGAGAAGATAAGGGCAAGGCTATGATGGACGCCGAGGATGAAGAGGAAGAAGAAGATGATGACATCAAGATTTTTAGTGAGGATGATGACGGTGACATATGTTAATAATTTTTATAAGCTTGTTAATTTTTATTTGACCTATATTTATAAATAATAATTCTGGAGAAAAGAACGTTAGCCTATAAATGTAAACATAAATGAAACAGTAATTAATTCGAGCCCACTGAATTCACAGTGTTTCATTAAGGAATTTAATCCCCTCCTAGTACCCAAGGTTATGGATTATTTCCCCCCAGGATAGAACGAATTACACACTGGTGTAGCGGTACTTCAAACCCCAGTGTTTCAGCGAACACAAAGTTCGGCAGCAAATCACACTTACGATTGCTTTATTTGTAGTTTAAAGCAATGCACAAGAAAGGAGGAGAACTCAGAAGTCGAATGGAAATTCTCAGAGGAAGGAATGCAATTTATAGCCAATGTTGAGCTATAACAGAAGAGGAAATCAGATTGCTCGTTGCTTTCTATTTTCTGTCCGTTTTTCTGTTTTTCAACAAGCTACTGTGAGCACGTGATTTTTGCTTCACGAAAACTACTCCAAAAGAAATCAAAAATAAAACAAATTTCCGTGCTGTACAATTTTTAGAATTTGCGTGGTATTTTTGGATAATTATTTATGTTTTTGTCTGTGAACGCTTATCCTGTTTTAATTAATTAAAATACAAAAAAAAACACGTTACATGTGCACTTAGGATTTTTATTTTTACAATTAGTAATTAATTAACCATAGTTTGGTTTTAAAATAAAGAAAATCACAAAAAATACATATTTTTTGTATTTTTGGCATTTAATGTCCAAGTACCCGATTTTGTTTGTAATTAATATTTTATTTTGGTGCGATATTTATTGTTAAAGGTCAATTAGTATTTTCTAAGTTAATTTTGTTTTTTACAATTTATTTTAGGAATTTTGGTATTTAGGAATTAAAAGGAAAATGAAAGAAAAAGAAGAAAAGAGTGAAAATCGGATTGGGCCATTATTTTTGGACCAAAAATCAGGCCCAAATCACACATTTACCAGGTCCAGTTGGCCTGGCAGAGACGTCATAAAACAACGTCGTTTGGTCACTCTTAATCAAGGCCGTTGGATTAAATCGATCCAACGGCTGAGATTCAATTTCCCTTACCCGTTCCCAAACTCGACCCGTTACCCGGATCCAGCCAACCCCCCACTTAAACCAAACAGTACCGTTTCTCATTAATGAATTAATCCTAGTCGTTGATCTCAATTGATCAAACGGCCAGGATCTAATTCCCTCCCCCGTATATAAGTCCAACCTCTGACCCCACACCCCCCTAAGCCATACCCCCGTTCCTATCTCGTCTCTCTCAGAGACTAAACCAAACAGACCTCCCCTGAAACCCTAGCCGCCCTGAAACCCCTTCGCCTGAAAGCCGGCGGCAACGAGTTCTTGAGGTATTTTTCCTTTCTTGTTTGTTCCATTTTGTATTTGTTTATATTTGTTTATTTGTTTAGTTTAGTTTTATTGATTTTTCATTTTTTTTTATTTTGTCGATTGATTTTGTCCTTCTTCAATGACCTTTTATTTGGTCGAACTTTTTCTGGTCATGGTCAAGTATATGATAAACTATATAATCGATTTGAATGAGTTTCGTCGATTAGTTAAGTTTTATTATAAATCCTTGTTTCTATCAATACGACTCGAATCACCTGTGTGCCTGTTCGATTCTGATTATTTGCTATTGATTGTATGTGTTGTAATTCGTGTAGTCGATTGGATAAGTGTCGTCGATTAGTTTTACATGCTTGAATGTTAGAATAACCTGATAATAATTTGATTCATACTGCTTCAATTCTGATTGAATCATTGTTTGAATTTGGTTGTGAATTGGTTATAGCTGTAGTACTTTAGTGATCAGTTAGAAATCAGTTGTTAAGGTTATAACTTATAGAGTTCTACCATCAGATTAAGAGGTTTAGGACAGGGCAGTAGTTCAGATTCCCAGGGGGTAGTTTGGGATTTGAAAACCTAAAAGTGGCTTAGTTTAAGTGGCCTGCCAATTAAATATTCAGTGAACTATTAAACTAATGACTCTCTTTAATAAAAAAAATGGTCTAGAATGAGTCAGGAGCAGCATGGGCATTATCAGGGCATTGTTTAATTTAAAAAAAAGCCATACTGCCCATAACTAGGGAATTTAATAAAGAAAAGACTGAAACTGTCAGCAATTCTTCAGGGAATAACATGGTTGTAAAACTGAAAAGAAAAGGGATTCTGAAAAGGTGGTAAAACATAGTGCTTGTAAGGTTGTAAAGTGATAAATAAGAAGACATATGTTAGTGGGGTTCTAAGGGGAATGGGCAGCAGTTTAAGCCTGATTTCTTTAAGTGTTCCCAGGGAAGGCAGGCTGATTTTTTGGTTATAAATAGGGGACATTTAGGACAAATTGAGGGGCGGGATTTTGACATCAGAAATTCAGAGTTTAAGAGTGAAATACAAGCTGAGTTTTTACCCTAAAGAGTTCAATAGGTTAAGAGCTAAATACTAAAAAAATGAGGTTTTCTTTACTACTGAAAATCAGAATCAGTTTGTTACTGTTTAATTGAGGTTCTGAGTGTCTTTATTTGAGAATTTGAAGAACAGAAATCAGAAAATCTACTCTCCTGTCTCATTTCTGAATACATTCTGTTCCTGTCTGTGAATTGCTTGGTATTTTCTGGTTTCACTCCTGGGTTTTGGACTGTTTGTGCTGGGTGTTATTTCTGTTGGTTGTTGCTCTGCTCTTTGCTGTGGTATTGTTGTATTGTATACTACTGCTGCTGCTGACATGCCTTTCTTCTTCTTTTTCTTCTGCTATTCTCGATTCTAGGTACACTACTTTGAATCATCTTGGTGCATGCTCATTGAAGCTGAAATGAAATGGCCAGAGGATTTATTGTTCAAACTATAGAATGCTTGTATTCTATTTGATATTATTTATGTGTTTCCTGTTATATGAATGGTAGATATATGTATAATTAGGACTGCTTTTAAATCACTGATTGGCAATTAGGTGATGTATGATGTCGGACTACTGAACTGAATCCTTCAAATGGCAGTTCAGTTCAGTATGTGTGTTTAATTGGAACAAACTGTTAGATTGCTAAACTATTAGGTGTGTGTCTGTATGAATTTCATAGTTAAATAATTTCAGTTTTGTTAGTTCATATTATCAGAATAAGGTAGTTCAAAATCACATTCAACTTGAGTTGGGTTATGTATTAGATATTGACCACATCATATAATAATTTGCAAATTAGCACTCACTGTTTAGTTTACATAAATCAAAATAAGTCATTAGATATTGAACCAGCTTGGACTACACTTAGGACTATCTTAGGCAGTTTTGAACAGTTTTCCTCATACCTGTAGCCATTTGAATTGGTAAATAGTTAATATTGAGAATCGTTTCGATTTAGTTGATTGGTAAAGTATAACTTTGAACTCACGAAAACGAGAATAGAAATAAATTGAAGTTTGTGATTTTGAGTCCTGTTAGTAACAAAGATCCGCAAGTATTAGGCAAACATAATTAGCCAGTAATTTCGTAGAGTCAGTAGGTCTGCCATATTTGAAGTTTGATTCGATGTAGTAAAGCTAAGGTCATTAATTCAATAGGCATGAGTTGAGTTCGAACAAGGCGTGTTAGAGTTCCTTTAAATGTAATAGTTTTCTCCAAGTGTCGATCAAGTTTTAACAAACTTTTGCAAGCATTAGTAATTAAGGTTGGTTTTAATTTCAAATAGTTGTAAACAATTAATTCTGGCGGTTCAATTCATCTAGTAAGGTGAGTCTAAATTGGTAGAGAGTAATTAGTTTCGTTTTGATATTATTGTTTGTCAATTCTGTATTCTATTTATAATTTCTATTTTTTTGTAATATTCACTTATAGAATAAGATACGAAACAATCTCCCTTTGTACAAGCTCGATTGCAACTTTCCATTTGCATTTGTCTTAAACTAATAACTAATAAGTTACGTCCTTTTTTAAGCATGTAATTAATTTGGAAATTTTCTTTTATTTTAGAGACGAACTTAATAGAAAACTGTAGTCACTTTAGGGTTTTCCTTTTAAAATAAATGAGATGAGCCTCGCCAAATAAAATGCATAAATTGCGGGGCCCTCAATAGATGGTTATCTTAAATGTTTAGATTTCGAGATAGGCCGTATAGGGAATTTCACGACTTTTTCTCAAAAATAATAACGCGTTAGCATCTTTAGCCGTGTATTTAATAATGTTATCTATCTAAACTCGGGTACACATTTATGTGACCCAAATCCAAATCTCAACGAAATCGAAATGTGTCAATAACCACGGGTGCATTGATGTGACGTGGTTCAAGACCCGTTTTCACGACGTTGCAAGTCTTTTTAAAAATAATAATAATAAAAGCGGCTAAAAGTTAAAATTTGCACATAAGTTCATAATTGTATAAAATCAGATAATTAAGCCAGATATGATAGTTGAGCGACCGTGCCAGAACCACGGAACTCGGGAATGCCTAACACCTTCTCTCGGGTTAACAGAATTCCTTATCCGGATTTCTGGTTCGCGGACTATAATACAGAGTCAATCTTTTCCTCTATTCGGGATTCAACCGGTGACTTGGGACACCATAAATCTCCCAAGTGGCGACTCTGAATTAGATAATAAATCCCGTTTCGATTGTCCTTTAATTGGAAAAACTCCCTCTGCGCCCTTTACGGGGGCGCAGATAAAAAGGAGGTGTGACAGCTCTGGCGACTCTGCTGGGGACATAACCCAGAATCTCTGGTTCAGGGTTCAAGAATTCAAGCCTGGAATAATTGTTATTATTTGGCTTCATTTATTATTTGATCTTATTACATGTTTTGGCCTAAATGTGCAAAATGTTGCTTTTATCGCTTTGATGTTATCTGAACTATATATAAACTGCTACGAAACCATTCTCTTCTCACCTCCGAGGATGTGCTTACTGGTTGAGACTCCCTATTCTGTTAGTGTCATACCCTGAAATAAGAAAGAGGCCGGACAAGTTACAAAGCCGAACGATCTCGCGGGTCCCCGGTATGTAGCCCCCTCCTCGACTCGAGTTGTCCGCTCGGGTACACAGTCTAGATTAAATACCCAGGTTACGAACCTAGAATAACTCAGCTTTACGCTGGATCCCTAGTAGGAACGTTTGTTTGCATCATGTGCATTTGACTTTGGAGGCTCAACACAGGGGTTGGGTCTGTCTAGGACAGGTGTACCAAAACGACAAAAGACCATCCTGATGCATCCAACTTGCTACCTGTGCATTTGTTTGCTTCGGACTTGCATGCTGACCGGCTTTTGAATACTTTGAGGAAAGAGAGATAGAGGTAGTTAATCGCCTATTTTGAAAAAAAATCAATGTCCAAACAGCGTCGAAACTCTGTCGGATTTTTGAGAAAATGAAAAAAAAGGGTTTTGTTTATGAAAAATGGTTTTATTTGCCATTGAAAAGAGTCTTGTTTTCAAAAGAAGTTTGTTTTATCTACCCGAACTACGCCGGTTTGATTCTCACAGGGTGCGGGATACGTAGGCAACCCTCATCGGGTCCAACCTCCCCTTTACAAAAATGTCAAAATTTAATTTTCGTCATAAATAAGTCGGGTGACGCCGTTTTTGTCAAAATAGACGAATGTTCCCAAAAGGGACGCCGGAAGGCTAACTTTGCATAAACAGCCACTTGTAGTCATTTTTGGATTTTTGACCGGTTGACTCACCCAGCCTCAAATCTTCGTTCCCGAAGTGGTGAAAGGCCGTGTTCGGAACTGGATCTTTCTTTGTGAAAAATTAAAAATAGCCAATTGGTTGAGTCAAATAAATTTTATTTTTTTGCTTAATCACCTTAATAAATGCGCAGGATGAGCACGATGCAAAATGAACCTTTTTCAATAATGACTAAAATCCCTTTCAAGTTGCGGCTATGGTGGGATGATTTAGGTGGTGAGGGGCAAGATGAGGTCAAGAAATATCTAAAAGGTCTTACGGGTTTATTGGAAATCCAGCCTCGGGGGGATATCATAAGAGCTTTGGTCACCTGCTAGGACCCGGCACACAATGTCTTCCACTTCTCCGATTTTGAACTCACCCCGACTTTGGAGGAGATAGCCGGGTACATCGGAAATGCTGAAGTTCTGTTGAGGCAAAAATACCTGGTTGCTCCAAGAGCTGTCACTGTGCATCAGTTTTTAGATTCGTTAAAGATACCCAGGACGGTCCATAACCCAGATTTGGCCGCAGGTTTTTGTAATCTGCGCTTCATATACGACAAATACGGTCATGTCGGAGGATTCAACAACCCGGGTAACAAGTTATGCAGCAAAAGTAACCGTTAGAAATGGGACGAGCATAGACGAGTGGCTTTTATGATAACCTTTTTGGGCCTTTTGGTATTTCCAAGGAAAAACGGAAACATTGATCTGAAAATAGCTGGGGTCGTCAGTACCTTGTTCACTCAAGATGAAAGTACTCTTGCGCCTATAGTATCTGATATCTTCCAAGCTCTCACAGCCTGCAAAGCCAGAGGGAACTTTTTCGAGGGGTGTAACTTGTTGCTACAAATATGGATGACTAAGCATCTCTGCCACCGTTCCCAGCTCTTGAGTTATGGTTCCTCGAAGAAAACTTGCATAGAAGAGTTCTACACAAGAATCAAGGGGGTCAGTCTACCCGAGGGAGTTACGGCATGGACATCATTCTTTCGGGCCCTCACCGCCAGCCAAATACAATGGACACTAGGATGGTTGCCCGTTGACGAGGTCATCCATATGCCGGCAGCTAGGACCCACTTTCTATTGATGGGGCTCAAGAGCATTCAGCCTTACGCGCCATATCGGGTTTTGAGACAACTCGGGAGATGCCAAACAGTGCCACAAGAGGAAGATCTTAGTGCTCTAGTAATTGAGATTAGCCATGACGGACAGTTCCCTGAAGCAAGAGTCCGTCAGATCTGGAGTGAATGCCAATATTTAAAAACAGATACTTGCGTGCAGGATCAGGCCAAAGGCGAAGTGGTGCCAGGATACCTTGCTTGGTACATGAGAGAATTTGAACATGAAAGGCCGACTAAAAGACCCCATCTCCAGGAATTCGTCAAGGCGTCACAAGAACGGTGGGATTGGTTGGCTAAAGAGCACGAGTACAGAGTTACAATAGGCAAGTTGGAGAAGCAAGTTATAGATTTGAAATTTTAGAAAGATTTGCATATCGTTGTAGATGAGGGAGAAAAGAGAAAACTAGCTCAGGAAAACGAGGTCCTCAAAGCTCAAATCCAGGAAATGAAAATAGCTACCAGAAACCCAAAGAGAAACCGGGCTAATGAAAGGCTCATAAACGGTCTAAAGAAGAAAGTCCTCGAGTATCAAGAAGACCTGGAAAAATCTAAAGTTGGTCTAGCGAGAATCCAGGTGAAATGGATAAAGAAGGCAGAAGATCAAGCACGGTCTATGCAACCAATGAAGAGGGACTACGAAAGGAACATCGCTATATTGAGAGAAACAATATCCACTCTCAAAGAGCGGATCTTCAGACAAGCCCGAGATGCCAGAGCAGATAGGAAGAGCTACTATGATCTAATGGCCCGAATGGAGAAATAGATGAATGAGTTTCAGGATCAACTCCTTTACAACTCTCAAATGCTGGGGATGCGGAATCAACAAATAGAGCGATTGCTTATGGAAAGGGACAGAATCAAGGGAAGAATCGACGATATCGGGCACTACATCACCATAAAGTTCCTAGCTTGTGAGGATATGTCTCGTACCACCTTCTTTGCTTCAATAATGATTTATGTCCAGCATATCATGAAAGATTTGAAAGAACTGCAAAGGGGCCTTGCACCAAAGCCCGCGGCGAGGCCGAACGACGCCCCGCGGGCGCCAAAATTCAACACTCTGAAACATTCATAGTTTGAGTCTGTATTTTCCTTGTCTTCAGAGTCTGTTGTCCGTCGGAGTTTGTATTTTCCTTTTTTGGCATAAAGTCTGTAGTCTATATCAAGTCTGTCAATTTCCTTTCAAAAATATTTTGCCTTGTAATAAAACGTTTTGCTAGTAAAGGTTGAAAAATCCAAAAATGGTGTCTTTACTTTCCGCACTTGTGGCAGAACTACGCGCGGTCTGATTCATGCGAGGACATGATACGTAGGCAATCCACATAAGATTCGACCACCACTAAAAAGAAAAGAGAAAAGGCAAAGTGAATAAAAGAAAGGAAAAGAAAGAAATAAAAAAGAGAGATAAAGAAAGTTTCAGAAACACTTAAACGAGGCACAAACAAAGTAAGCTAGAATGACGCATGCGGTCGAAGCAAAGACATGTTAGAAATTGTTAAACTGCCTAGGAACATTGCATCCCCCAACGTAAAATTGCAATATGTGTTAAACTCTAACGCTAACAAGTTTGTTGTTAATCCAGAGATTTTGAACTAGTTAGTTGGTTAGAACGTTCTAGCAGATTACCATTACCAAACAATATCCAAAGGGCCCATACTAAAAAGCATGACTAGTTCAGACCAAAGTGTCGAGGATGAAAGGACGGAGAATCAAATGCTGAAGGAGGAAATGGATAAGATGAGACATGAGATGAAAGAAATGCAGCTGGCCTTAGCTAGGGTACGAAAAGTGCCTGACCCTCCCGTTACTCCCACTCTCCCACTAGGACACACGCCGGAATACCTTCCCCCCAGCCCTTCGACAAGCTTCCCCAGTCACCAATACTATCAGGGAAGGAATGCCTATGATCCCCAAGCTTCACAACCCAATCAGAACCCTCCTCCACCAAATGTTCCTGTTTTCGTGGTACCCCCACTAGCCACGCTGCAAAGTTCATCCAGCAAGCCGTTGTTTCAGGCTCACGATAACCAATATTACCCCCCTGAACCAACCTTCAAAGCACCTGAGCCTCATACTTATAATACTCACTTCGAAATCTCGGTAGAGACTGAAAAGCCGGCTAAGAGCCTAGAGCAAGACGAGGTGCTTCGAAAGTTTAAAACCCCGGAGCAATCCTTCAGGAATATCCATGGGTTAGGCAACCAAGTTAGTGTGGCTTACAAAGATCTATGCCCATTCCCCGACATTCAATTGCCGACAGGGTTCAAGATGCCAAAGTTTGATCTATATGAGGGGCACGGTGATCCAATGGCACATCTGCGAGGTTTTTGCAGTAAGATGAGAGGGGCCGAGGGAAAAGACGAGCTGTTGATAGCTCATTTTGGTCAAAGTCTAAGCGGGTCTGCACTGAAATGGTACACAAGACATGATCCTAGCAGGTGGTACACCTGGGATGATCTGGCACAAGCCTTTGCAGGCCACTTCCAGTACAACCTTAAGATCGTCCCTGACCGTCTCACATTGCTGAAACTTGAGAAGAAGCCCGGGGAAAGCTTCCGAGAATTTGGGTTCCGCTGGAGAGAGCAGGCGGCAAGAGTTGATCCTCCGATGAGAGAGGGGGAAATGGTGGACTACTTTCTGCAGACTCTGGAGCCAACTTACTTCGGTCACCTGGTGATGTCAGTTGGCAAATCTTTCAACGAAGTAGTAAAAATGGGCGGTATGATTGAAGAGGTACTTAAGTCCAACAAAATCCTGAGCTATTCAGCGATTAAAGCAACCACTCAGGCCATCCAGAGCGGTACGGGAGGTGCGCTCGGAAATAAGAAAAGGGAAGATGTCGCAACAGTCGAGGCATGTACTTGGTCCAGATCCAGAGGTCCCCCCCTCACTGCCAACCTAGACCTCATCACTAAAATTACCCGCACATTCCATACGGCCCTCCACAGCTCTACTACCCACCACAAGAGCCACATTTCTCTGTCCATCATGGCCAAACTTACACCCAGCCTTCGGCTCGCCTGCTATGGCGTGCGCTACCTCCACAAAATACATATCCACCTCCATAAAATACATATCCACCTCCACAAAACACATATCCACCACCAAGGGCCTACAGGAATCCTTCGGGACCAGGTTTCCGTAGGAATCAGACTTTCAGGAGTGAAAGGGTGCAGAGGCAGAGAACATTCACTTCGCTGGGAGAAACCTATACTACTCTATTCCACAAATTGAGGCAGTTAGGCCTATTGAGTCCTGTGGAGCCCAAATTACCAAATCCCTTTCCCAAAAATCTGGACCACTCGGTAAGCTGTGAATATTATTCGGGAGCTCCCGGACATGATACTGAGAAGTGTTAGAAGTTGAAGACTACCGTACAAGATCTTATTGACACAAATAGGATTGAGGTCCAGGAGCCAGAGGCACCTAACATCAATCAGAACCCGTTCCCGGCACACCATGAAGCCCACATGATCGAACTAGTGCACGAAGGAGGGAAGCTCAAGAAGCCCTCACAAACGGTAATGATGATCCGTTCCAGTCCGAAAGAAAAGTCGATCAGTGGAAAAGCGGTAGTACAGTCGGAAAAGGTAGAAGGCAAACCAGTGGTGGTGATGGGGAAGAGTTGGTCTGATGTTGCTAAGAGTTCAGAGCAGGTCAAAGTAACGGTGCAAGGGATATTAAGCAAGCCAGTAGCCGTGAAGGGGGCATGCATAGGACCAGTTATTATCAGGCCAGTAATGCAGTTGCCGATAATCAGCGAGAAAGTTGTGCCATGGAGCTACAGTCAAGTAATGGTAACGCATAAGGGGAAGGAAGTTGTGGAGGAAATATGTGAGGCACATGGGTTAACTCGTTTAGGAAGGTGTTTTGCTCCCGCAGAGTTAAGAAGGGCCAATCTAGTAGCGATAAAGAATCCAGTTACCGAAGAAGAGGCAGAAGAATTTTTAAAGAAAATGAAGGCACAAGATTACTCCATTGCCGAGCAGTTGAGGAGGGCCCCGACATAGATCTCATTGTTATACTTGTTGATCCATTCAGATGAGCACCGCCGGGTATTAATGAAAATTCTGAACGAAGCCCATGTTCCGGATAAGATCTCTGTGAACCATCTGGAGAAAATAGCAAACAAGATTTTCGAGGTCAACAGGGTCACTTTTTGAGATGATGAGTTGCCCGTGGAGGGTACAGAACATAATAGAGCCCTTTATTTGACTGTGAAGTGTGAAGACTCGGTAGTCACTCGAGTACTGATTAATAATGGGTCTAGTGCCAATATCTGTCCTTTGACCACCTTGAACAAACTGAAGGTCGATGGCGACAGAATTCACAAAAACAACATCTATGTTCGAGGGTTTGATGGTGGTGGTACAGACACAGTGGGTGACATCATACTTGAATTAACAATTGGTCCGGTCGAGTTCACCATGGAGTTTCAAGTGTTAGACATGGCAGTGTCATATAATCTTCTGTTGGGGCAACCCTGGATCCACGCCGCCAAAACAGTGCCCTCTACATTACATCAGATGGTCAAATTCGAGTGGGATAGGCAAGAGATTGTAGTACATGGGGAAGACAATACAAGCGCCGTAAGTAATGCCATCGTACCCTTCATAGAGACTGACGATGACAAGGGGGCGTGGGTTTACCAAGTTTTCGATACGGTTTTAGTGGACAAAGTTCCCGAGGGTAAAAGCATCCCACTTCCCAAAATAGCAACGACAACTGTCATGGTAGCTTCGGAGATGTTGAAGAACGGGTTTGTACTAGGCAAAGGTTTAGGGGCTGATCTTCAGGGTATTGTTCAGTCGGTTTCTTTGCCCAAAAATCTGGATATCTTTGGGTTGGGGTTCAAGCCTACAACGGCGGATGTGAGACAGGCCCGCAAGTTGAAGAAAAGAGTCTAGGTCATTCCCAAGCCAATCCCGCGCATATCCAGATCATTTGTCAGAGCAGGTATCCGAAAGTTGTCGGTCCCAAAAGTTCTCGGACCACTGATTGGGCCAGATGGAGATTTGAATGAGGGCTTTGAAAGGTTGTTCGCCGATGTCAATATGATAGAAGCTAGAGAAGGGTCTAGTAGGTTAGATGTACAGTTTGTGGGTCCTAGGGCAAATATCAACAATTGGATGGCTACTCCCCTTCCTACCCGGAGGGAGTCTTGGTAGTGGGCTCTGATTTTTCTTTCTTGTTTTTTTGGATTATTCCAGGGTTGTAATCCAGTTTTGTTTTGTATTCGGCAAAGTGTGAAACTCTGTTATCCCGTATTTTAATAAAGTGAAAGTTATTTTCTTCTTATTTTGTTCTAATTTTGTTTTCTTCTTTTCTCTTTCTGAACAGTTCTCTTTATATTGGTTCTAATGACATGTCATGCACAACGGATCTTCAACCCAGTCTAAAAAATCAGTCTGATTCCGAACTAATTGTACAAGAGGTCGATTATGATGATGAATCGGAATACGATGAGGATGAAGCCTTCGAAGAGATAAACAGAGAGTTAAGCCAGTTTGAAGAGAAATCCAAGCCCAACTTAAATGACACAGAAGCCATCAATTTAGGGGATGCAGATGATATCAGGGAAACTAAAATAAGCATCCACATTGCACCGAATATCAGGGAAGAACTAATCAAAGCACTTATTGAGTTCAAAGACGTTTTTGCATGGTCGTATGATGACATGTCGGGGTTAAGCACGGATTTAGTGGTTCACAAATTGCCCATTAACCCGGTATGCCCTCCCGTCAAGCAGAAATTGAGGAAGTTCAAAACATACATGAGTGTGAAGATTAAAGAGGAAGTAACCAAGCAGCTGCAAGCAAAGGTTATTCGGGTCACTCGATATCCTGATTGGTTGGCTAATGTGGTGCCGGTGCCGAAGAAAGATGGGAAGATCAGGGTGTATGCCGATTACCGCAATCTGAACAGGGCAAGCCCAAAGGATAACTTTCCATTACCCAACATCCATATCTTGATCGATAATTGTGTCGGATGTGAGATCGGGTCTTTTGTGGATTTCTATGCTGGGTATCATCAGATTCTGATGGATAAAGAAGATGCGGAAAAGACGGCTTTCATTACGCCGTAGGGGACTTATTGCTACCGGGTAATGTCATTTGGTTTGAAGAATGCTGGGGCGACGTACATGAGAGCAATGACTATTGTGTTTCATGACATGATACACAAAGAGATTGAGGTATACATAGACGATGTGATCATAAAATCCAAGCATCAGGAAGACCACGTAGCAGACCTAAGGAAGTTTTTCCAAAGACTTCGAAGGTACGATATTAAGCTCAACCCGGCCAAATGTGCATTTGGTGTTCCATCTGGAAAGCTGTTGGGGTTCATCGTTAGTCGGCGAGGCATTGAGTTGGACCCGTCAAAGATCAAATTCATCCAAGATTTGTCACCGCCGAATAACAAGACAGAAGTAATGAGTCTATTGGGGAGGTTGAATTATATCAGCAGGTTTATTGCGCAACTCACAACAACTTGTGAACCCATTTTTCGGCTATTGAGGAAAGATGCTGCGGTAGAATGGACGGCAGAATGTCAGGAAGCATTTGACCAAATCGAAGGATATTTATCAAATCCACATGTGTTGGTTCCACCTGAGCCGGGAAGACCGTTAATTCTTTATCTAACGGTCCTCGAGAATTCACCTAGGATTGATATTAATAACATGAGGGAGTATTTACTGAACATACACCTATCTCAGCAAGAAGTTTGCAGGCTATGAGGTTAAGTACACTCAACTCGAGAAGACATGTTGCGCCCTAACTTGGTTGGCCCAGAAATTGAAGCATTATCTGTCATCATATACTACTTATCTCATTTCACGCTTGGATCCACTGAAGTATATTTTCCAGAAGCCTATGCCCACAGGGAGATTGGCAAAATGGCAGATATTACTCACAGAATTCGACATCGTCTATGTGACGAGGACGGCCATGAAGGCCCAAGCATTGGCTGATCACTTGGCTGAGAATCCTGTTGATGAAGAATACGAGCCTTTGAGGACGTATTTTCCTGATGAAGAAGTGATGCATATAGATGAGTTGGAAATGACCAAGGAACCAGGATGGAAGCTTTTTTTTTTATGAAACCGCAAATGCGAAGGGAGTTGGAATAGGAGCGGTACTTATTTCCGAAACAGGACATCATTATCCTGTTACGGCTCAGCTGCATTTCTATTGTACCAACAACATGGCTGAGTATGAGGCATGCATTTTAGGTCTACAACTAGCTGCAGAAATAGATGTCCAGGCCGTCTTGGTCTTGGGAGACTCGGACCTCCTGGTGCATCAGATTCAGGGTGAATGGGAAACAAGGGATTTGAAGCTCATACCATATCGACAATGTTTGCACGATCTGAGCAAGCAATTTCGATTAGTGGAGTTCAGACACATCCCAAGAGTTCATAATGAGATTGTCGATGCTTTGGCCACCTTAGCATCAATGTTGCACCACCCAGACAAAATTCATGTTAACCCGTTGCATATTCGGGTTCGTGATCAGCATGCTTATTGCAACATGTTAGAGGAAGAACTGGATGGCGAACCATGGTTCTATGATGTCAAGAAATAACTCAGGATGGGGATATACCCGGAGCAGGCCACCGAATATCAAAAGAGAGCCATTCGGCGACTGGCAAATGTATTTTTCCTCAATGGAGGAGTGTTGTATAAAAGAACACCAGATTTGGGATTGCTGAGATGTATAGATGCTAGTCAAGCCACGATAGTTATGACAGAGGTACATGCTGGAGTTTGTGGGCCACATATGAGCGGATATGTATTGGCAAAGAAGATTCTTCGAGCAGGGTACTATTGGCTCACTATGAAGCGTGATTGTATTATTTTCGTGCGGAAATGCCATCAGTGTCAGATACACGGAGATCTGATTCATTCTCCGCCGACAGAATTGCATACAATGTTAGCACCATGGCTATTTGTTGCCTGGGGCATGGATGTCATTGGACCTATTGAGCCGGCAGCTACCAACGGTCATAGGTTCATTTTGGTGACCATCGATTATTTCACTAAGTGGGTTGAAGCTAAAACTTTCAAGTCGGTAACCAAGAAGGCAGTGGTAGATTTTGTTCATTCCCATATCATCTGTAGATTTGGGATCCCAAAAGTGATCATCACGGACAATGGTGCTAATCTTAACAGCGGTTCTATGAAAGAAGTATGTCAACAGTTCAAGATTACACACCGTAATTCCACACCATATCGTCCGAAGGCGAATGGAGCGGTCGAGGCGGCCAACAAGAACATAAAGAAGATACTGAGGAAGATGGTAGAAGGATCCAGACAATGGCATGAGAAGTTACCATTGGCATTGTTGGGTTATCTCACTACTGTTCGTACTTCGGTAGGTGCAACTCCGTATTTGTTGGTATACAGAACTGAAGCAGTGATACCGGCAGAAGTTGAAATTCCATCCCTTCGGATTGTCGCTGAGGCTGAGATTGATGATGGCGAGTGGGTCCAAACCCATTTGGAGCAGTTGAACTTGATTGATGAAAAGAGATTGGCAGCTGTGTGTCATGGCCAGTTATATCAAAAGAGAATGGCAAGAGCATACAACAAAAAGGTGCGTCCACGGAAGTTTGAAGTGGGCTATCAAGTGCTGAAACGCATCCTCCCCCATCAGGCTGAGGCAAAGGGCAAGTTCGCCCCAAATTGGCAAGGTCCATTTATTGTAACCAGAGTGTTGTCCAATGGCGCTTTATGTTTAATAGATATCGAAGGGAAATGCATCGACATGGCTATCAATTCTGACGCAGTTACGAGATATTATGTATGATTTCTTTTAATTGTAATTGTTGTTTGTTTGCATTTGGCATGGTATCAGAGAATGAAATGACGGAGGCAATTTGTTCTTCCATCCAAACACTTCAACCTTTGCTTCCCCTTTTGAGCCTTATTTATTCTTTCATACCCCTCTTTTGGAATCAGTAATGAAAATGAAAGAAAAGAAGAGAAAAATAATGATAATAAAGACAAAAGAAAAGTCACAAGAAGAACAAAGGAATTAGGAACTACGTTTGACCTGATTCCTCAAAAAGGATATGTAGGCACCTCACGGCTCGGTCATAGTGTAACAAAAATAAAAATCCCCAAGCAAAAAACTGGGGCAGAAGTTATGTTTGTAATTTTGGGAAGGAAGTTTGATTCCAAGAGTTGTAATGTTTTACCCATCAAAATTATTTTGAACCTTTTGATACCCCTTTTCTTTTAGCCATACACAAAAACCCATATTGATGTCCAAAAAAGACTTCCCGATCAATATCCGAGAAGTGCCAAGTCATGCAAATGGAAGTCGGGAATAACACTTTGATCCCCAGCAGAGAAGAGGATCATAGGCTGGAAATGAATTGATAGCCGAAAGAATCCCCAGCAGAGAGAGTCATATCGGTAACACTCCAATCCCCAACTGAAAAAATAAAATAAAATGAGAGAGTCTTATCAGTGGAAACCTCCACAGGCACCATAAGGCGACGGAAGTTGAGAGAAATAAAACGAGAGAGTATTATCGGTGAAAACCTTCACAGGCACCATAAGGCGACGGGAGTTGAGGGAAATGAGAGAGTCTTATTAGTGAAAACCCCTCGAATGGCACTATGAGGTGACAAGGGGTCAAAAGAGGCAAACAAGATAAGATTGACGGAAAGGATCCGTCGAGGCATCAAGCAGTGCAAAGATGTTGAGTCGACAAAAGAATTGGGTGTTTACATATCCCCAACAAAGTAAGGCCATCAGAAAGATTGATTGATATAAATAGACTAGGTTGGTTAATCCAAAATGCACGACGTGATCAATGGGATCGGTTGTACCATTCAGATAAGTTCTTTTCCTTTTTTCTTCTCCCCAACATTTTTCAGAAAACTATTCTTCTCTTATTTTCTTGAATTCATCATTTTTTATTTTTAAAGACTTTATCTCCCCAGCAGTTTGTTTTTGAAAAGGATTTTCAGAGCTTATTACCAGTTGCCAAGATGGTGCAAAAACACAATGTGGATAGGACGGGCCAAAGATAATGCAATGGAACGAGAAAGACGTTCGTTGCAAGACCAAATGATGGATTGGTCTAGGATTTTGGGGAGAGTATGGAGAAAAATGGGAAGCAACAATTGGTGAATAAAGAATCGTCAAGAAACAAGAGCATCCCTGGCAGATTATCGACCAAGTTCCAAGAAGGTCGGACAATACGGAGCA
Organism: Nicotiana tabacum; assembly: GCF_000715075.1. NCBI lineage: Eukaryota > Viridiplantae > Streptophyta > Magnoliopsida > Solanales > Solanaceae > Nicotiana > Nicotiana tabacum. The sequence continues at coordinate 9,354,766 of NC_134080.1, forward strand.
GGGAAAGAAGAGGGGGAAAACCATCCCCAGCAGGAATATGATCGCCAGCAGGAATATCATCCCCAACAAATAATATCATCCCCAGCAAGCTTTGGTAATGTAATGGAACACAAAGCTGGGAAAGGAGAAAGAGAAAACCATCCCCAGCAGGAGTGCCACGACCTTTCACCACGTTTTAAACAAACAAAATTTTTCTTTGATTTGAAGCAGGGACAGGAAATGTTATAGATGATGAAAAGACATCATGATACAAGAAAGATTGTCAAACTGGGGCAGAAAATTTTCTGGAGGTCCGGTACCCATTTGGGGAAGAAGCAAGATAACACAAGTTTGGGGAAAAATGGTATCCCCGGCAGTTTTCGGAAGAAGGCCAAACAAGTTTTAAAGAAAGCAATTTCGGAAGGATGATAACACAAGGCTTAAGGGAAGCAGTTTCAGAGGAAGGAAAACACCAGCTTTAAGGGAAGTAGTTTTTGAAGGAGGAGAATAACATATTTTTGAATGAAACACCGGTGTTATCCCCAGCAGTCTTCAGAGGAATGAAACACCAGTTTTGAGGGAAGCAGTTCTGAAAGAAGATAATTTCAAGTTAGAAGGAAAATGGTTCAGGAGGCAGAAAGGAGCAACAACAATAAAACGCATTTCTTAGAAGTCATTGAAGGCAGGAGCCCGCCTGGAGAATAGTGGTGTTATATTTTACGGTTTATTGAAGTCAGGAGCCCGCCTGGAGAATGGAGGTGTTATAATTTAAGAAGTTGTTGAAGGCAGGAGCCCGCCTGGAGAATGGAGGTGTTATAATTTTAAGAAGTTGTTGAAGTCAGGAGCCCGCCTGGAGAATTGAGGTGTTATATTTTCAAGTTGTAGTTGAAGTCAGGAGCCCACCTGGAGAATGGAGGTGTTATATTTTACGAAATAGTTGAAGTCAGGAGCCCGCCTGGAGAATGAAGGTGTTATGTTTTCAAGTTGTAGTTGAAGTCAGGAGCCTGCCTAGAGAATGGAGGTGTTATAATTTTACGAAATAGTTGAAGTCAGGAGCCCTCCTGGGGAATGGAGGTGTTATAATTTTAAGAAGTTATTGAAGTCAAGAGCCCGCCTGGAGAATGGAGGTGTTATATTTTAAGTTTTATTGAAATCAGGAGCCCGCCTGGAGAATGAAGGTGTTATATTTTAAGAAGTAGTTGAAGTTAGGAGCCCGCCTAGAGAATGGATGTGTTATATTTTCAAGTTGTAGTTGAAGTCAGGAGCCCGCCTAGAGAATGGAGGTGTTATATTTTAAGAAGTAATTGAAGTCAGGAGCTCGCTTGGAGAATGGAGGTGTTATATTTTTTTAAGAAGTCGTTAAAGTCAGGAGCCCGCCTGGAGAATGAAGGTGTTATATCTTTAAATTGATGTTAAAGTCAGGAGCCCGCCTGTAGAACAGAGGAGTACATTTCAAAACGAAGTCAGGAGCCCGCCTGTAGAACAGAGGAATAAATTTCAAGTTTGAAGTTAGGAGCCCGCCTGTAGAACAGAGGACTACACTCAATTTCAAGTCAGAAGTCAGTAAAGCGGAGGGTTACAACAAAATATCCCCAACATAAATTCCGCTGCAGAAATCAGAAGGAAGACTACAAAAGCAAGTTGAAGATAGATAAGATGTTGTAATCCCCAGTTTAGTCTAGCTTCTTATTTTCTTTTAGCACGGTGTAATAAGGAGGTCGAAAAGCAGTAGTAACAACATGCAACAATAGTAACAGTGAAATTGCAGTCCCATGGTAGTCCCAGCTACCAAAACAACCTGAACTACATTAACCTGATTCCCTTTTAGAAAGGGATATGTAGGAAACCTTCGAAGCAAATGTTTGGTTAAATCTTTCAAAAAATGCTTCACACGGAGTAGTCCAACGGGCAAAAATCGCTCGTATCCGCTCACTTTATCTTTGCACGAAAATCCTTCGTGTTTTCGGACAAAGAGGGGCAGCTGTAAGCACGTGGTTTTTGTGTCATGAAAACTACTCCAAAAGAAATCAAAAATAAAATAAATTTCCGTGTTGTACAATTTTTAGAATTTGCGTGGCATTTTTGGATAATTATTTGTGTTTTTGTCTGTGAACGCTTATCCTGTTTTAATTAATTAAAATACAAAAAAACACGTTGCATATGCACTTAGGATTTTTATTTTTACAATTAGGAATTAATTAACCATAGTTTGGTTTTAAAATAAAGAAAATCACAAAAAATACATATTTTTTGTATTTTTGGCATTTAATGTCCAAGTGCCCGATTTTGTTTGTAATTAATATTTTATTTTGGTGAGATATTTATTGTTAAAGGTCAATTAGTATTTTCTAAATTAATTTTGTTTTTTACAATTTATTTTAGGAATTTTGGTATTTAGGAATTAAAAGGAAATTGAAAGAAAAAGAAGAAAAGAGTGAAAATCGGATTGGGCCATTATTTTTTTACCCAAAATCAGGCCCAAATCACCCATTTACCAGGTCCAGTTGGCCTGGCCAGAGACATCTTAAAACGACGCCGTTTGGTCACTCTTAATCAAGGCCGTTGGATTAAATCGATCCAAAAGCTGAGATTCAATTTCCCTTACCCGTTCCCAAACTCGACCCGTTACCCGGATCCAGCCAACCCCCCACTTAAACCAAACAGTACCGTTTCTCATTAATGAATTAATCCTAGCCGTTGATCTCAATTGATCAAACGACCAGGATCTAATTCCCTCCCCCGTATATAAGTCCAACCTCTCACCCCACACCCCCCAAGCCATACCCCCGTTCCTATCTCGTCTCTCTCAGTGACTAAACCAAACAGACCTCCCTTGAAACCCTAGCCGCCCTGAAACCCCTTCGCCTGAAAGCCGGTGGCAACGATGTCGTTGGCCATGAAACTAACACCCCTAGAGCACCTAACTACCCTATCCACGAATCCCTTATTCGTTTTGCTCGAATCAGCCTGTAGCTTCTCGAATCTTCAATCGAAGATTCGAGCAAAACTTGAAACTACCCCAACCAGCCCCAAACTCACACCATGACGCCCCCAGACCTCCCTCGTTACCAAACCACCTTTGGTTTTAGCCTGATTCGAACCCCAAATCAAACCCCAAGAACCCTAGAAAACCAAAGGCTGAAGTTTGTCCGAATTAAAGGAATTTGGGTGTCCAGTGGACCTTAGTCGAAGTGTTCTCAGTTGAGAACAATCGATTAAGGTTCGTTCGACCTCAAAAAAGGTCTGAGTCAGAGTCCAAGTCAGGGTCGTCCAGTTTCCGAGTTCTTGAGGTATTTTCCTTTCCTGTTTGTTCCATTTTGTATTTGTTTATATCTGTTTATTTGTTTAGTTTAGTTTTATTGATTTTTCATTTTTTTTTGTTTTGTCGATTGATTATGTCCTTCTTCAATGAC